>NC_064770.1:23725257-24043100 GCF_011397635.1 Epinephelus fuscoguttatus | reverse complement strand
GTGTCAGTTGGTGGAAATGTTGTTTGAATGATTTAAATTGCATGTAGGCACACACATAGCCTACTATTAAGTAAAACTGACGCTAAGCAAAAAAAAAAAAAAAAAAAAAAAAAGTGGGGCAGAGCCCCAGCGCCCCCTATAGGCCAGCCGCCTCTGGTGGTTGAGATGACTTCACTCCACTAGTCTCCTCTAGTCCATCCTCCTCATCCACAAATCTCAACGTGACTCTCCTGTCCCTCGTCGACCTCCTCGACATTTCTCCTCCAGTACCTACAAAACTAGAACTGACTATAACTATCTGTGAACTATAAAAACACGAACTATTGTAAAAAAAAAAAAAAAAAAAAAGACGAACGATGGCAAAACTACGAACTATGGTGAAAACACGACAAAAACACGGTATAAAAAAACTCAAAAGCTCTCGAAAAACCACAAATACTATTATTTACAACACTAAATATTATTTACAAAGAAAACACCACCCAAACTCACCAAAACTCCGCTAAAACACCGCTAAATCACTCCTACTTACTCTCCTGTCAGCTGTCACTCTCCTCCTGCTGTGCTCACTTCTCTCCCCTCATCCACAGGTAATGACGTCACTACCGTAATGTCCGCTTCTCAGAATCCGTTGGAATAACGTCGATAGAGTGAATGGTCGAGGAGTTACGGTAATTTGAAAAATATAAGAATAAAATTTATATCGATTATGAGTTTTCCAAATCGATGCTCGCATCGTTCAAGACAGAATCTCGATGCGTCTAAAAATCTATTTTTTTTCTCCCCCACCCCTAATAATCATGATGTTAACTTTTATGAAGAAGGCAAAATGACACAAAGTGAAGCTTCCGATCTCAACAAAAAAGGGAGAAATAGAATGAAAACACTATCAGTCAACATAGCTCCTGCACTGCTGGGTATGTGTCCTAGTAAGTAACATTACTCTATCTATGTACTGAATACAGACCATACCGACCTCACATGTGCACTGTGCCCAGGAACGTCCTGAAAGATGAAAATACCAAAACTAAGACTGAATGATACTAATACTGACAGTACTGCATCATGAGATCTTAAACTGTGTGTCTTGTTGAGTCAAGCCGGTTTCACTGTGAATATCTTTTCATTTTTATCATGAATCAGACTCAGTCCAGAAAATTCCAATAATTTAAGAATTTATTCTGGTCATAGAAAACATGACAATTTGCCATTTAAAAAAAAAAAAGAAATTAAAAGAGAGCATACAGCAATGTTACACACCATCAACTCACTGAATAATACTGACGCAGACGTATAAAGCCAGTGTGGAATCGCAGAGAACAAGTGGGTGTACCAGTTCCTGAACATGAGATTAGATGATTTAAATAGATATAAATAAATATTCTTTTATTCAGAGTCTGACCCTTCTTCTTGATGTGGGCAGTGGACATTAAGGGAAAACTTAAGGGAATCTGGCATACATTTTAAATGGT
Organism: Epinephelus fuscoguttatus; assembly: GCF_011397635.1. Taxonomy (NCBI): domain Eukaryota; kingdom Metazoa; phylum Chordata; class Actinopteri; order Perciformes; family Serranidae; genus Epinephelus; species Epinephelus fuscoguttatus. The sequence continues at coordinate 24,041,628 of NC_064770.1, read as the reverse complement.
CTTAATAATTTCGTTTTATTCAGAGGAAACTCCACACTGAGTGTCTGCTGTGCATCTCCTGTTATATGAAGCTACATTAGTGTAACAGCGTGCCAGTGTGTAAACATTTATTTATTTTAATGTGGCACTGATTTAATCCAAATGTTAAACAGACTGAAATGTCTCAGGTTACTGTAAACTCAGCAGCATTTAATAAAGAAACAGCACAAACAGGTACTCAAAGCCCTTCAACAAAACCTTCTAATTTATGAATTATACTCACTTAAATACTCTTTTTTTTAATGTAAACTACATTATGTGACTGTCAGCATGAAACTGATGTTTGTAAATTCACTTACAGCTATAAGCACTAGATGTCAATGAACACATGAATATATGCATGCTAAAATGTCACCGATAGCAAAGGCATAGCTCTTAGGCACAGATAAAACTGGTGACTCACTTCACTTTAACTCTGACCTTCTTCTAGCTTGTATTTAAGTACAAAGGCTTGTTTTTTTCTTTAAAATGTCAAATGTACCTACCTTGTCATTAAGTAGTTCATACACAGTATCAATCTACAAGTAAGTTTTGTGGATAACAATCAGTTGTTGCCACTAAATAAATTCAGCAAGCTTCAACAGTCTAAAACAAAGGCATTGTGATGATGTGTATCAGTGAGCTAAAGTGTGGTAGAGAATACAATCATTTAAATTTCAGAAGGTAGATTAGACAATCGTATTAGCAGCGCTGACTGGAGTTGCAAGTTTTTATTCAAAGACTAAAAATTCAAGTTGGCAGGTCAGGGATGTTGAGTCACCTGTTAACCCAGAGAGTGCTGCTTCTTCAGGCTGTCAGAGCGCCTCACTCTCTCCTCTGGCGTCTTTCTGTACCAGCTCCTGTGAGGAAACAGTCGCTGTTATACTGTGCTGACTTTAAAGTCATCGGTGCAAGATAGCAACATTTTCTCAAGAGTGGAGTGAGGAATGAGGAATCTCCAACAGGGCTCAACAACCAGGATTGCCTGATTGCTCAAGGGCGAGGAAAAAGCAACACCAGACTGGTAAATTGTGAAGTGGTAAAACACAATTATACAACAAGTAGATCTGATCAGGCAACCTGATTGGTCAACTAGACATTCAGAACGTGATCAAATCAGCATGACAGCACTAAAAATATTACTCTGCCATCTACATGACAACATTGTGACTTTACAGAGCTGCAGCAAAACCAGTAGGTTACAATAAAGATGCAAAATGGATCTCTTTGTTGTTAACTTTTATTTAAATCATCTTTCTTTAATAAAAATAATTTATTGTGCTGTCAGAGTGTTGCTAGATTGCAGCATTAATACAGGAGCAGCAAACTACAAGCAAACAGTTTGGTGACCACAGTGAAAATGTTGGTTTGAAAGGTTGATTGCTGACGATTGGCTGAAGCAGAAAATTTCTTCAGACAGAAACATATTGTGAATTTTAGAAGTGATGACATCTGTGTTTTTTAATAAAGTTAGAAAAGGTAACACAACAGATGTTTCAGCAGACATCTTAATGCCAACAACATTGACTTAATAAGGGTGTTTTGTGTTTGTATCTGTGGTTTTATTTAGTTTGGGAAATCCCACGATCCAAAGCATTAAAGTTTGCTCCACATCGGAACCCATCAGCTATGGTCTAATGACGATAAAAAAGTATTTTGAGCTGATCTGGTGTAGCTGGCAGATGGCTTAGTCAACACTTCCTCCTCTGTGTGCTGGTAATTTCAGCTAATCTCTATGAGCAGAAATTAGCATATCAATCAATCAAACTTTATTTGTATAGCACTTTTCATACATTAAAAATGCAGCACAAAGTGCTTCACAGAATAAAAACAAACAAAAATAATACATACATATTGAAAACCAGGTGAGGAAAGAGCCACCTATGGGGTGCCATCCACACTGAGAGGCGCCACAGCCGACGGCCACAGGGAGCGCCGCCACAGAGACCACCCCGACCCAGACAGACCGGGGTGGACTCCACACATGGTGCAGAGCCCCCCAGTCCTCTGGGCCTGAGGGATCTCCAGGGCGACGTCCCCGCGGGCAGACCGGACACACCTCTCAGTGTGGAGGCCCCCCATGAGGAAACACTGGAGCTAAAAACTAAAAGACTAAAAGACTAAAAGGCAATATGATAAGATAAAACAAGTATGAGATAAAATAATGATAAAATGCATAAAAATGTAAGATTAGGCAAAATTAAAGATTAAAATAATATTAATAATAATAAATAAATAAATAAATGAAGATTTAGAAACTAAAATGCATAAAGATTTAAAAATAGATCATTTAAAAGCATTAGAAAGTAAAAAGAACATATAATAGAAGAATTAAAAGAGCAAAAGAAATCAGTTAAAAGCTAAATTAAAAAGGTGAGTCTTGAGCCTCCTATTAAAAACATCAACAGTCTCTGCAGTCCTGATGTTCTCCGGCAGGCTGTTCCATAAGTGAGGGCCATAATAGCTGAATGCAGCCTCCCCGTGGGTTTTTGTTCTAACTCTTGGAACAATTAAAAGGCCGGTGCCGGAGGACCTCAGGATCCACAAGGGTTGATATGATAAAAGCAGGTCAGACAAATAAGATGGCCCAAGACTGTTAAGACATTTAAAAACTAATAAAAGAACTCTGAAGAAATATGAATGAAGATACATTTTTAAGAATGTAATATAAAGTTAACTCGGCATCAATGGGCTCTGACGTTGCATTTTGACTAATGAATTTCGCCTCTTCAAACTGACTGTTAACCTGCTGTTCAGTGTGATTGGTCAATACTACTTGGACTATGGAAACCAGAACACTGGTACTCAAATTTTGTCCTGTTGCCTACAGATTCAACACACACACACACACACACACACACACACACACACACGCAGAATCTGTTTATAGAGATTAACGTTAGCTCAAGTTGGCTGGCGGACTCATAAGGGGCGAGGAATCATCTCTGCTGCTACGTTGTTACTAGGAATCATTACGTAGGAGTCCACTGACTTGACTGACTGTTTCTCAGTTTTTAGTCAGGCCCCATTAATTTCCATAGAAACTGAGATAACACTCCCAACACACTTCGTTCATAACCATTGCATAATCTCAATGCTACACTTGAAGGTTAGCTAAAAGGGTTATATTTTCCAGAGCTGATGATGGAAGTAGCTATGGAGAGAGTTATCTCACTTTCTTCTCATCTCTGTTGAGAGTTGCACATGCACAATACTCATTGGGCACTCAAGAAAAAAAATAGCATCAGGTAAAGACAACGTTTATGAGCTATAGTGCAAGTGAGCATTTTAACAATCCTGGAAACAGGAATTTAGTTGGGTTGGGTGGTGCTGGAGGATGTGGGCGGAAACTCCAACTACATATGGCGCAGTTTGCTGCAAGATCAGAGCAAGGCGGATAAAACATGGTTACCCTGTGTCCTTGTTCTGATTCATTTACTTAAATAAAGATTAAACATAACATGACAACCACCTATAAATAAAACAATTTGTGTCGGGACAAGTAAAAACTGGGCAAGTAGATTTCTCTTGAACCCTGTCCAAATAAATGACAGTTTATGTGATATATGGTAAGAAGTTAAGGCACTTTGCATTCATGGTGAAATAAAACTCACCCCTGGCGGTTGAGCTGGCCTTGGACAGGAGAATTTTGGCCTTGGCTTGGCTTCAGGACTCTGGAAAAAGGAGAAAAGGATGTATTTAGAGAGCAGATTTTCTGAAAATGCAGTTTAACGCATAAAACTAGACACTATAAAGCACCTGTTGGTGGTGGGGCTCTTTGGCTTCTGCAGCATCTTTCTAGCCTGTGCTGGGGATTCACCAACCCTGCAGAGTGTCACATACACACAATAAAAAACATTAACATCTAAAACCAGATCCTATCTGCAGTGTGAGGTGGTGTCGCTCTCTCCCATCTTACCTCTTTTTCCTGTCCAGAGACCTCTGTGTGGCGGCAGACAGAACCACCCTCTCCTTGGGGTTCTTGGCTTTCTCCTGCAGGTTTGACACAGTCAGCAAAGAACGTAGTTGAAGATAAAAGTACTGCCACTGACAGCTTCAGATGAGGCAGTTATGAGGTTGCCACAAAACTGTGTTCTCTGTAAGTCACTTTGTGGTAAGCTGGTAATCAAGCTGCTAAATAAGAACAGCTCATAACTATATGATTTTAAAGTGCCACATGTTATCAGCAGGTCGACCACTTATAATTAATCTAAACACATGTAGCTGGCAGACAAACATTAACAAATCATGTATATGTTGACATGTATCATGTTAACTTTCCTTCAAGCCTTCCTTCAAAAGAGAAGCAGCAAATGTTAATTTCTTCTGATTCAACATGGCTACGTGGTTGATTGATGTTCAGGTTACCATGTCTCGTAGCTTCCTCTCTGCTCGGAGCTCCCTGTCCTGCTGCAGCAGTGCTAATCGATCCCTCAGACGCATTTCGAAGAAGATGTCATGGATGTCGTAAAGGGCTGCACGTAACTGAGGGACAGAGGACACACGCATGAACATAAAGAAGGATGGACCTCTGCTGTCTGCAGACACTAACTACACTTTAGTACCTGAGCTTTAACTCTCTCCTGCAGGGATCGATCTTGTGCTGAGCAGGGGCCTCTCTTCTGTGGAGCCTCAGTCTGGAATGAACGGATGAACTCCTGCGTATCCTAAACACACATAAACACAGTGCACATTCAGATATATACAGTTTTTCCCGCAGTCACAAACATGACGATCCATTTACTGTTTGTTTGTTGTTTTTTTTTAATTGGTTGGTTTTAAGTGTGCGTTTTTTGTGTGTCTGTGAGGGTGTTGTCTCACCGTGACCGTCTGCCGCAGGTGTTTGACCTTCTCTGTTTTCAGCAGTCTGCAGTGAGGAAGCCGCGAATGATGGCGCCAATTCGACAGAATGCTCTCTGCTGCTCTGCTGTCAGAACCTGGACAACACAAGGACACGAGAGAAGATGGGAATGTGAGGATAGAAAGACAGAGATAGTTTCAGAAATAAATGTTCATCTATTGTGAAAACAAAAAGGAGTTAGTTACATATAGTTGGATGTGGGATGGGAATCATATAAGGCTGGATGGAAGATATGTCAGTTGACAAGGCAAATATTTATCTGGGATGAAGAAATGAATGGTTCATGGTCTAAAGATATATGTCTGTCCAGACTCTTATGAAGCCATGACAGTGGACAATCCTTTAAATATGAATGTTTCTGCAAAAAAAGCTACAAATTCTAAAACATGGATGCTTCAAACACATCTTCAACCTGGCAGCACAGAAGATCTACACAAGCAGCACAGTCAGTAACCACTGTCTTTATCCACCAGAATCTTATCAGTTTGTGCCAAATTTGAAGATGCAGTCACATTTTCTTTTCTATTTGGGCATACCCACCAGACTTAGCCTCGCCCGGGGTTTGCTAACTGCCCATGTGGGCCCCCACAGAAAGACAGGAGGCTGGACAGAGGAGATGATATGCTGGAAGAGACAGGACTGGGAAAACCTGCAGAAAGAAACAGATACTTGCAATTTAGGTGTTTGACGTCTGTTTTCAGCAGTCTGCATGTGAAGAAGCCACAAGTGATGGCGCCAGTTTATAAATGAAGAGTTTTCCTGTGCAGTAAAAACCTCTGGCTCAACTTCTCCAGAGTTAATGAACTACAGTACTCTTCTGTCTGTGCAGTTTTTTTGTCATCACCACTCATACAAACTCTAGCACAGTAATAAGTGAGCATGGTGGTACCTATATTGTGTCCAGGTGATCGCTCAGATGGTGTGTGAGCAGGGCTTAGTCCTGGGCAGGACGGGCTCACAACAGGACGGCTGTCACTCACAGACATACAGTTCCACCCACAAGCATCCCCACTCAAAGGCCGCACACAGCCCTGCTCCTTCAGTCTTCTCTCTGTCTCCTCCAGCTCCTAACACACACACACACACAGACACAGACACAGACACACACACACACACACACACACACACACACACACACACACACACACACACACATCAGTAGTGCATTCTAACTAAACAACAAAATACAGGTTTTGTTGTTGCTTTCCAGCACAAAAAAAACCAACACATTTTTGGTTATCTGCTATTTATATGTGTGATTCCATGTGCTGACCAGACGGAGGCGCTGTTGCTCTTTCTCCTGCTCAGCCAGGAGCAGAGACATCTGCAAGGCGTGCTCCTCCTCCAGACGTCTTTGCATGTCCTCCAGTGCCTGTGCTCGCCTCTGGGTCTCCTCTGCTGATGTACACAAAGAAATATATGTAAAATCATCTCTTTTACCTTTTAAAAGTTTCCCTGTCTCTCCAGCTTACAATGTTTAACCTAAACGCTGCAGTGGGAGAGACAGTGATCACAGTGGAAATGACACAGTTTAACTCAGAGGGATTTATGTAGATACAGTGTGCATTACAGGAACTGTGCGAGAGAGTCTCACCTGTCTTGCTGGCCTGTGCCTCAGCTGCATTTCTGAGGACAGTTGGTGTGATCCTTACATTGTTTGTCCCCTGAGGCTCATCAGGCTCCATCCTGAGTGTGACCTGGGCCAGGTCAGGAGTCATGCGGGGCCTCAGCAGAGATGTTGAGGATTATCTACCTCATACGACTGGTTTAAGGGGGCTGCGGGGGTGCGCCAACTTGGAGCCACGCATGTAACTCCTGCCATGAAGCGAGGAACCCGTTCCTGGCTGCGGTCTATGTGCTCAACTCCAGAGTGGTAGCTATGCAGCTGGCTGTCCAAGGTGTGGCAGCGCCGGCGAAATCCTGCAGCCAGATGGTCATGGTGTCCCTTCCCGTGCCCTGAGGTACTAACAGAGCTACAGGTCTCCTGCACTGGACTGGTGCCACAGTGGCTGGATCGTCGACTGCCACTCGTGCTAACACCACCACCACTTTCACTCCCCACAGAGCCCCGAGGATCGGGGGACTTCAAGACCCCTGAGAGAGCTTCTCCCAGATCTGCCATGCCAGCACCTTCCCCTGACCTTCCTGGGCTTCGAGGGATAAGATCTGCTGGGCCGATGGGAAACGAAATGTGGATGTTCCCTGTAGAAACTGGGCGTGGTCTGCGCCTCTGTGCACGGGGACTGACGCTAGACTCTGGACTGGGGAGACGAGCAAACCGGTCAGGTAGACTGGGTGAGAGGCAGCCAGACTGCTGGGGACTGGGATTGTACAGAGTCTGATGCTGAATTTGGGTCTGAGGGGGGCCAACAGGGCTATGGTGCAGACTGAATCCAAACTCAACGCCCGTGTCCCCCATGGGACTGCAGCTCTTGTTGCCCTTGTCAGAGACAGTCTCTGGCGGGGGAGACCTGGTGACTGTCTGGACAACTTTTGACCCCTGCTGACTCTGCTCTCTCTTCACATATTCTCTTGATCTTTTAAGGAGGCTGTCCAAACTCATGTCATCCTCCTCCTCCTCCTCTTCCTCCTCACTCTTCCCTTCCCCCTCCACCATCTCTTCTTCTACTGCCTTGAAGCCATTGAGGATAGGGGTCTCAGAGCACGGAGGAGCAGGCTGATCACTTGTCTGAAGCCCAAATCCAGGGTCTCTGGGAAGTCCAGGAGAGTCAGTCACCAGGGTGTAGCCACTGACAATGGCTGGTTTTGAAACTGGCAGCTTTTCAACATCTTCACTTGGTACTTTATCTGCCTGTGGGAAGACAATGAGTAATGATGACCAATCATCAGATGAAGTGGCAATAAACAATGACCAGTTGATGAAATGATTTGTCCGAAATTGCATCAGTTTAAAGGTGCACAATGCAGGATTATTTAAAAAAACAACAACATGAGACCCTGCTCTCTGTCTGTATTTTCTTCTTATTTTCCTACGTTCAGGGTGTTCCTGGGCACAGCGTGAACATGAAGTTGGGACCTTAACCCTGAGCCTGCAAGCAGCACACCACATCCAAGACGAAGCTACGATTATTGCAGATACAGCGCCAAAACAATGCTAATATATCGAGGCAAAGCACCAAACGTAGGAAGCTGAGGTTGGCTTTCTCTTTCACTGGAGATACTGTTTACAAACGGTAGCCAACAATTCCTGCACAGTATACCTTTAAAACAGTTCATCGCTAACATTTACTTCAAACATGCTTTAAAGACATAAAAACCTGGATGAGCTCCAATTTCCTGATGTTGAATTCAGACAAAACTTTAGTTATTGTTCTTGGCCCAAGACACCTCAGAAGCTCTTTATCTGATGATATAGTTTCTCTGGATGGCATTTCTCTGGTCTCTAGCACTACCGTAAGAAACCTCGGAGTAATGTTTGATCAAGATTTGTCTTTTAACTGCCATATAAAACAAACTTCACAGACTGTGTTCTTTCATCTATGTAACATTGCAAAATTAGGCCTATTCTGTCCCAAAAAGATGCAGAAAAATTGGTCCACATTGTTACCTCTAGGCTGGATTACTGTAACTCCCTATTATCAGGTAGCTCTAGTAAGTGTTTAAAAACTCTCCAGCTAATTCAGAATGCAGCAGCACATGTACTAACAGGAACTAAGAAACGAGATCATATTTCTCCTGTTTTAGCTTCTCTGCACTGGCTCCCTGTAAAATCCAGAATTGGTCAAGAAATGGTCAAGCTCCGTCATATCTTAGAGAGCTCATAGTGCCATATTATCCCACCAGAACACTGCGCTCTGAGAATGCAGGGTTACTTGTGGTTCCTAAAGTTACCAAAAGTAGATCAGGACCCAGAGCCTTCAGCTATCAGGCTCCTCTCCTGTGGAACCATCTTCCTGTTTGGTTCAGAGTTTTGTTTTTGATAAAGCTTATAGTTAGGGCTGGCTCTTGCAGTTCGGGCTGGCTCTTATAGTTAGGGCTGGCTCAGGCTTGTCTTGGATCAGCCCCTAGTTAGGCTGATATAGGCCTCGTCTGCCAGGGGACCTCCTACGATACACCAAGCCCCTTCTCTCTTTTTCTCAGTTTCTAAAAAGTTGGTTCTTCTTCATTTGCTAACATTACCATCCTATTAATGCATATCGCTAACTCGGCATTACTGCATGTCACTAACTCGGCTTCAGCTCCCGAGCCTTTGTGTTTCACTGTCTCGCAGGTTCCCTCGTATCTCAGCTTCGCCTGGATCGTGTGTAGTGGTTACGCTGCTGCCGCGGTCCTGCCTGATGCCTCCTACTACTGCTGTTATTATTAGTCATACGACTTTTATTGTCACTTACATACACTATCATATATCAATATATACTTACAACCTATTGTATCACAATTACTGTTATTATTATTATAATATTATTACTAAAATTAATGTTATTGTAGCTACTGTCATTAGTGTCTGCCCTGCATCTCTCTCTGTCTGTCTCTCTATGTCTCATTGTGTCATGTGGATTACTGTTAATTTGTTATGCTGATCTGTTCTGTACGACATCTATTGCACATCTGTCCGTCCTGGAAAAGGGATGCCTCCTCAGTTGCTCTTCCTGAGGTTTCTACCATTTTTTTCTCCTGTTAAAGGTTTTTTCTGGGGGAGTTTTGTCCACTGTGAGGGTCCTAAGGACAGAGGAATGTCATATGCTGTGAAGCCCTCTGAGGCAAATTGTGATTTGTGATATTGGGCTTTAGAAATAAAATTGAATTGAATTCAAACAATTCAAAGGGAAAAATATTAGATAGACAAATTTTGGTGGTCAACCAAATGTCACTAAATTGAAAAGTCCCTTGTCGAGTATGTAATCCAATTCAGACTTAAGAATAACCCAGTTTGAAAGCCTAAACCCCATCCTAACCTGTCCCTAGCCTTATCACTTCCAACATGAGAAATCTAAGCAAGGTCAACCTTAATAACCAAGACACTCAGTGCTTACTATTTCCACACCTGAATATCCTTTAATGACACACTTGATATTCATCCAGATCTCTTAATAAGTATCTGAGTCTGGATTGTTGATGTTGGTTATCCCGTAAAAATACATGCCATAGCCATCCTTTTGTTTGTGATATAAACACATCCTAGAGATAGCAGTAGCAAAAGACAGTGACTGGCCAGTCATGTTTATTGAAATACTCGAAATTCCGCTCAGGTGGGCAATATTGCTTTGGATGCTGAGTTGACAAGAAAGGGCCATCATCAGGTAAAAATAACACAGCCTGCCAGAGACTGTGTTGAGTCAGACAACCTGTATTTAAGTCTGCAAATGTCATGAGAGATTCTGGGACAGACTGTAATTTAATTTTTGTGCTACATCGTGGGACTGACACACAGACCTATTTCACATATTCACTTTTGGATGAAATGTGTTTATCAAATAAACAAAGTGGCTCAAAGTTGTTGCTGTTTTAAACAGTGTGCCAGAATCTATGCTGTGTCACTGTCATAAGCAGTTGGATGTGGTAAATGTATATATTTTACTATTTGATTTCACCTATTCAGCGCACACTGTACATCTACACTATGTCACATTAACTCTGCAAAACATCTTGTATTCCTTTTTCCACTGGATCCCGATCCACCCAGACCTGTGACCAGGACCAAACTGTGCTACTGACCTGAGCTTGGTCCAGTATGTCCTGAACCCGCCAAAAGGTTGTTCCTCTGCTGCCTCTGCCTGACCACCTCCAGCTGGACCGCCTTCCATCTGTGGTCACGCATCTCATTGCGCTGCTCTGCACTCAACTGGAAAAATACACATTGTACACTGATTCAAAAACTTGTACCTTTTAAGCTACACTCTCAGTTTTCAACAAACCCAAGCAATAACTTATGAGAAGAGATAAATAAAGCAATAGTTAGGACAAGGCTTCCAATGGACAAAATGTATTTCACGAGGTTTGTTTGTCATCTATTTTCAGGTTTTACGAATAGGACAGTCGCTCTTCTTTCACTGTATGTTTGTGTCTCCTTTGTTTGAGTGGGGGAGAAATCTTAAACGATCCTCAGCTTCACAATGGCCTCTCCATCATGTGGCTATTCCTGAGAAGTCATTTGTCAGCAGTCACTAGCAGATGGATTCTCCTGACTAACATCAAACAGCCTCAGTGTTCTTTGTCATCAATTAATGGCTCTCTTTTTCCGCTGCCAACTGCTGATCTAATTGGGACTAGTCAGCCCACGTGTTTCAGACATATTCTGTAGCTCAAACAGAAATGTGTTTTCCCCTAAATGTTTTACATCCTTGTCATTGTTACTGTAACTGAACAGTTTAAGCAATGCTCTCTGTTACTATGCAGCTCAGAGTTACAACAACAGAGCCACAGGATAGCGACAGATATACAGACTGTCTAGGGAAACCGACCAAATATTGTGTCATTAAAAAGCAGAGCTACCTTTGTGGCAACAGAGCACTTGCACAAACCACCTGCAAATTTCTTAAAAACATCCATTCTGTCTACTTTTCATGAAAAACACTTCAGAAACTGACACTGGTTTAGCTACGTCTTGTTTGTGTCCTGTTAGGATATGTCCTCGTGTCTGTTTGTTTCCTCCTCACCAGAGGCGAGAGCACTGCTCTCCCATGGAAGCAGATGACAGAGAGAGCCTTCAGGGTGCACAGTGGCTCACATGTCGTCTTCTTGAATTTCCCCTCCTCCTGCAGTATGGCCAAAGTCCGCAGACAGAACTCCTCGTAGCTTTCCATCTCTGGGCACCCACACATCCAGAATAGGAAACACACACCATGTAGCCTCGTCACCCGGCTGTTAAATTCAATGGAGAGGGTGGAATTAGATGGATATCCACAAAGTCGGTGGACGTGTGAGTTTAGGCTGCACTGGGTGTGGATCAGGAGAGGAAACAATCTGAGATTATACGTGGAAGAGCAGGACAAATAGCCTGCAACAAAAGAGGGTCTGTCTGCCCTTAATGGTTCTATCAGACTCATCACATTCCTGTCATTCCTTTCTGTCAGACCTTACTGGTGTCTGACTATTTCCGTGTCTCATGGAAGTGCATATGTGTCTAATCAATACAGTTTCTATTTCTGAAATGCCTGTCAGCAGATGGATAATACAGACCCTTCACAGACAGGTAGTGTTAACACAGGGCGTTAGCCCAGGCGTACAACTGTTGTATGGATGAAATTAAAACGTAATTGCAATGAAAGCTGCTTTGTGATCAGTGTTTACTCTATTTAGCTCATCTATGAAAATCACCATCCCTCGGTTAGGCTTTAATTCAACCTTTACAGTGCCACCAGTAACCTAGTGGTCATCAGTCGCCTAATTACAGTAGCCAGCGCACACTGATTCATTACAGCCTGGTGCCAGCACAGTGGAGGTGGGTATGGTTTGCCTTTTGTACCCAGCTGTTACAAAGCAACCGGCATCTTTGAATGTATAATATAAGAGCTACGCTGCTCGGTTTCACGGCTTCTTTTAAAACCATAGAGTCGTTTCAGTCCAGATGTGCCCTGGCTGAATGGCAGCTAACAACGTTAACTGCTGCTCGTTAGCCCTGTCTTACCTTCAAAATGGAGGAAACAGTGATTTCTCCGGTCCTGTCTCCCGATGACGGGAGTGTTACACGCGCACAAATGTCGCAGGGAAACGACAAAGTGCGCCTACAACACGAGCCTCATGTTTCTCCTTCAATCTCGGGCTGCCCATCATCACCAGTTTCAACTCTTCCGGGGCTCCAACAGCGCCTCCTAGCAACAGAGCGTCGGCCGCGTTCCAATACAGTCCACGCGACCTGTTCACGTTACTACTAGCAACCGCTTCGCTCCTTTGTCAACAATTACACCCACACCCCGAGACATGAAAGAGTTTTGAACGTTTTAATGAACACTTCGTACAAATATCACGGGAATGAGACTGTGGTAAAGTAAGTAAGGGAAAGTCAAAGGTGGTGCTCTGAGGAAAGTGGAACGAGATTTTTGTCGAGCACTTACCTCACCATCTGCATTTTAAATCACCTCATTTGTGACACATCCTATTGTTCATCACACATCAACTCTGTGCATTGTGAACACTGTTCTGGAATTTTACGAGTCCCCAGTATTGTTCTGCTCTCACAGTGCTCCTTCTACATGGACTAATCTACAAAAGACCACTCCGCCACCATCATGGCTGTTTAAGTGCCTTATTTCTGATCTTGTTTTATCACCCTGTATTTCTACCTTTAGAGCTCATTTATTGTTATTGTTGTTTGTTGTTTTGAATTATTTCATTTCTGTTTTAAGTGATATACATGATTGTTCTTTGTTTGTTTAGTGATTGTTTTAAATGTTTTTGTCTCCCTAAATTGATTTCCCGAGTCTTAAATAAAGGTTTGAATGAATGCATGAAAGAAGAAATTACACACAAGTAAAGTCTGGGAATTTGCACAGCATAAAATGAAAGACTGCTCTCACATTTAGATTTTGACACACATGTGTCAGACCTCTCCTAAAGACTAGTAGGCACTGAAGCAGATACAATAATTGTCACAGGAAGCCCCAGCCTGACTCTTGCTGGCCCTTGGGGGCCATATATATAAAGCTTCCTCGTACAAAGAGTTGCTGCAAGTGACAATTCTTATGTTTTCTTAGAAATTCCCCTTAAGTTAAGGCTAGGTCCTTGTAAAGGTAACATTCATTCACAGAGCATCTTAGCCCTTAAAAGAGCTCCTAAGGTGAAAAACTGTTAGGAGTAAGGAGGAGGACTTTTAAGAGATTTAAGAGTTTCTCAAGCAGAAGAGAAAATGATGGAAACACAAAGAGGAAGGAGAAATATTCTCCAAACACTGGGTGACAGTGAGTAAATGAAATGCAACAGATTAGATCGCGCAGGGATAATATGTGTGGTTGATCTCATGAAGGATATGCGCACATTTCCCCCTTAATCACAACACTAAGATATTTGGAAAACTGGAAAAATGCACCAATGCAGCAGTGATGACTTGAGTCTGTCTCAACCTTCCATCAGCAGAGTGATCACATGAACAATGACAACACTTTCACAGTCCCATGTTGTCACACAGTTCATTTCATGTCCACTGGGTGTCCACACCTTGCAGGCTCACAAACGGGCCTGTCTCTGACAACCAATCACATCTGTTAAAAGAAAGCATCACACTTAGCAGTGGGGTCAACCACACCTCCTCACTAAGGTAAAAGTTTCTGTCCCTTCCTTGCTCAGAGTTGCTCTGAGAACTTTCCTAAATCACTCCTAAGCTAGGACTCCTTAGTAAAACTTTCTCAAAATGATCGTGAATACGACCCCTTAGAAGTAAGTGACAAATTTGTGATGTCATCGGGTATAAAGTCTGGAGCTGCTCCACGGACAAGGAATTGGAAAATGATTTTGTTTTATTTTTTTAAATACCCAAACCAGCTTTATTCTACTGTCGTGTTCTCTGCTCTGAAACAGAAAGGTACCCAGAAGATTTCCCTGAGTGCTCTCGGTGTCCTCTACAACATCTTTCCCAGTTCATTGTCTATGGAGCAGCTCCAGACTTTATACCTGACAACATCACAAACTTGAGTTGTAGCTCTCTAGTTTTTGGATTTGGGAGAGTTGTTCACGTTTACTTATATTCTTGAATTGTCTTAGACCATCGGAATACCCTGTATGAATTTTAAAAATGGCCGTAGTTCCCTTTAAGGCCCTTATGCCAGTTGCAACTAATAACCTTACCACAATAACTGCCCCAGCCTGGCTCCTGTTGGCCCTTGGGATCTGGAGTCCTGGGGATGTCAGGTTAAGGTAACAATACCAGTCATATTTATCTATTTTCTCAAACAATACATCACTTTAATCTAGTCTGTGATCATATGCTGTCCTTTGCAACTCCCTTGCAACTTTTTAAGCTGTTGGAGAGCTGTGTGTGTGTGTATTTTTTGAGAAGGCATGGATTCATATTTGTTGTTTGCTATTTTATTTTGCAGCAGTACATTGGCAGACACGCATATAATGTGTGTTTTAAAGCATCTGAATCACAGTGGAGAATTGGTTTATTGTTGAAACACCACTGCCCGACCACATCCAACATTTTTCCAATGATGTCTTTATTATACCACACAATTAAAAACACAGTATCATGACAACAAGCCATCCCACATTCAGCCTGAAGCTAAATTTGGTCTGCTGTTTTCACAACTCATCTTTTGAGTGCGCAGGTGAACCTGAAGGTACAGGCTGAGCAATGCACACGTGCTCCTTGTTGTCTCGAAGTAGAGCTTCAACGACGTCCCCTGTAAAGGTCATTTTGGAATCCTGTCACAAAAGTTAAACAGTGTTAGTTCTCACAGGAGCCACATGTGATCTTTATACGTTCCACAATGACACCCACGGCCTATACCTGAAAAGACTGGCGCTTCACCCCTACACATGCCGTGGACTGCTCATAACACATGACTATATCCAGATGTTTTGGTTCTTTATTCGCCAAAGCCACGTGGAACTGGTCATGATGAGTCTCTAGATGGGGATTCAAATATAAATAATTAATTAGAATGCTAAAATAAGCAAATCCATTGTTATTTCTTTGGGATCTTACCCAACAGGTGCATACAGGAGGATGTCATTTTGTCCTTAGAGACACGGCCATGTTTGTAGGACAGCAGTTTCTCACACACACCCCCACTGATAAGCTTCTCAAGTACCGTCTGTCTGCTCTCAGCTGGAGCTTCCTTCAAGGCTTTCTCAGTCTCTGAGGGCAGTATACATGGGATTTTATTTACTTTCTATACTTTAAAGAAAACAGTCAAACAAGTGGTACTTCTGTGATAATTCAGTGTGTATCATTTTTTGCTTCTTGCTCTGAGGCAAGCTGAATCACCGTACCTCGTGCTGCTGTTAGACAACTCTCACAATAGGCGTCTGTTAAAGAGAAAACAGTCAACAGAAACTAGCCAAACAACAAATACTATTATGACCGAGGAAACCAGCAGAATTGCAACTTTTAATTTACTCACAGCGGTCTGTGTCTTCAGGCTGCACAGGAAGAAGGTAGCACATACACATTAGAAGAATTAAGATTTTCATAGTCACTGACTGCAGACTGAACAAACAGCTTTCTAGACACTAAGGAAGAGACGTAGCTTTTGTCTGCACTCAGGCTAAATCATCCTCCTTTTCACATAATGTGGTCATGTGATGTCATGAACAATGGCATCACATCACCGTCATTCCACAAATGACAGGTGTCCAGTTTTTCAGGTTTTCTCTGACTGCTCACAGGCTGAGCTGTTCCCATGGATAGATTACTGAACGGGCCTATCAGACGCAGGCCCAGGGGCCCAAAGTTTCAGGGACACCCCTGGCCTTCACCTGCAAAATGTCACTCAAATAAACACATAACAACCAGGAAGAGACTGAGCATAAATGACCACAAAGAGACACACAAAAAGAACACAGTATGACCTCAGACGCTCCTTTTATGCTGCCTGTTCAAGGTGGGAATGTCACACTGAATTCCGCCCCACCGTTTTTTAACAAAAGGTTCAATCACGGAATGGAGGTTGAGGTTTGTCTTGCCTCTAAGCCAGCAGCGGAGGTAGTAACAGTGCCGAATTGATGTCTGCATGAAAGGGAGAGCAGGCAGGATGGGTCCATGGACAGGATAATGTTTTCATGATGTGTTATGTGTGCGACCCATCCCATCCAGGAGATTGAAAAAGCAGCTAGCAGTTTGCTAACAACTCAAAGAGGAAGAACAGCAGCTGAAAGTATCCACAAATTGGGGAGACACTCAATACGTTCACATGCACGCAGTAGTCGAGCTAAGCTCATAGCTCGGCTATCAGTTAAGTCAGACTTCTCGTCTTGTCTGAGTGTACATGCAGAAGAGAAATTTCTGACCAAGTGTGTCTGACTCTGCCTCAATATGCGGCTCTGTATAGTGCGTATTGAACTAGTTCCCGTTGAAGTTAGGAAGCTAACGACAAATGAAGATGGTGGCGCATGAATGTAGTTTCCACGTCTGTCAGAGGTGCGTCTTCTGCTTCTCGGTCGCCATGGTGTTTGTATGTTTGTTTTTCCGAGAGTTACTGCAGTGCTATATACTAAACTACTGCTACGTCATCTCTTTCTTCTTCAGGGTGAAAGTCCACAAAAGAGAAAGTGGTGCATGTGCAGAGCATGCCGAAATCCGACTCCAGTCGGACTGAGTGGATACATGCAGCAATAGTTCCAGTTTCAATTGAATTATCACAAAACCTGTATTTTGTTGTTTAGTTAGAATGCACTACTGATGAGTGTGTGTGTGTTTGTGTGTGTGTTTGTGCATTTTACAAGCTGGAGGAGACAGAGAGAAGACTGAAGGAGCAGGGCTGTGCGGCCTTTGAGTGGGGATGCTTGTGGGTGGAACTGTAGGTCTGTGAGTGACAGCCATCATGTTTTGAGCCTGTCCTAAGCCCTGCTCACACACCATCTGAGCATAGGTACCACCATGCTCACTTATCATTGCTGGAGTTTGTATCAGCGGTGGCAAAAAACTGCACAGACAGAAGAGTATTGTAGTTAATTAACTCTGGGGAAATCGAGCCAGAGGTTTTTACTGCACAGGAAAACTCTTCATTTATAAACTGGCACCATCACTTCTTCACATGCAGACTGCTGAAAACAGAGAAGGTCAAACACCTGCGGCAGGCGGTCTTGGTGAGACAACACCCTCACAAACACACACAAAATGCACACTTAAAACCAACTAATGAAAAACAAAACAATAAATGGATCGTCATGTTTGTGACTGTGGTAAAAACTGTATATTTCTGAATGTGCACTGTGTTTATGTGTGTTTAGGATGAGGAGTTCATCCGTTCATTCCAGACTGAGGCTCCACAGAAGAGGCCCCTGCTCAGCACAAGATCGATCCCTGCAGGAGAGAGTTAAAGCTCAGGTACTAAAGTGTAGTTACTGTCTGCAGACAGCAGAGGTCCATCCTTCTTCATGCATGTGTCCTCTGTCCCTCCGAGCAGAGAGGAAGCTACGAGACATGGTAACCTGAAAATCAATCAACCACGTAGCCATGTTGAATCAGAAGAAGTTGACATTTGCTGCTTCTCTTTTAAAGGAAGGCCTGAAGGAAAGTTAACAGGACACATGTTAACATATACATGATTTGTTAATGTTGTTTATAACATATAGTCAAGAGCTGTTCTTATTTAGCAGCTTGATTGCCAGATTTACAAAGTGAACCCCAAGGAAACCAAATAAAACAACAGATATTATTAAGTCAGTATTTTTGTAACTAATTTTTACAAAATGTTCTGCTTCAGTCCATCGTCGGCAATCAACCTTTCAAACCAACATTTTCACCTTTTATTAAAGAAAGATGATTTAAATAAAAGTTAACAACAAAGAGATCCATTTTGCATCTTTATTGTAACCTACTGGTTTTTGCTGCAGCTCTGTAAAGTCACAATGTTGTCTTGTAGATGGCAGAGTAATATTTTTAGTGCTGTCATGATTTGATCACGTTCTAAATGTCTAGTTGACCAATCAGGTTGCCTGATCAGATCTACTTGTTGTATAATTGTGTTTTACCACTTCTGCCACTACCACTCCTCCTGCTGGAGATACATTCCTCACTCCACTCCTGAGAAAATGTTGCTATCTTGCACATCAATGAAGTTTTGTTGATTTTAAATAATCAGCTGTACATCATTTTGATCAGGCCAAAGACAACAGTAAATGTAAATGTTCAGGAACTGGTACACCCACTTGTTCTCTGAGATTCCATACTGGCTTTATACGTCTGCGTCAGTATTATTCAGTGTGTTGATGGTGTGTAACATTGCTTTATACACAATTTTTTTTTCTTTTTTTTTTTTTTTTTTTTAAATGCCAAAATGTCATGTGTCACAACCAATCAGAGTGTAGGAATCTCTAACGCAGCTGCTTGTTAACTGCAGTCACACTGTCAAACTAGGTGGAGCGCCCTGAAAAACAAAACATCTGTTGTGAAGGAATGACCTGCCCCACTCTCCCTATGATATGATTTACATATTATGCAAAACATCTTTACATATCATGTAAAACATCAAAGTACATCATCTCCCAGGTCACGAACCAAATACACTCTCCATTCTTCGCTTACTGACTTCTTACCTTTTCTCAGGTGGGTATAGTTTCTCACAAAAAGATTTTATTGTTACGGTACCACGATAAAATGTTTTGGTTCTATCTGTCTGAGGGTCCTTAGCATGGAAATGTTTTGGGGCTCCTCACCAAACTACATTTCAATGGTGCAATCACCAGAAGCAGCTCATGCTGCATCTTTTTAAGAACTTTTTTTTTTAGAAGACCTGTATGTGTGTTGAAACTGTCCCTATCATGTGTACGCATCATTTATAACTAAGGCATCATGGCAGCATACTTACCGCTAAACAGACTCTTGCAAAAAGAACAACCCATTTGTCCTGAAGAGAAACTAACATTAAGGCATACGAAGTCCAGACACTTGCTAAACACAGGGTGTTTTACTGTAACATCATTTGAGTGTAAGCACATGGAAGGGCAGAGAGGTGTGCTCTCTGGCCTTTCCATGTGGGCGCGTGGAAGAGGTTTTCTGTACAGACCTGAGGAAAGGCAAAGAGTCCTCAGAGCAGAGCCATACCGCCAAATGTAATGCTGCAAATGGAAATTAAGTTTTCTTTGACTAAAGTGTTCCTGACTGAAATAACATTAACAAAGGCTCAGTCAGTAAGTTGATTGTCAGACTGGTGTGCTGATTGCAGATGACGTTCAGGCGTGCAGTGAGTGGGAGAGTGGGAGAAGACGAGGGTGGAGGGAAACAAGCAAACAGACCAAACTAAAAGACACCAAGCACACGTCACCCAGACAAAGAAATAACACCCCAAACACACAGGCAGGGGTCACAGTTTTAACTGACACATTTATTTGTGTATTACAGTCATCCTCAGTGTATTTTAAATCCAAAAGACTGGCACACATCTTAAGATGGAGAGGGCCTCATCAACACATTATATGAAGCAATATGAGGAGCTTCTCCAAACAAAGTAAACAAGGTTTATCAGTATTTCTTTGAGTCACAGTGACTTGTGTTATGATACAGCAAAATCATTTTATATACAGGCATTTTTTTTAACATTAACTTTTACTAAATGTACAAACTGTTTACAAAGTAATTTAGAGCAGAATATAAAACACAATTACAATGTATGATATTACCCATTGAACCTAAAAGATCAGAAGTCACCTGAGATGAAGAGATGTATGATTGATTTGGACCAAAGTTTATACACACATGCTTTGAAGGAAAATACACCCCAACATGCACAGACGATCATAACACAAGATAACAATAAAAACCTACACCTGGTGGAATAAGGTTGGTAATTTTTTATGAGACAAGTCCTTAAAGAAAAATGTAAAGCTGTCACTGTTTTCATGGTAAAGAAAAAACTATGAAAGTTGCAGAGTTACAAAGTGCTCTTAACTTAATCAGTGTGGCCTTTAACTGGTAGAAAAGATACTGTAGTTCCTACATTGGCTGTTGATGACTTTGTTGCTGATCGACAGTGGCACGGGATGCGGGATGAAATGATCAATAATCACACATAACACTGATTATCACTCCTGATTTAAGCTGACACAGTAGGACGGCTGTAGTCTGAACTAGGCATTAGAACTTCCTTATGCAAATTAACAACTCACCTGCTGGCACCAGGAAAAGAGATGCAGAACTTGTGGTTTGTAAAAGAATAGGGAAACTGAGGGGTTGTTGATGATATCTATAAAGTTGGTGGCACGGCAAGCTACATCTACTATTTGTATTCACAGAACTTGATTTACAGTTTTCTGCGTAGACTTCGGTTGTTTGGTGTCTGCAAAAACATAATGCTAATTTTCTACAGAGCAACATTAGTGTCCATTGTACGGTACGGTATCACCAGCTGGTTTGGGAACCTAAATGTCAAATCAAAAACTCAGATTCTCAACCTCGTCAGAGTAGCGGTAAGATTATGGGTCACCCCCCCCTCAACCCTCAGGAACTGTTCAATCAGGCCGTCATCACTCAGGCAAAAAACATTCTAAATGACAGTTCTCATGTTTTGTTCAACAAATACTCACTAATGCACTCAGGGAGAAGGTACAGGATTCCCTTATGTAAACACAACTGGTACAAACATTCCTTTGTCCGTTGTCAGTCAAGCTCATTAATGAGCAAATGTAAGCAGGTATTGTGTACTGTGTATTGCATACGGTGTATTAGCACCTTAATGTGTACTTTTTTCTGTGTACGGTGTATTAGCACCCTTATGTGTACTAGCACCTTGATGTGAACCAGCACTTTAAATATGTACCAGCACTCTAATGTGTACTAGCACTTTAACTTCAACGAGTAGGCATGGCAAATTGCACAGCTCAGATGAGCAAATATCTTTTTGCACATTGGTCCCTATCTGGTTACCAGTATGGTTTTTTTTGTTTTTTTTAGATGCTGAATGTTTTATTGTCTTTTATGTATTTTTGTTTGTATGTTTCGTGCTGTTTAAGCAGCAGTACTCTGTCTCTAATCCAAATTTCTCCCAAGGGAGACAAATAAATGGACTTCGACTTGACTTATATAAACAACCAAGTGTTTTTCAGCATTTTTGGCCCTGTTGCTGCGAGCGCTTTAGCCCTCCAGTCACTCTAGTATCTCTCATAAGTGTTTGGTACAGGCACAAGCCAACCATCCACATACTCACATTTACACCTGATGTCCTCTAAAAAGAAAGCTTTCTGCTGACCTGTCCTTTCGACTCTCACAAAAATAGTCTTAGATGCATTGTTAGGATGCATGTCGCTGAATATAGTATCAGGTGTGATGTCATACAGGTGGACCACAATGATTGGACGAGCCTGGCACAGACAGTTGGATGTGCACACACAGTTCTCTTTAATAAGCAAAATCAAGCGTATTTCTCCATAGCAGCCATTCTTGAGTTTAATAACACAGTCCGTCTTGTCTGACTGGTTACCGTTTGTCGATTGATAAACAGTGCATCCATTACTGTAGCTGTCATAAGCTTCTACCGATCTAACAAGAACTGGCCGTTTTAAGAGCTCTTCTATTGGTAGTTTTATGGATCCTGTGAGATCCAGATGGCGTGATTTTCCAAGCGGTTTGTTAGAGCCATTGCCATCTTTTACAGGTGTGAGCTTGGCTAATAACTCACCAAAATCTGATTGTCGGCTAAAAACTAAAGAACTAAGGTGTCTGGGTATGAGCTGCCAAAAGAGAAACCCCTGGCAAATTTGTTGAGGGTTATTACCTATGCCATTGAGCACTTCCCTCAAATATCCATTGTTTCTCTCAAAACTAAATGCTGATGTTGCCCAGAGCGGCCCCCAGTTCATCACACTTTCTTTGAGGTGGATTAACTGATGGCAGTTGAAAGACACATTTTCCTCACCGTAAAGAACTTTCATGTCTTTTACAAAGTGTACCAAAGATTCATGGGCCACCTGAAGGTCACGTTGAGATATTGATTCTTGTAGGAGAATGTGAACGCTGAATGACAAATAAAAATAATGTTCCAGAAATGTAGGCTGCAGGATACCTGGCAGGACACTAATCGCATAAAATAAAAGGAACGCTCGCCACTCTGATGCTTTCCATGTGTCCCTACACTTCAGTGGACGCGGAGATCTGTTTTTTTTACCCAATGCTGATTTTAGACTGAGAAGTCGGGAGTCAATTTGTGCAATGTGTTGACCTACATACCAGGGTTTCATTGAGTTGACTGGGTCCAACCACAGGAACACAAGTTGCTTGGACACACCAAGCAGAACCGAATGCAAGTACTCAGGAACAAATCCAAAAACAATGTCAAACAAGGGAAGTTCGGAAAGCAAGGAAAAGCCTTTTACTCCATTCTTTGGGTCAGATTCTTCAGCCTGCATTGCATTATCTTTAAACATTTTGTCTGACCTTGCCTCTTGTTTCTCTTCATCATATGGGTAGGACCTCATGGACCCACTGCCTTTTTTGACCATCATGCCAGGGTGCAAGCACCAGTCACAACCATATTCACCGTTGAATCGTTTGCAATTCCGGAGGAGTGGCCTCGCAACGGCATCAGAGGAGCAAACCAAGGAGAAGACTTTTGAGAAGTGAACTGTACCATTGCTGTCGCTCCACTGAAAGGGATTTTGGGCTAAGTCAGAACATTCATCAACAAAAGGCTTTAGAAATGTGTTCATCTCAGGATTTCCTTTGCCAAACCAAAGTCCTGCAACTATCACATTTTCTTTTCTTTGTGTGTAAGGAAGTTCATTGATAGTAAACTGAAGGGGCCAAAGCGAGTATGTGTCTGAGTTATAAATTGGTACGCCATCACAATTCCATGACAGTGTAAGGTCATCAGCAGCCAATGTTCCTTGTTTAAGCAGATTCTGGTACATCCTCCCATCCATCACATCTTTAATGCCATCCCCCTGGTTGACTGTTTTTGGTAACAACTCAGTGCCATGGTTCTTGAGTATGTTTTTCAGAAGGTCTTTCAGTGATGCAAACAAAAAGAAGTCTCCATTTTTAGTGCTGCTTTTTTTGTTGAACATTGTACCACATTTCAAACAAGAAGTATCATCAGGATTTTTTCCCATGTAGTTTTGACAGTGAGGGCAGTAAAATACAATAGACAAGACAGGAGGCTTATCAGACGGATACTTAGATGCAACAGCCAGGTTAGGGCAGAGAAAATTCAGTAGAGCCATTAAGTCAGCCACTGCTGTAGTTAGATGGTGACGCAAAATGAAGAGAATCACAGCAAGTAGGCCTGTGCTCGAGTTACTATTGGGCATTGGCTCTCCACTCTGCAAAGACACAACAAATATTTTCATATGCATACAGCGTGCCTTACACATCTCAGGGATGTAATTATTGCAGATGTAAATTGCAATTAAAGATACATAAATCAAAAAGGTGCTTCAGGACATGTCTGAGAATCATCACATATTTAAATTTAAATCTAAAGTAATCCAGTAATAGTTGTTTGTCACTCTGACATAGCAAACAGCAAATGCCAATAGCTAATTTGACATACTTTTAGTGGTGCTGATTTGTCAAAATGTTAACAAATATGGGCTAAAAATCAGGGTTCAAAAGAGAATACCGGTAATTATTCTGGTTGTCCTATTGGCTCTCAATATGTCAACATGTTCATGTCAAGTACCGCTGCTTTGTCAGTGGACCTAAAAGTCAAAATATGACGCACCAGGTAGCCTCCTACGTAAGTTTGGGACATTCAAGGATGGTGTCTCAATTAACACTTGTTACATGCACTGAGTCTTTTCAAACTACATTTCTGTATTCACAGCAAATGTACAATCTTTGCTCATTACATACATACAGTCTTTTTCAAATTAAACTAACTACGTAGGTAAAACACGTTTTTTTGTTTATTTTTTATTTTCTTAATTTCCTAAAATACAAATATGTTGCTCCAGATGGGATTTAAAATAAAGGAGGACCAGCGAGTTACAGAAAACAGTAGCTTAGTATTAATGTAATCATTACCTGGGTGTAAAATACCCACTTACTTGCTCCAGACGGGATTAAAATCTCTGTCCAGTGCATGTAATGTTAAACCCACCTCACCACCCAGACACAAATAAATCCTGTCCGATTGGAGCTTTACAGTAAAACTTCTTACCATTTCATTGTCACGATCTGTGTCAGATGTTGAAGTAGACTCAAAGTGCCATGGAAAAATAGTTGGGTCCTGCGTATGAGAACATCTGATTAGAACCTGCAGTCTGCTCAATTAAGGTGAGTTATCAAAACCATCTCAAAGTAGGCGGCTCTGGCCGTCACAATCTTGGCAGTTCCTGACTCTGCCCAACTCCTGGCCAATCAAAAATGGGCAAAGAGGCGGGCCAAATGAAGCCTGGTTGCTTACCTCGCCCGAAGCTGCTAAGTTAGCTAAGGCTAACAAGCTACGTTACTTTGGCTAACCCTGTGGTGTTGGCTGCTCCCGCTCATGCTTCCCCTTGGTGCCAGCTCCCTCACGAAACAAAATATCCAAAAGGCACAAACACGACTGAGAGGTCAGATTCAATGACTTCACGCCCTTAATTATGCACAACTTTAAGCCTTAATAAAATTTAAACGGATGAGTTACAAAAAAACCCACCCCCGTACAGTTGTTATGAAAGGAGAAATTAGCTATAGAGACCAAAACCGTAAACCAGGCTGTAAACATGTTTATTTCTGCTGTAAAGTTGAGCATTTTAACATGGGGGTCTATGGGCTTTTGGAGCTTGCCTCAAGTGGCCATTCAATGAACTACAGTTTTTGGCACTTTAGCATTGGCTTCACTCGTCATCCCTGGAGGGTGCCGCTTTGTACCGTCCCCATTTTTGGGTCCCCCCTAGCACACAGATCTGGTACTAAAAGGTGGAGCTGTGAACACTGCAGTCTGTTGATTGGTCAATAGAGGACGGTCACTCTGCTCAGGGCTGAGTTGTGGCTAGTTTTGAGGCTCATGTAATCACTGTTCATACCGTGGAGAGTTTCATTAGACTGTAACTATAAACTAAAAGGATGTTTTGCTGCCTCTTGCAGCAGCTGGAGTCTGAGAAAAAAAAACTTCATTCACTCTTGACACACTGAAGGCCAGAGTCCATGGGACCCTTTTTGAAAACCCCTACCCACCAATACTTGTAAAGCTCACTACCAGAACCAAATGTTACCTGTCAATATGCCTAAGTCAAAGCCACACCCAACCTGCACCTGTGATAAACACACACAGGCTACAGTCATTTACATGCAGCTGGGTTCTCCGTTCTTGAATTACAAATCCAGCAGGGAAGAGTCTCTTTCACTGGCTGCTCTCGATGCCAGGATGGCAAAAACATTCTGCACAAAATTACTGCCAAGTTAGGACAGGAGTTTTATTAGAAAACTGTAACTATAAAATGAAAGGATGTTTTTTTGCCTCTTCCAGCAGCTGTGGTTGGAGTAAAAAATTAATTCACTGGGCCAACTACCACCAGTTTTTAAGGTGGAACGTTAACTTGCCAACATGAATCAATCAACACACCTTAAATATTCCATATGACAACTTTGTAGTTTTTACTGTAGTTTTTTTTTACTGTACTGTAGTTTTTATATGACATACACTTTAGGTAATGAGTGGATCTTCAAACTTGTATATATATTAATTATGTTATTGTATATTATTTTGTCCGGGTGATGTGAACTGCATATATTGATTGATCAGATAAAAAAGTGTTGCAGAGCATCGTTCCTGTGGGCTACAGCAACACTACAGCAACACTAAACCCCCAAGCTTACCTTAGAAAGGCTAAATGCACACTACAGCCTGTTCTATTTTGGTCTGAAAATGTGGAAACACTAGGGTCTAGGTACCATGTCTGAAGGGTTACTTTTGGTTCCAAAGGTACCATACCGAAAGTGTTTGCTGGAAACGGGGCTGTAGAAACCTCCAGAAGATATTAAACTTGCTCTGACTGTGGGTGTAGTGGAGGGTATATGCAAATACACAGGCTATACCCTCCTCATTTTCTGGCAGTATACCAACCTATCAGCCAAAAGCCATTGGTATATATAGAAGAGAACACCCACTTTCTCCCCAGCAACCTACCCATCTACCTATCAGTACACCCACCTTATCAACTACCACTACGCCACTGCATGAAAGCAGTATGGCTGTGTAAGAAAGCAATTTAGTGTGTTTTCCAAAATGTGAAACTATTCCTTTAAAAGAGCATAATTTAAGTGTCATTCTGTTCAGATTGCTTATGTGGTCACAGCACTTACCAGTTCAGGGCTGTCCTCTTGGTCTGAATTTGTGTCAGTTTCAGTGTCCATCATTTCAGGAGTATAAGCAAGCTTTCTTTTCAGGGTCTGCAGTGCGGACAGATGGTTAGATTTTCTTTACAAGCACATACTGCTACCTAAAATTCTTTTTCACTTGTGATTTCAACTAAAAGTTTGACATCAAATCACTCTGCACCAGTACGCTACTTTGTCTTTTCCATATGCAATCCTAACTTTATGTGTTTATGTTTCAGTGTCTGTAATCTCTCCTGAGATGTTTGGTTGAGTAGTTATATCTAGCTGTTTTTTTGTCTCTGTAAGGTACTTGCTTGTAGTGTGGTGGGATCTAACTAAAGTACCAGAGCTGCTGCTGTTCCATTAAAAAAAATAAGATAGACAGTGTTGGATATTACTGGAGAGGTATCTGCATGCATGAGGTATGTAGGATCATTCTTGTGTATGACAGATAATGTTATTGCTGAGAACTAATAGAATTTCCGTGTCAATGTGTCTATAACATACAGTGGCACATTACCTCTAAGTATTCTTTGAGTCTCTTTCTGAATTTTACTTTTGGTCCAGTTTTAGGAATCAAGTCATTCAAGGTGCCTGACTCCTCAAGACATAGGAAAGTGTCCTTGTCAATGCCTTCATCTAAAATTAAAAGAAATATAAAAATGAAACTTCAATAAATACACAGAATATGTACCATATCAAGGATATGGTTGTTTATCATGAAACAAGCAGGCTTAGCTAATGTCACTGAAGCAGAACTGTAACAGTATTTTACCTTCAAATCTCTGAATCAGCTCACTGAGATTCCATTCAGTTAATTTATCCCGGACAAAATCACACGTCTCCATGGAATTCCACTGCAAATGTGGGAAACAGACAAATGGTCGAATCAATTCTGGCGTTGTATTAATCACATTACATCACATCAAGGATTTCCTACCAGTGGCTGGAAAAGAATGGACTGAAAGACACAGAAGCACTAATCATGGCAGCACAGGAACAGGCACTTGGTACAAGATCAATAGAAGCAGGGTCTATCACAGCAGACAGGACCCCAGGTGCAGGCTGTGCAAAGATGCTCCTGAGACAGTTCAGCACATAATAGCAGGGAGTAAGATGCAGGCAGGAACAGCGTACATGGGACGCCATAACCAAATGGCTGGCGTAGTGTACAGGAACATCTGCACTGAGTATGGGCTAGAGGTCCCAAGGTCACCTGTAAGGATGTTGAGAGTGACAGAGCTAAGATCCTGTGGGACTTCCAGATCCAGACTGACAAACTGGTGATGGCTAACTAACCGGACATCTTGTTGATCAACAAACAATGGAAGAAGGCAGTGGTGATAGATGTAGCAATCCTGAGCGACAGCAACATCAGGAAGAAGGAATACGAGATGCTCAGAAAATACCAGGGGTTGAAAGAGGAGCTAGAGGAGATGTGAGGAGTAAAGGCAACGTGGTGCCAATGATAATCAGAGCACTGGGGGCTGTGAAAAATATGTCAGCTGAGTAGTCCTTAAAGAGAACAAATCCCTGTACTGATTCTGTCATCTCTCTGCTGCATGTCCTTCTTTTGCACATTTCTTTTTAAGATGACTTCAGAACTTCAAGGTCCTGAACACAAGCGTGTTTTCGAAAGGCAGTATATTGGTACAAGTAGAGCACGTTACCTGTAAGTATTCTTTGAGTCTCTTTTTGAATTTTACTCTTGGTCCAACTTTAGGAATCAAGGCATTGATCCCTGCTGAATCTCCAAGACTTAGGAAAGTCTCCTTGTCAATACCTTCATCTGGAATGGATGTCAAACAAAACTGATTAATCTTGATGATGACACCTTGGGTCCTGTTTTCATAAAGAGGAAAATAAATGTCTTTGTCCTGATTCTGAAGTGAATCATTGTAAATACACACATGTCAAGGGACACATTTAAAATTCAGGGTATGAAGATGCTGAACTTTAAAAGAGTTATGTTAGAGAGTTTTGTCTCACTGAAGATGAAGTACAAAACATCTTACATCTTCATAACAGTAACCCACAACCAAGCTATTTACACAAAGGATATGTCTTCAATTTCAGTGGCATTAACTACAGTCCTGACTGTACTTACCAACGCAAGCCGGTTATACAGTACCTTCAAATTTCTGCACGAACTCACTGAAGCCCCACTCAGTTAATTTGTTCTGGACAAAATCAGATGTCTCCATGGCAATCCACTGAAAAAATGATCAGCAATTAAAACTGATGTTAATATTAGCAGTGTTATTAAACATTTTCAATGACATACTAGAATTTTCTAATTTAATTCTCAGATGCCTGACCTCAGGGTTGTTGGTTTCTCAATAGGCGCTCCAAAACTATGGAGCTCCGTTCCTCCTGCCATACACTTTTAGTTATGCTAGCGACATAGCTGTAGATTTGGCAGCATCAGCCTGTCAACCACTTTGGTCCAGACTCAACAATTATTTAAGGTATTGTCATGAAATTTCATAAAGACATTCATGGTCTAGCCTCCAGAGGATAAATCCTAATAATGTTGGAGACCCTCTGACATTTCCTCTTGTGCCACCGACACACGTTTTGGCTTTAGTGAAATATCTCAACAGCTTTCGGATGGATTGCCAGAATGTTTGGAACAGACACACAATTACTCATCTCCCTTTATCAGTGCCTAACCCAGGGTTTCCACTACATGTAATTGATCGTGGCGCACCGCCACGGCAAAATAAAAGCCGCCACACCGTAAAAATTAGTTGTTATTGTTGTTGTTTTTAATGTGAAAACAATGTTAAGTAGTATATTGTATGAAGGGATATATAGGTTATATTCAAAAAAAAAATTTCACAATCGAATCCCGTGCCATCAAATCAAGCTTCGAAGCTTCGAATTTTTTGGGTCAGCCCTAGTGAAGACAGACCTGAGGAACAGGCTACAGGGGGACCATCTGGCAGCATGCCTCCTACTGAGCATCAGTGGGCCACCTCTGGCTGAGTTCCCATATCACAGAGCATTAGAACTCTTTTTCAAAAAAGCGAGAAAAATAATGCTCTCAGCCAGGCTGCAAACTATGCCATTAGATTTACAGCTGTACAGTTGTGCAATTTTGTTTTTTTCCAGTGTTCATGTTCTGCTGGTTGTGGACTCAGTTGAAAAACAAATAATTTATTCATAAACATTCTTTGTTGTCATAATCATACATTTTTTCGCTGCCGCAGCGGCCGCAGTCCCCCTCCCCTACAGCCCACCACCGCAGCTTCAAAAAATCCTAGGGGAAACCCGGCTAACCTAAATTGATTCAGCATGTCTTTAGAACCCTTATGTGACTTCCTGTCTCTCTAGGAGTGTGCTGACTGTATTTCCAAAAGTTGGACATAAAGTACCATTTATGTCTGGGGGAATTCATCTGAGATATGTATAAAAAAATGCAAAACATTTTACAGAATATTTCCATTTGATACGATGGTGCAGCCATGACAAGCAAGAAGTTTGACTTCAAATCAAGGAGACTGAAAAATTCACACAATTTACAGTGAATATACAGCTTTCAAAAAGAGCTGGGACAAGATAATACACAGAAATATAATACTGTAAGATGATTTTTATAAGCTTAAAACTACTAGGGGTTAAATGTTGGCAGAAGGGTACTTCACTTTATGCATTGGACCAACATTTTTTTCATTTATATTTCTGTTGGGATCACTGGGCTCAACAGATGACTTGTTTATTTGTGCAACTTTAAACTGGACATGTAAACTGACATTTCCTGTAACTTCAGTCCATGCCAAATGGCAGCTGAAGTCTTTTGTCTTCAGACAAAGACCAGCCAAATAAACTTGGTTTCCCAAGTTTTTTCACACCTTTGTGTGTGATCTATGACATTATCAGGCCAACAAGATAATTAACTCTCTGCTCTTCGACTTCTTGCTGCCAGGACTCTCCACAGAGGTCATCGAGCACTTGGAGCTCTTACGACCTTACGCCATTTCTTCTCGTCCCTGCTGCATGAAGCAACAAAGAAAACACTCTTTGCATGTGGACTGTTCTCAACAGACTCAAAAACTCTTCAAAATGGTAGAAGAGACTGGACAAGCAAATGCTCCAGACAGTGCTGAGCTGACGGCTCAAACCAAGCCAAACCAAGCCAGGCCAGCCCATTGCTGTTGAAAAGGGGTAAAAGTTTGCAAGGTAACTTACCAAACAGAGGACCACAAATCCAAGTTCACGCCAAGTGCTAACTCTGTAGGGCCAAGAAGAACCAGTTTCCTCTGGCCTGCACTGCTGGAATACAGTACAACAACGACTGCACTGGAACCACAACTCTTCAAAGCCTCATGGACACACCTCTGTATCACTCCCTCCCTAACTGACATGAACACACACACACACACACACACACACACACACACACACACACACACAATATTCTAAAGTGCCTTCAGTACATTTAGTTGAGGACATACTGTGTGTTTTCACCTTTGCTTTTTGCCAGGTCTATGTGTGAAAAGTTTGAATAAATGTTTTTGGAATCCTACTTGCTGCCTGTTTAATGTTATACAAGACTGAATTAATCCCCAACCACCGCTGTGTCAAGAACTCTAAAATGCCTTTATCTTTACTTTTGATATGGTAATTTTGGCCACAGTTAATATACGGTTAGTATTTTAATTTTTAGTTAAAGTTCCAAATTGATAGTTAAGTATATTGTAGTAGACTGACTTAATTAATTGGTTATCATTTGTCCTTTTTGCCACATGAGGTATTATTTAATTGGATAATTATTATAATATTATTTATTGGAGTTTTATGGTGGTTGAAGGAGCATGCTAAAATGTTTCCTAACTTGCAGTAATTTCATGCAAAATGTTTTTGCCATCCTGGCATCGAGCACAGCCAGTGATAGAGACTTTTCCTCTGCTGGATTTGTAATCGAAGAAGAAGAAAACCCACCTCCATGTAAATGACTGTAGCCTGTGTGTGTTTAATCGCAGGTGCAGGTTGGGTGGGGCTTTGACTTAGACATATTGTCAGGTAGCCTGTTGGTTCTGGTAGTGAGCTTTGCAAGTATGTGCAGGTGCGGGTTTTCAAAAAGGGACCATGCAGGACTCTGGCCTGCAGTGTGTCAAGAAGAGTAGCAAGGCATCCCTTTGGTCCTTAAACTGAGACCATTAACCTAAATGTTCTACCTCTTTTCTACCTTTTCTACACATATCTGCACAATCACTACTTCTCCTTTGTGTAGCAGAATATTTTACTTAATGAATCAATGGAAAGAATATTGTATTTGTCAATTAAGATGTACTTATGTTTTTTTCCCTACTTTTGAAGTCAAGTTGATCCACTTCTCTGGTTCACTAGATACTTAAGGCTGTTGTATAATAACTGTCCCCTCCCTGAACTGACAGAGATCACATGGTTTAATGAATCTAACTGTTGCTGCAACAGAAAGTTCAAAACAAGATAATAAAGGCATGGGTAAACTGGTTTAACAGGTTATGGTTTATATGGGGTTAGACATGGTTTTAGGGCACACTGAAGCCAATACACAGTGCTGCCAGAGAATATATGTTGATCCACCATCAGACCATTAAGTCTAGTAGATGTTGAGTATTTTGCTCGTAACAGTGGTTCTGAATTTGATTTCTCATTGTAGAAATCAGTGCTTCTTACAAAATTTGCACGTATGTATTGCAAGCACTCGCATTTGCAACTAAAAATAGGTGCGTAACTTGTGCCACAGCTTTGAGTGCACATAGGGTCTTCATAAAACATATGGAGTCAAGACTCAAAGTGTTTATTGTCATATGCACAGTAAGGACACGCGTTTCCCTGCAGAATGACATCCGTTCTTTTCTGTCATCAATTAATGCTAAACAATATAAATCTGAAGTATAAAATAGAACAAAATATATACGGTGAGCACAGTTTTAACATCTCCTTGCTTAATGTAATATTAATTTGCCTGGCGCTGGATCTGTGAGCATTTGGTCGCTAAGAAGACTGTTAAGAGTGGGTCAGCTCGATCCTACAGCTCCTTCTTAGTGAAAGATCTTCTTAAGCTAAGTGTGAATCTGGGAAATACGTTTTTCTTTCATGGGAGGCTTAAGAGCATTCTTAATAAGCTCTAAGCGCTAAGATCTTCTTAACTGGATCTGGGAAACGCGGCCAATGTTAATGTCTCAATAGGCATAAACCTTCAACTTTTGGGTTGCAAATAATTAATATGTTTTACAATGGAACAACACTTGATCTAATGTAAGTTCAACTGCTGCACTGCTGGTGAAATAGGCTCTGTGTCTGCACGACCAGAAGGTGGTAACACTGGGCCATGCTATGTTATGTACTTATGCTGTTAGCATGCAGAGTTTTTGTTTTTACATTGTTGAAATGGTGCCTACCTTCTACCCTGTGCTGGGATTGTGATGGCGGCAGTAGCGGTTCTAGGCCAGTTTCAATGGGAGGGCCAAGCTAGGGCCAGTCCTTTTGATACAGGGGCACATACAAGTAGGGTCAAATATATATATATATATATATATATATATATGTACACACACACACACACACACACACACACACACACACATATATATATGTATATATATATATATATATACATATATATATGTGTGTGTGTGTATATATATATATATATATATATATATATATATATGTGTGTGTGTGTGTGTGTGTATATACAGTACAGGCCAAAAGTTTGGACACACCTTCTCATTCAATGCGGTTTCTTTATTTTCATGACTATTTACATTGTAGATTCTCACTGAAGGCATCAAAACTATGAATGAACACATGTGGAGTTATGTACTTAACAAAAAAAGGTGAAATAACTGAAACATGTTTTATATTCTAGTTTCTTCAAAATAGCCACCCTTTGCTCTGATTACTGCTTTGCACACTCTTGGCATTCTCTCCATGAGCTTCAAGAGGTAGTCACCTGAAATGGTTTCCACTTCACAGGTGTGCCTTATCAGGGTTAATTAGTGGAATTTCTTGCTTTATCAATGGGGTTGGGACCATCAGTAGTGTTGTGCAGAAGTCAGGTTAATACACAGCCGACAGCCCTATTGGACAACTGTTAAAATTCATATTATGGCAAGAACCAATCAGCTAACTAAAGAAAAACGAGTGGCCATCATTACTTTAAGAGATGAAGGTCAGTCAGTCCGGAAAATTGCAAAAACTTTAAATGTGTCCCCAAGTGGAGTCGCAAAAACCATCGAGCGCTACAACGAAACTGGCACACATGAGGACCGACCCAGGAAAGGAAGACCAAGAGTCACCTCTGCTTCTGAGGATAAGTTCATCCGAGTCACCAGCCTCAGAAATTGCAAGTTAACAGCAGCTCAGATCAGAGACCAGATGAATGCCACACAGAGTTCTAGCAGCAGACCCATCTCTAGAACAACTGTTAAGAGGAGACTGCGCGAATCAGGCCTTCATGGTCAAATAGCTGCTAAACCACTATGAGAGAGGCAACAAGCAGAAGAGATTTGTTTGGGCCAGAAACACAAGGAATGGACATTAGACCAGTGGAAATCTGTGCTTTGGTCTGATGAGTCCAAATTTGAGATCTTTGGTTCCAACCGCCGTGTCTTTGTGAGACGCAGAAAAGGTGAACGGATGAATTCCACATGCCTGGTTCCCACTGTGAAGCATGGAGGAGGAGGTGTGATGGTGTGGGGGTGTTTTGCTGGTGACACTGTTGGGGATTTATTCAAAATTGAAGGCACACTGAACCAGCATGGCTACCGACAGCATCCTGCAGCGACATGCCATCCCATCCGGTTTGCGTTTAGTTGGACGATCATTTATTTTCAACAGGACAATGACCCCAAACACACCTCCAGGCTGTGTAAGGGCTATTTGACCAAGAAGGAGAGTGATGGAGTGCTGCGGCAGATGACCTGGCCTCCACAGTCACCGGACCTGAACCCAATCGAGATGGTTTGGGGTGAGCTGGACCGCAGAGTGAAGGCAAAGGGGCCAACAAGTGCTAAACACCTCTGGGAACTCCTTCAAGACTGTTGGAAAACCATTTCAGGTGACTACCTCTTGAAGCTCATGGAGAGAATGCCAAGAGTGTGCAAAGCAGTAATCAGAGCAAAGGGTGGCTATTTTGAAGAAACTAGAATATAAAACATGTTTTCAGTTATTTCACCTTTTTTGTTAAGTACATAACTCCACATGTGTTCATTCATAGTTTTGATGCCTTCAGTGAGAATCTACAATGTAAATAGTCATGAAAATAAAGAAAACGCATTGAATGAGAAGGTGTGTCCAAACTTTTGGCCTGTACTGTATATATATATATATATATATATATATATATATACTTTTTTTAAAAAATCAGTATAGTGAACAAATACAAAGAGGGAAAAAAAATATTTGTAAAATTGCAAATTACTTGTCTATCCTCCTCCTCTCTACTCTCAATCTTCCTCTTCCTCTCTCCTCCTCCTCATGAATATTTCACCATTTTTTTGAACTCTGTGGACAAAACGATTGATTTGAATGGTTAATTACAAGCAAAAATAAACTTGTGAAAAAAAGTGAAAATTGTCTTTTGGGAGACTGTCTTATTTTAAGTATAATGAGATATTTTTGACTAGAAATAAGACATTTTGACAAGAATTCAAACAAATACTCTTGGTAAGATTTCGAGGTTTTGCAGTGCAACATTGTTATTGTAATTTATCATTGTTGCAGGCCTAAGTGATTCTTACATGCTCATTTTTTTTTTTTTTAAAAACCCAAAGATGTAAACATTAGATACATAGATACAACACAACTCGTTTAGCTAGTTTAGCTCAGTTTATTTCATTCATTGATAAAAGAAAAGAACAATCCAATGTAAACACAAAAGTTTACAAGTCTTGAATGAAAGGGAGCAGAAAGAAGTGAATGAAGATGTTGAAGCACAAGCCTCTGTCTCCCTCTCTTCTACCCCTCTGTCTTCTTCTGCCAGTCTCTCATCTGTGCTTTCTTCCTCTGGTGGATCTGGCCAAACTTGGCTGATATCTAAAGAAAGACAAACCACTTTTAAATAGATATAATGGAGCAATAATCTGCCCCTCCTCCTTCTTCTGCCTGTCCCTCATCTGCGTGACTTTCAACTCTCCCTCCAAGTACCTCAACTTCATGCTGCTTCTCTCTCTTCTCTTCCTGTCTGCTCTGTCTCTGCATCAGTACCACCTTGTCCACTGCTGTTATAGTTACGAGTTATTTTGAAAACTGAAGAGCAAAAAATAATGGGACCGTCAAGCAAAAGAGCACAGCACATATTAAGTCAATACTGTTGCTGTTGGCTTGCTTCAATTATAACGTTACTGTAATGTAAGTTTGCGGTGATCACTTTACAGCTATAACGTTATACCGTAAAAAATGACGGTGCTGAAATCATTTCAATCTTGTTACACAAACACAACTCGAGCTAAACATTCATTCCACAACATTTCCAGACCAGACGAAGATCTTGTCTTGTATTTTCAATTGTACTTTAAATAGTTTTACGTTATTCACCTTTGTTTAACTAGAAAAATCACGCCCTTTTCCTCCTTGCGTTGTGTATTCAGCATAATCCAGTGGGTGCGCCGCTCTAAGTGGTCCGACCGGCGGCAACCTGGTGAGACGATTTAGTTCCGCGTCCCGCGTTGCCCCCCCTCCGACTCCAGACTCAGAGTTACCGGGGCACTGGCCCCTGGACAATATACAACAACTACTTGGACACCAGATAGATAGCATTTGTGGTGTCTGTTACTGTTAGAGCTTGGGTACTGTAATGTAGCTTTATGTCAGGAAACTTAGCTTTAGGTAAGAACTTTTAGAGTTTTCAGTTAGAGGATTTAGACAAGAACAATGTTGGAAAATCTGTTGTTTATCTTACAGTCAAAATTAATGTTAATATAAACCAACATCAGCCACAAAGATGCCAAACTATATGTGACATTCACAAAACAAAACTTTATTGAGGTGTATTGGACAGTATACCATATCACACACATTTATGCATTTAAAATCAATGTGGATTAAAACAGAGCAATTGTTGGGTAAATAACAAAAAGCCAAATAATCTAGTTTATTACTATAATCTAGACTAGTTCTCTCTACTTCCTATATATAAATGAAGACATACGCAAATCATTATTTTGCAGTAAACAACAGTTTTGTCCTTGAACATGAAAGAAAAATGTCACTGTCAGATCTAATCCACAGCATGTATTGTAATGACGGTTCAAGGTTTAAGTGAGACACCCAAAAAAATCAAATCATTAAAATCAATCAACATTAAACAAATATAATAAAAAACATGGAAAAAAACATGCACATATTCAAAAAGAAGAAAAACATGTTTAATTGTGGAAAAACAAAAAGTCTCTGTGAGATCATAGTACACTGGTGGGTTAGACCCGCACCATAAAAACCACTATAGCCCCGTTTCCACCACACACTTTCAGTATAGTATCTTTGGAACCAAAGTATCCCTTCAGACATGCCCTGCGTTTCAATACCCATACTACCATACTATTTAGTATGCCAGAAAAAGAATTAGTGTGTCCCAATACATAGTATGTCAGATGCAGTATGCCAAAAGTACCAGGATGTTCTACTACATCCAGTCATATTTCGCAGTATGCGGCCCAATTCCAATCCGATTCCTTACAGACTCACTGACTTAGAGGCGCGTTCATGTGAAGTGCGTGAGTGTGTGAGGGCTGTCCCATTGTCAAATCGTCAAGTCAGTGAGTCAGTGAGTGAGCCCTTTACGCCCCCTTACTGTAGGTCAGCATCGATGCGGACTTACGGTAAGGAAATTATCCACAGTTCATAGCGTTGTGACGTCAAATACAAGGGTTGCCCTCGGAACACCGGAAGTAACACGGTCGGCAGATATGCAAACATTAACGTTATGGAAGGAGAGCGAAAAAACAGATAGATAAACAATGAAACATTACGTTAACAAGGATTTAAGATGGTACATAAACACACATGAAGTCAGAGGAATACCAGTGGTTATATTCCACACACAAAGAATATATATCTATATAGACAGATAGATAGATAGATAGATAGATAGGGCCTAGATCGATCGATCTATCTATCTATCTATCTATCTATCTATCTATCTATCTATCTATCTATCTATCTATCTATCTATCGATAGATATATTCTTTGTGTGTGGAATATGATGTGATGTGGAAAATGATCACGCCCAGAGCCGCCAATGTTAACAACATTTTGTAGAGAGGGAGATAAGTGCTGTCCCATTCCTATTTGTAGCATCCGGAGCCCTTTCAGACTCTCACACTCAGTCACTTACAGTTGACGTCAGTTAAGTCAGTGAGGGTTCAGGGCTTGAGTCTTTAGGGACCGGATTGGAATTGGGCCTGCATGTCAGCATGCTTCTTTGGCCATTCTGACCCACAATCCTTTGCGCAGCGGAAGTTACGTTGCACTGACTGAGCTGCGTGTACAACCAACGCCCACACTTCCTTTCATACATGGTTTATTTAATTTGAGATACTAAGACACTACATATTAGTCAAATACATATTAAGTAATGTAGTAAGAATGTGCAAGTATGTTACACTACAAATAAAAGTAATGTGAATGTAAGGCTGCTTCACGTGCAGACAGAATATAGTGCCAGCAGCTGCATAGCTGTAAATATATTTAACATCAAACATCTGCCAGCAACAGAGAGCTATGTGTGAAGGGGGTTAATATGCCTACTGGTGACTAGTTCAATAGACAGGTCACTAATAATAGGCTTGGAACTGTTTACGTGAACACGTCAGTTTATTAAAAACAACAACATACATTACGACATAACAGCAACAGAGCTCTCCAGCACCTCCGACGGTGTGCACAACTCTGGCGAGCTTGACGAGAGGAGATTTGCTGCATCTCTGAAGTACAACAACACAAAATATTCAAATGTGGCACTACGGACGGCAGCGGAAGTGAGCAAGAGGGTCGGAGTTCAGGGAGCGATGTGATGGTGGATGTAGTGTGTCCCAGTAGTATGCATACTGCATGCATACTGCATACTACACTACATACTTTTTAAGGGCAGCTGCAGTACATACTAAAAGTATATAGTAGAAGTATGCGATTTGGAACGCAGGGATGGTACCTAGACCCTAGAGTGTCAATCGCAAACAGTACTCTTAAATGTGGGTGGGATTGTTGTCACTCACTGCTACGTCCAGCACTCACTGTATTTCCGGTGATACAGAGGAAAGTCTGCACCTCGTTTATCGTCCACAGAACAGGATTGCACGCAGAGTGACTGTCCTCTGTTGACCAATCAACAGACTGCAGTGTTCACAGCAGAGGGGGGACCAAAAGTGGGGACGGTACAGAACGGTTCCATTGGTACCATCCACAACTTTTCACGGTTGAAACGGAAAAATAACATATCAACTGTACCATACTGCTTGGTGGAAACAGGGCGTATGTCTCTGGTTTGAATCCAGCTCCCTCCACCCTTCTCCCCACATTTTCTATCTGCCTCTGATCTATAATCACTTGAAAGCAAAAATGTCTCTCTGCATGTAATACACAACAACAAGCAAACTCAAAGTACATTAAAACTCAAAAAGAACAGGGATATGATAACTTGACAAAAATGGTTGAGATCAAATCCAGAGGTTCATAAAAAAGAGGTGTCGACACGCACATCCCAAAGAAAATTTCTTTAGTTAACAAGTCTGAGGAAGAGCCTGTGTGCTCAAAACGTCACGAATGACAAAATAAAAGTATAAAGTAATGGGAGCTCTATTTGGTGTGCGGATCATCTTTTTCTTTTTCGTCATCAAATCCAGAGGTGTCATGTCTCTGAGGGATCGGTGTGCCCACAGGGACCTTCAGTGGGTGATCAGGCATCTGCTGATTCTCTCCACTGAGCAAACCTGAAACGTCCACCAGAGAAACAAACAGTGAAGTTGTGACATTGAACAGTAATGAATTACAGCAGGGCTGTCATATCATCTCTCCCATCATCGACTTTGATCATCAGTTTCACTGAAACTTACCTATGCACACGTCATGAATGGGTTGCTGGGACGGGTGGATCAGCACTAGTATAATTAAAAGCATTGTTAGCATTATTCAGAACAGTTCATAGTCAAAGAATTATGTGGACGTTTGAACAACAGTTTTACCGCATATATGGTGGTAAATCAATTGAGCTTTCCTTCAGTTCATCATAGTGCTTCTTCACCATCTGGAGCTCATCTGAAACGTCTACGAAAAAAAACCCCCACATTGTTCACCAGTGCACTATCAATTATTAAATGATTGGAAATGTGGTGACTTATTCATTTCAATATTTATAGTATCTTAGTGATTAACATATTTTTATTTTTAAATGTTCCATTTCAGCCTGTTCTCACTCCCAACTCGTCAAATACCACCGCCGCCAAAGTCATTGACCATTTGTCAGTGACTTTGGCGACAGATACAGACATAAAGAGGCACCTTTCGCTAAGGTGTGATACGCGCTGGGCAATGGCTATTTCTGCGTGTTGTCCATTTACCTGGGATTGAGTCACCATCTGTATTGAGTGACAGCTCGATTGATTCCTGCATTGTGTTCAGTTCCCTCAGGATCAGCACCTAAATGAGCAAATTCTTCATCACTCTTCACTCACACAGCCAAATATTGTGTTCAAGATGAACTAAATCTAACATGAATGAGCTGTTTAGATGTGTGTTCAGAGGGCAGCTCAGACTGGGCATATTGGCTAATGGGGGGTTTAAGCTTGAAGGCCTAAAACCTTATTGTTTCTGTATCACTTTATTATTATCATTATTTTTATTATTATTTTTCTTCAGAATGTTGTTTTGCAAATTCCTGTGAGATGGTGCATCATAGACCAAGCAAATTTTCTTAAATGATTGGAAGTTGTGTGCAGTTGCTGCCCAAGAAATATCCAGCAGCCTGATGGGGCCACTATAATTAAAGGTTAACTTTAATAGTTATAACTCCTACATCGTGAGTGGGATTGGCTTGAAATGCGATTCACAAGTCCAGCTCAGTGTGTCCTACAAAAAATCCTCAAAACCTATTAGAGTCAGCAGGTAAGATTTTTAGTCGTTTTGAATTTTTTGAAAAAAACACATTTTTTGACATCTCCTTGTAAAACATTGGTCCAATTTACATCAAATTTTTTTATGGATCTTCGCTGGACCAAGCCTGTCACAGTTTCTGAAAAGCTTGTTGATATCTCATGGTGTTTTGAGATACTGACACAGTGAACCATAGAGGGGGCATGGTTCAGCACAAAAATAGACCTAACTCCATAACCGTTGAGCCAGTCAACACAAAACTTGCAGGAAATGCCTAAAGTGGTGCCAGCAACATACCATGAAAGTTTCATTTAAATCAAACACTAGGGGGCACACAAATGCAAGAAAAAATGGGCGTGGCATAACATGAATCAGGCTATAAATCAAAATTGCTTTTAGTGCAATTATTACAAAACTTACAGGATATGTTAAATAATAATGTTGAAGCAAGTGTGTAAAATTATTTACACCACAACACAAGTTTTTTTTTTTTTTTTTTTTTTAGAAAAACAAATTTCTGACATCTCCTCCTAAACCATGGGTCTGATTTGTACCAACTTTTCTGTGGATCATCATCAGACCAAGTTTATCAAGAGTTATCAAAATCTTCTGATATCTTTTCTGGTACATAAATAGACCAAACCTCAACAACACTTGGGCTGAACATCATGAAACCTGTAGAATATGTCAACTTAAGTACCTGAAACATACCCTGAAAGTTCTATTCAAAATGACCACCAGGAGGCACCACAAATGCAAATACAAATATAGCTGCAAGCTATGATTCCAGGGTTCAAGCCAGCATTGACATTTAACACTTGGGTAGAATCAAGAACTTTGACAGTTCAGGATGCCTGCATTAAAGATTACCAACAGGTTTTATGACAATCAGACAGATGCTCATTAATATGTCCAAATCTTTACAAGACCACGCTCTTCTTTTGCAGCACTGTCACTTCCTACTGGTCAAGTACAGGAACATTTTGGGGACATGCTTTAATGGCTTGATTAAAAAAGTCCACCGAGTTTGATGATGTTTGAAAAAACCCTCATAGATTT
Source organism: Epinephelus fuscoguttatus (assembly GCF_011397635.1). Taxonomy (NCBI): domain Eukaryota; kingdom Metazoa; phylum Chordata; class Actinopteri; order Perciformes; family Serranidae; genus Epinephelus; species Epinephelus fuscoguttatus. The sequence goes on along the minus strand of NC_064770.1, from coordinate 23,999,751 downwards.
ATGGCCGAATGTTGTGAAAGGCCATTACACTTGTTTGGGACTTCTGGTGCCCCCTATTGACCAGTTTTAAAACAATATACGTGGTTGGTAATTATTATTTAATATACCCCGCAAGTTTTGTAATGAGTGGACAATCAATTTCTGATTTGTAGTCCGATTTGTGTTACTGCTTGCCCATTTTTTGTATTTGTGGTGACCCCTAATGGTCAACTTGAATAAAACTTTCAGGATATATGCCTGGTACCTCTTAAAACATTGCTTGCAAAATTTGTGATGATTGGTCCAAACGTTGTGGAGTCATTTGCTGAGCCACGCCCCTTTTTGTCACAATTCAGTGGATATGGTGAAAAACTTCCAGCTCTGCAGAACACAGTGGTGATTAATTAGGATTTTCTTAAGTATGGAATGTGAAATGTCTTGAAATTTAGATTTAACATATTAAGTCACGCCCCCTAAAGCAGTAATTTGCAAATTTTGTGTATCGACTGAGATATGACCGTAGATGATCCAAACCAAGTTTTGTTCAACTATCTTTGGCTGATCATGAGATATAACCTTTTTGCATGTGTAGCGCCCCCTATCGGTTCATTTCAATCAAACTTTCACAATATGATTCAGATACTTCTGTCAACATTTTCTACAAGAAGCAATGAACGGGCCCTCGCACCTTCACGCAACTCGGGGGTGCTGGCAGGATGCAGGCGGTTAATTTCTATCAAAGTCAGACAGTACATAAAGGAAGCCTCCTTTGTATTGCACTGGCATATTTGCTGAGGAAACACAGGGCCCGGAGCTGTCGGGCCGTCTGGGTCCACAGAGTCCTGCAAACCCGGCAACTCCTCGGTGAATTTCACCGGCTCGTACAGCTCCAGGAGAGCCCAGACGTCCGTACCCAAATCCCGGTCTGCAATTGGCTGCTGCTTCGGCAGCGGCGCTGCTCATTTGCATAAAGTTCAGCTTCTCTCAACTTCTACTTAACGCTCTGGTCGCTGGCATCGCGCCGCTTGCTGCAGCCGACACCCCTGACACCCTTCGTAGCAAGCGTACATTGAAAATGAATGGCTGCCGGCCGCTTATGACGCTCATGACGCTTTTGGTGTGAATGCACAGTTAGAGTGTTACAGAGGCCTACCAAGTTTTACACATGCAGATCAAATCAGCTTCGGGGGCTGCTTTATTGAAATTTTCTAGGGGGCACTGTTGAGCCATCTTGGCACATCAAAGCACAAAAATCACATCAGACAACACAAATTGGGAACTCTGATGTGTGTACCACATTTGGTGAGTTTACAAGCATCCCTTGCCCCTTAAAAACAACTTTGTGTCTTATGGCGAATAAGGCAGCACCATGGTGACAGCGTTTGATGAAAACTCAAGAGTTTAATTTTTAAGTATCATCAAGTTCTTAGGACTTTTTATCAGCAAATTTGATGTACATCTGATTAAGCTGCTAGAAGAGGGACATCAAAGAATGAACTAAGTGACTTTCTGTTGCCAGTAGGTGGCGCTATGACGGTGATTCAAATTTCCTCTGTAGATGTGTTCAGGGCTGGACTGTCATCATATGTGTGAAGTTTTGGAAAGATATTCCCATGTGGAGTCAAGTTACAGCAACATTTATCATCACGGCGAAACATCAAAATTTGCCGCCATGCCATGGCCACACCCTTCGACGAAAACTCACAGTTTCCACAATAAAGCGTCATCAACGTCTTATGACTTTTTTGACCAAGTTTGAGGTGGATCTGGTCAACTTTGTAGAAGATAATCATCAAAGTCTAAAACATGACTTTCCTCTTGTCAGTTGGGGGCGCTATATTTATCACCAATTACTGACCTGTAGATGTGTTCAGGGCGGGATTGTCATTAATCTTGTGAAGTTTGGGTAGGATTGGTCAATGTAAACCGGAGTTATAAACTACTTCCTGTTTGCTTCCTGTTTCATGGCAAGGCTATTCAAGAGAAGGCTGAGACACGGGGTCAAACATGGGGGGATTGCACATGCGCAGTGTAACTTGAGCTGCGATGCTGGAGGGTGACAGCAGGGGCGCTAGATAAAAAGCGCAGGATCCGCTCAGTGCACTTGGTGCGTTCTGCTTGGACTTTTGGATGGCAGCTGCCTGAAGTTGTCAGAATTGCATCTCTGTCATTCTCACCCATTGTTGTCATTCTCGCATGCACATCCCCCTTATTCCACGGTCTCACGCCATCTACTGAGCCTTTGAGGAAGTGCAGACCAGATTTTACTGTGCATGTGCAATCCCCCCATGTTTGACCCTGTGTCTCAGCCTTCTCTTGAATAGTCTTGTTTCATGGCAAGTCCCTTAAGTCTGACGCCATCCCATGGTCACACGCATTGCAAAAAAAACCTCAAGATTTGAACAATCTTCTGGTCTGGTGTGGGACAGACCAAGGTTTGAAGTCGATTGGATTAAATCTCCAGGAGGAGATAAAAAATGTAGGACCCTGGAAATGGGCAAAAATGCACCAAAATTGCACAGTAAATTCAAAATGGCCGACTTCCTGTTGAGAACATTTCTGAACAGTAATAATAATAATAATAATAATAATAATAACAAAACAGTACAAAAACAAAACGGTTTCAGCTCGGGCTTGAACCCCTAAATACAAATGCAGCTATATTAACTACATAATCTTTTGTATGTTTCTGTCTCAGATAAATAACAATAGTTGAATGTTTGTGAATGTTCCTGCAGTGTTTTAGTAGCAAAAGTAGCGTTCAGAATGATGCACTTTTTTTCTTCATGAAAGATATGAGAATTATGGATGAAGATAAAGATTTGCGGCAAATTTGATTAATTATATGACAAATAGTAAAATGTGACAAACCATCAAGTTCCTCAGCTGCTCCAACATAACATTTTTCGCCCTCTGAAACATGATGTCCTTTGATTCTCGTACATGGTTCTCAATGGTGCTCCTCATGTTTTTCAGTGAGCCTTCTCCTCTAATTTTTGCTGCTTCTAAAATAAAACAATTAAATTACATCAATTACATTTTTCAGCACAATCACATTAAATGTAGGTATGTAGTAATATTGTGTCAGGTTGTATATGTCATGGTCTACTATCTTACCTCTGTAGCATTCTTTCATGTTTTCCTCAATTGTCTCCATCAGACTGTTGTAGATCATTTTCTTTTGCTCCCGGATGATTTTGTTGAGTTTTGTCTTCATTTTTTCTTCCTTAGAGAGACCACAAATTATAAAGATTCTTTATTCATTATTCAGGATTCCCATTAGTTGTTGCCACAGTAACAACAACTCTCCCAGGGATCCACACAAAATGCAAAAACAAGACAAGTCATTGAATGATCACATCATTGTATAGGTCAGGAGACATTATACAGGATGGTGACTATTAAACAGCATTATTGCATGCGTGCCTTGGGATGATCACGATAAACGGTCACTTTTATGGTCATGTTCACGGACAACAGTTCTCGTGAACATCCCTGCAGTCACCATGCCAACAGCAGGCTCTATCAAAACCTGTGCCATCTGTGTCATTGTGTTGTGTCATAAAACTGCACATTTTAGAGTGGCCTTTTACTGTGACCATCCCAAGGCACACCTGTGTAGTAATGATGCTGTTTAATCAGCATGTTGATATGCCTATGCCACACCTGTCGAGTGGATGCATTATCTTAGAAAAGAAGAAGTGCCCATTAAATCAGATTTGAACAAATTTGAGATATATATCTACTGAGTGCATAACAAGTCTTAGATCTTTAACTTAAACCTGTGGAAAATTGGGAGCAAAAACAGAAGTGTTGCATTTAACTTTGTTCATTGTATTTTTCAATGACAAGCAGTAAATTGTTTAAACTAATTGTCAGAGTAGGACCTGTTTTCCACCATGTGAGGGTGCACATATCTTTTGTTGACTTAGGTCCAAAATCTTCAGTATGTTGACATGGGGGGGATGTGACGGCTTTGCAGCAGCTGTTCATTTTTCATTGGGTCAGTTTTAACTGACATAAATATGCTTGCTATAAGACGGTACCATCGTCAACTTTTACCTCTGTCTTGAGAAATATCAGTTGCAGTTCGACATCTTTGTACTCTTGCCTCTCTCTCATCAGCCTCTCTGTTTCAAGTGAAAACGAGTTGATGATCCCGTTGAATGGTCCACATTTTGCTTCATTTCTGAAACATGTTAACAGTTTGAAATGACTGACAAGTTTGTGTTTTGATAATATAATTAGTATTAATGCATTATATTACATAATCTGTACAACTGTATGATGCAAAATTTATTAATTCTCCATAGATTGTAAAGAATAGCCAATACAGGGTTTTATGTCTTCATGAGGTCATTTCTTACGGGAAGGTCTTCTTGAATTCCTCATCAATGCTGTCAGTCAGGCACGAAGTTAGCGTCATATTGAGGTTTATTAGTTTTTTTTTCTTTGTTTGGTGACTGCCGCCATTCAGAACTACGCACTTCAGTATCCCATGAAAAGCGCTGCCCTTCATTCTCTGGAAAAATAAATAAATAAAACAGAAACATGTTAAAGATATAAATTCATATGTGATCCAAAATCAGTTGTGTTGATGTGATTCGGATTCAAATACGTACAGGATGTAACACCGACTTCAAGAGTCTTTCCCAGGAACTTTTGGATTTTTTAACCCCCTCAATGAGGCATCTTTCAAAGGTGTCATAAGTCTTCTGCATGGGCTGTCTAATTTTTTTAAGTTCCTGCTTCATCTTTTCTTTCAGCTCTCTGCACACACCTGTGTTTTTGTCAGCCTGAAATCAGATACAACACATTCAGTATTTAAAGCAGTGAAACTATACTGCTACCTGATTTGTTTTTCTTTGGGGACAATATTGATTATTTATTTATTCATGAAATTCTGTTTCTGTTGAGTAATGGCCACCCATTTTATCTCAACCAGTAAATCAGACCTTATCTTCTTAACTGAAACTTGGCTTAGAACTGCCGATTTAAGTGCATTTTCAGAATTATGTCCTCCTCCTCGTTACATGTTTTTAAACACCCCAAGGCTCAGTGGTAGGTGAGGTGGACCTGCAGTCGTCTACACAAAAGATTTAAACTGTACTCTCATCACAGTGGAGAAGCCTCCCAGCTTTGAAGCACTAATCTTGAGAATACATTTTGACATCCCTGTGTGTTGTATTGCCATCTATTGCCATCTATCGCCCTCCTGAACCCAATAGTAGTTTTTAATCACAATTCTCTGATTTTATCTCTGCAATTGTTTAGTTATGACTGCATTTTATTGGTTGGTGATTTTAACATTCATGTTGACCACCCTGATAATCATTTTACTTTTGCGTTTTTATCTAAATGTGAATACTTTAATTTAAAACAGCATGTAAAATCTCATGAGCAGGGCCACACACTTGATTTGGTTTCTACCCTGGGTTTAGACATAAACTCCCTCTGCTTGAGAGATTTTATTAAATGGTTTTATTTGACATAAACTGCATTTCTGTCACTCCTGGGTCTCAGCAAACTGTGTTCACTCAGATTCTACATAGCAACTCGGCTATAGACTTTGCCGCCATCTTCAGTGCTGATGAATGTATGACCCAGTGGAACAATGTAAATGATATGGTTATTTATTCTAACAGTATTTACTTGAGAACTTTAGATCAAATAGCCTTGTTGAAAGCTAGTTCATGTCATCCCTCAAACCCAAGGCCCTGGATAAATGAAAAAATTAGAAAACTAAAAAGAGAATGCAGAAGAGCCAAACGGCAATGGGAAACAACTAAACATCAAATCCATCGACTCCCATTGAGAGAGTTAATGTCATCATTTAACTCTCTGATAAAGACTGAGAGACTTGTTTATTTCAAGTTTTTCAAAAAGATTTTTGAAGTCATTGCCCCATGGCTTTTAAAATTTGTTCATAAATCTGTTTTGTCTGGCAAGGTCTCAGATTACTTCAAACAGGCCTGTATTCAGCCTCTCCTTAAGAAACTTCATTTAGATCCCACACTGCCCAGTAATCCCTGTCCAGTATGCAAATTACTGCTAATATGAAAAATTGATGAAAATGGTTGCTCAGAAACTTCTAGAAAGAGTAGAAGAAAACAACATATTTGATAAATTCCAATCTGGCTTCAGAAAGAACCACAGTATCGAAACTGCTCTACTTAGAGTAACAAATGGCATTTTAATGAGTGCAGACTCAGGAAACCATACCATTCTCATTTTACTGGACTTGACTGCAGCATTTGATACAGTTGATCACATGAATTTACTCAACAGACTCAGAAACTGGGCTGGTCTAAGTGCAACTGCTCTTAAGTGGTTTGCATCCTAGAAAGTTCAAAGTCATTGTTGACAACTTCAGTTCATCAACTGCTCTAATGTCATGTGATGTCCCACAGGGCTCAGTCCTTGGGCCTATTCTGTTTAGCTTGTATATTTTACCCCTTGGCCATGTCATTCACAATTTCATCTCTGTGTCATGCCACTGTTACGCTGATGATTCTAAGTGGTACATCTAATTTAGCCCTGGAAATCATCGCAATCTGGACTCTTTGCACTGCTGCCTTGCTGTCATTGAGGACTGGATGGCTTCCAACTTCCTACAGCTTAACAAAGATAAGACAGAGGTCCTGGTTATTGGTCATGACCACACCTCCAACAGTGTCACCCTCTACCTTGGATCACTAACAACTTGCACACAACACTCGCTAGAAACTTGGGAGTCATCTTTGATCCATACCTTAACTTCAATCAGCACATTAAGGGTGTTGGTTGAATTACACTGGCTCCCCATGCAGTACAGAATTCAGTTTAAGGTTCTATTAATTACTTTTTAAATCCCTCCATGGTCTGGCTCCGCCTTACATTTCAGAGCCCTTAACCCCCTATTCTGCTTCAGGATCCCTCAGATCAGAAAACCAAATGTAGTTAAAAGTCCCACAGTCCAGACTTATATCAAAGGGTGATCACACTTTAATTATTTTCGCACCAAATTTATCTCTCTCATTAAATCAGCTGACTCAGTTCCTTTGTTTAAAAAGTTGTTAAAGACCCACCTGCACAGACTCGCATTCATATAAAATTGTAAGATTTTAAAGGTGTTTATGTATGCTTATATTCACATATATACATGTTTGCTTATATGTGTGTTTATGGGGATGTGTGCATCTATGTACATATGCAAAGGCTGCATATGTAGCAGCTGAAGGCTCGGGCACCCAGGGTACTTGAGCAGAGGGTGTGGGAGGGGGTGTATTCCTGAAGGAGGTCACAGAGGTAAGTGGGGGCTAGATTGTGGAGAGCTTTGTAGGTGAGGAGAAGGTTTTTGTAGTGGATGCGGTGTTGTACAGGGAGTCAGTGAAGTTGGATGAGAACAGGGGTGATGTGGTCAGATGATTTGGTGCAGGTGGTGATCTGGGCGGCCGAGTTCTGAATGATTTGCAGTCTGCTGATGAGTTTGATGGGGAGGCCAGTGAGGAGGGCGTTGCAGTAGTCGATGTGGGATGTGACAAATGAGTGAACCAGGATTTCAGTGCTGGATTGGGACAGTGATGGGCAGAGTCTGGAGATGTTGTGGAGGGATGAAGAATGTAGTCTGGGTGATGTTTTGAATATGAGGCGCAAATGAGAGGGTGCTGTCCAGAATGGCGCCGAGGCTCTTGACTTGGGAGGAGAAGGGTACAGGGAATACGTCGATGATGATGGGTGGAGCTGGAGTGTGCTCTGACTTGGTGAGGGTGGATTTGGAGCCAATGAGCAGGGCCTCGGTTTTACTGCAGTTTAGCTTCAGGAAGTTCCTGCTCATCCAGCTCCAGATGTCTTCAAGACAGGTGGTGAGGGAGGTGGGAGGGATGGTAGTGGTGGGTTTGGAGGAGATGTAGACCTGTGTGTCGTCAGCGTAGCAGTGAAAATGGACCTCATGGTGACGGAGGATTGTGCCCAGGGGGAGGAGGTAGATGATGAAGAGACGTGGACCCAAGACTGACCCCTGGGGGACACCCAGTGAAACACCCGAACACCCAGACTTGTTGTTCCTTAATTGTACAAATTGTTGATGGTCAGTGAGCAGTGTTGGGGAAGTTACTTTTAAAAAGTAGTGTATGCTCGTTACTCGTTACTTCTTAAAAAAGTAATCCCTTGCTTTACTTAGTTACCCTCTATGAAAAGTAACTTTTTACGTTACTCGTTACTTTTACGTTACTTTTATGGTGCTTGACTTTGGGTAGAACCCCATCTCATTTCCTAAATGTGAAAAAATCCGAGTTTCCCACTGGTATTTACGACTTTGGTGATAAAATAAAGATTAAAGAGTGAGAGTTAATTTGTGTTAACTAGGCTACATGAATTTGTTACATGACAGATTACTACTACTAATAGCCTATTTGCCAGACCTGCTGCATCACTGAATGAGGAAAATATTAATATTCACAGACACTATCTTTGAACAAATAGTGTCATATTCATGAATAAATCATTTTCTGTTCTGTTATTACGTGTGTAACTGTGAGACTGTGTTTGTGTAACAGACTCATACTTTGCAGTAAGCTACAGACCTGCACGAATAAATTAATTCATTTTCTCTTCTGGTATGGTATGGTAGGTACTTTATTAACCCCTCGGGGGCAAATTTCAATGTCACAGCAGCAATTTAAAATACACAAAATAGGAGCTGCTGCAACAGGCTACCGTTCACACAGCGCCAGGAAGGTAGGCAGGTTATGATTGTTCTGTTTTCTGTTAACACAATGCTGCATTTTATTGATGTTTTGGGGGTCGTTTTGATTTCGTTTGAGGTTCCGGGGTCGTATGTTGCCCATGTCTGAGGTCTGACTAGCGAGGTTAACGTTACATTAAACAACACTTACCCAGCCATACAAGTGCAGTTCGCTGTCAGTATATAGTTGGTCGACTTGTTCAGAATCGCCCAGGTCTTGGGTCAGGTCAACTCTATTAGTTAACGTTACTGTTTTGTGTCCTTGTCGCTGGCTCGGCGGTACTTCGGTCCGTAGAGCACAAAAACCATCAGATAAATCCCGGTATTCAATATCTTGGACATGACCGCAAAGTACAAAATTATACACATCAAGGGATTTATATGCCTTGAGTTTTCATGCGTATAAACGCTGGGTTTCTCCACAAGATATAAAAAAATGTCCGGCCACTGTAGCTTAGGCCATTTCGTTGGGTCGGTGACCCACTGACCCGACATTAAGTACGGGTCAGGAAACCTCACTCCGTTGCTAACTGTTAGCTTACTACAATAAGTTAACCTGTCTTCGGTTGGCAAACCGTTAAAATAATCCGAGGAGGCGTGTGTATCTTCCATATTCCTCATACGATTCTTGATTTTGGCACTCCTGTCTGTACTGTTGACATGGCAACTGTCACAGTTCCTGCCTAGTGCGCAGCTGAGGCAGACAGGTAGTGTCACCGTCAAATCTGTCCCCGGGAAAAGTAACGTTGTAACTGACAAAGTAACTACGTTCCGTTACCATATTTTCAGTAGTAATGCGTTACACTACTTTTTACCCAATAAAAGTAGTTATGTTACACACAACACTGTCAGTGAGGTATGATGTGAACCAGGAGAGTGCAACACCAGTGATCCCAATGCCAGCCAGACAGTCCAGGAGTAGTGGGTGGGAGATGGTGTCGAATGCTGCGCTGAGGTCCAGGAGGATGAGAATATTGAGTAGTCCGGAGACGGCTGCACGGAGGAGGTCATTGGTGATTTTGACCAGGGCTGTTTCAGTGCTGTGTTTTGGACGGAAACTGGAAACCAGTGGTGATCATCCAGGGTGGATCATTTGAGGAAGTGCAAGATGAGGCTAGTTGTTGGTGAATGGTGTTGATTTTGGAGCTGAAGAAGTCCAGGAAGGCAGTGCACTGATCAGTGGAAATGTCTGGAGGGAGGGCTTTAGGAGGCTAAAGTAGGTGGCTGACTGTTGAGAAGAGGACTCTGTTGTTACCTGTACCAGAGTTGATGAGGTTGGAGTAGTATGAAGATTTAAGAGCTGATCGGGGTGGAAAGATCTGTGGTGTTGATGTGTTTGATGTTTCTAAAGGAGATGGTCCGTTGTTCTTTGGCTTTGTGTAATTGGGTGTGAATGTCAAAAAAGTACAGCTTTATGGTCAGAAATGGGGAAGTCGGTGACAGCAAGGTTTGTGGGAGTGATGTCAGTGCAGCAGATTAAGTCCAATATGTGACCTTTGTTATGGGTTGGGAGGTTGATATGTTGTGTGATGCTGAGACAGTCCAGGAGTAATGTGAGGTCATTTGCAAAGATACTGGATGGGTCGTCAATGTGGATGTTGAAATCGCCAAGGAAGATAACAGTGGGGGACATTGCACATACAGATGTTAGTAGTGATAAGAATTAATTGAGGAAAACAGTGTGAAACGGGCGTGTTGGTGAACCCAAATGCAGTACCAGGCTCGCAGGAATAGTTGGTAATGACTTTTATTAGCACCACAGCAAACAGGGAATGCAGCAGGCAGAATAAACACAGGATAAAGTTCGTTCTTCGGGCAAGTTGCCCTAACACAGTCTCTGAAGCACAGATAAGGGGAAGAGAAGCGGCTGGGCTCAGTCACGGAACCGAGGGGAAGCTCCAGAGCCCCCGGTTCCACACAGTTCAAAACTCTTTCACAGAGAGGAGAAGAGATGTAGCTTACGGCAGCCGAAGGTGGCGAGGCAGGCGCTCCGTAGGCTGAAACGCCGGCTGATCGAGCTGAGAAGCCGACGAGGAGTGAGCTGAGGCGAGGTCGGGAGCCGGTGTGGGGGTCGTAGCCAGACGAGCCGTCAGCGAAGGCAGAAGCACCGTTGAGGAGCAGGCAGGAGAGTTGACGAGGCCGGGCGGAGGAGTCGAGACCAGACGAGCAGGCAGAAACCAGAGACGCTGAAGCAAAGCACGAGGTCGGGGACAGAAGGCAGGTGAGTTTACCGGGAGGCAGACGAGGAGAGCAAGTCGGGGACAGGCAGAGTTGGCACCGGGAGATCAGGCAGGAGAAGAACGCTGGAGAGTCTCGCATAATGCAGAAGAACAATCTGGCAGTGAGTAAAGGTGCTGGAGTGGCTTATATGCAGGCCTGATTGCAATGACCTGCAGCTGTGAGGCAGGTGAGCAGAGTGGCCTGATGAAGTGGGCGTGGCTGGCAGGTAGAGTGGAGCAGAGGGAGGGAGAGTGGAAAACTACTGCAGCAGTGTTGCAGGAGAGGACTGAGAGACAGGGATTGTGACACAGTGGGGGGTTTTGGTGGTCTGTAGATGGTAACAATGATAGTGGGTTTGGGGCCTGTGAGTTTTACAGCTAAACATTCAAAAGAGGAGTGATGGGGGACAGTGACAGCAGTGACTTTGATGCTATCACGGTGAAGGAGAGTGAGGCCGCCCCCCCCCTCCCAGTAGCACGGGGTTTACTGATAAAAGAAAAACCCGGTGGGGCAGCCTCATTAAGCTGGGAGAAGTCATTTGGTTGTTGCCATGTCTCAGTGACGCATAAAATATCTAGGTTCCGTCCAGAGCCTCATTGGATATATCTTGATCGTTTGAGAATGTGGTGGTGTGCGAGCTAAGGTGGAGAAGTCCTGGAGAAGGTCCAGAGATGTAACATCTCCGTTACTGAGTAACGGAGCGGCAGAGTTGGCTCGTGAGAGTGAAAGACAGCGCGATCCAGATGAACAGTTTAAAAATCCACATGATGGGAGATCGGCAGCGGCGTAATCCAGCGGTACATACTCCAGGTGATTATGTTGAAGCCTCAGAACCAGGGCGGCTGAGGTGGAGGAGTGGAGTGCATTGGCTGTAGCTTCGCTGGAGACGGGGAAACCAGTTGGTCGGCGCCGGGGATTAGCAGTAGGCTAGCCCGCTGGCAGGCGGACACCATGTAGCGGGTAGGGGGTGTCCACTGCGTTGACAGCAATCCACGGGCACAGGTAAGGGCCCAGGAGAGCTGGCAGGGTGGCAGTGGCGAAGAGCTGTGCTTCATGGGGCACACCAGAACAGGCTATCCAGCCACAGAATGCAGAGAGGAGCCCTAGGAGTCCCGTACAGGTGAGCCCTTAACCGGCGGATCTAGCTTCTGGCTAACGAGTGGCGAGGCAGTAGCAGCAGACAGGTAGAGACTGTTGAACTGCTGTTTTAGTGTCGCAGAGTGTTAGATCGAACAAGCCGAATCTAACAGATGGATTTAGAGTCCAACATTTATACAAGACAACTTTCAATATATTGAGATTAAACAACAAAAATAGCAAAAACAGCGGAGGAGGCGCGGCAACAGCTTGCCAGCAGTCCCTCACCCCAGAAACTGATAGGGGCAAAATCTTAAATCCCCACTTTTCTATGCACGCTCTATGAAACAGGCCCCTGCCTCCAAAAATGCTGAACTGTCTTTGTTGTGATTGTTTCCATCTGACATCTCATACAGCTCGGGATAGATGGACACGGAAATGTTTAGAGATGTTGCAAGTAGAAGTGCTTGAAGTGGCCGCACAAAAGAGTCAGAGATGCTGGGTACAGCACCTTCATGTTCTCTCCTCATTGGGAACAACTGAATAGAGATGCTGCCACTCAGAAAAAAAACACTGTATGGACACTCAGCCTGACTTGATCTTACCCCTGCTCTACTTCTGGCCCCTTGAATCAGAGAGAGGATCCCATGAGCTCCTGACACATAGTTTAATGTCTCTGAGTGACAGTCATTGAGCTCTTGCAGGAATTCCTGAAGTCTGGGTATTTCTGTGAAAAAAAATCAGATTACATCTTACATACTTAAACTACATACTTAAATTCAAATGTCAAAATTCAATTAGTTATTTTTGTTTTAGTTAAAGTGGTGAAAGTAAACTAAAACAAAACGTGTGTTGGAGCATTTTCTGTTATCCACAGAGTGCTCATAGACAGTATGAGACGTCACCTACCAGTTTCCTCTGGCGTCAGACGTTTTTGCTTCAGAAACTCTTTGGAGCTCACTGTGAAGACTTTGAAACTTTCATCACTGAAATGTTTCTGAAAAAAAGGTTTGATTTCACATCAGGCTTGCAGTTGTAGAAAATTGTTGTGTTACATTTTCTGTTGGTCTATTAAACTCACCTTAAACTCCCTGAGTTTTCTGAACTCTTTGTTCACTTCTTCCTTGGCTTGTATGTTGTTTTGAAATATGAAAGCACGAACAGCATCTCTTGAACTGTAAGAAGATATTTTTATGAAGTGACACCTCATACAGTATCAAACCTGAAATTCCATTCCAGCTTGCACAGTGGTCTTCACTCATCTCAGGATAAAACACTTTTGTTACCAATAACTCTACCATTCACTGAAAAGGTAACAAAGTCTGTGATTTTCTACAAAATGTTTTGGTAAGCATTTCAGGGAAAAAGACAAAGTTTAGAGACTGCTATTTTAGTTAATTTAATTGTGTTGCGTTTACAAGTAGTTGTTGTTTCTACAGAAATTTCCTTGAAAGAACTCATTTTAAGCCAAGTAACTATTCGTTATTTATCTATCAACCTATTATTAGGAACTTTATGTTTTATATGTTAAACTGACTTCCAGCCTGCAGACAAATATCAAGTGTTTTTATATTCAGCAGACCTACCATGCACGGACTAGAAGACTGTCTAGGTTACACTATGAATTCAATTAACTAATTAATTAACTGGAAGTGATTCAAGTGAACAGTGTCTCAATTTCCCTATATTCGCACCAAATTATATATTACATATTTTTTATAAATTCCCAATAATTCATAGTTAGATATCAGTCCCTTCCAATTTTAGGAAGCTTTGGGCCTGGTAAAACATAGTGTTATGTTGGTTGCTAAGACTGAAAAGACAAACAAATGCAGAAACTCATTTCTTATTTGAGAACACTATTCCACATATTCTGCAAATGTAAAAAAAACATAAACACACACGCATATACAAAAACAACACAATAGAGCCACCATATGCCTCAATGTCTAATTAGAATGTTACATTAAACTTTTTACTTTTGGCACCTTAAATCACTTACCGATCATCCGTATCTCCAATATCATCAGACTTGGTGCAGATAAAGTGGATGCGCTGACACTCGCCACCATTTCCGATGAAGCTACAGGCACTTTCCAGGATGTCCCAGGCTTCAGTCTCTGTTGCTGCTCGATTAATTTCAGTCACAATCCACACAGTAGAGCAACTTCCAACAACCTGAAGGGACGTAATAACAAGTCAATAATGAATCATCAAATATCTGTGCTTTGTAAAAAGCACTGTTGAGTTTCCAGATAACAGAGTAAGACACGATAAACAGCACTACATGTGAATAAATTACCCCTTTCCACATCTTGTCTCTGCTCTTGTTGCGGTCCCCATTTCCAGGAAGATCCACAAGTGTGACATGCTGGAGAAGATCACTGTTAGGCACCCTCACAGTCACACACTTCACCAGGGGCCAATACCACCTCTTCACTTCTTTTCCTTCTCCATCGCTTGATTCACTTCTTGTGTATTTGACTAATTTTGCAGATAGCTCTTTAGCCTGCAATCAACAATACAATCAGATTAAGGCAACGTAAGGCGATTTCGTTTGTATGCACAAACTCATAATAGAATTACAAGAGGATAGGATAAAAAGGAGAGCAAGTGAGAGACATTATCTTTGAAAGTAGCATTCAGTGGTCCACAGATGATTTGTCATTTGTTAAAATATAAACTGGACATTGGCTTTTCCCTGGGTCTTGTCATCTGAGATGTTGACTGAGACCACATGTTCTTTGTTTCAAACAGCTATCTCTCCACAAGTGATAGAGCAGTCATTAAACTTGATTGGACAGTACTTTCACAGTGACACATGACTCTGTGATGTCACCAAGCAAACTTGTTCAAAGTTTTGCTCTCCTCACACTCTTGTCCCTGAACCATTGAAGGGTGCACTTGCTCCAAGACTCAGCAGCTCAGAAGCTTTTCTGAGCTGCTGAGCTCTTGCTCCTTAGACTCTTGCTCTCTTGCTCCTGGACCTCAGCTAAGGTACAACATAGACAGGAGGACCTGCTACGCCCTTCCCCTGTTTTCACACCCCTGTATGCCCACAGCAGGAGCAGAACCTGGAGACCAGAGAAGTCAGTGTGCCAAATACAAGGTTTGCAACTGACTTTCCAGTAACAAGGAGAACCAAGTTGAGTTAGCACCCCAATATCTAATTCTGCAAGGACACCGAGCGACCAGGCTCCTCGAATCTGCACCTTCAGAACAAGGACGCAGCAAAGACTGCTTCTGGAACCACAGCTCTTTCCAGCTTTCATCTGCCAGCTAACAAAAACAGCACACCATAAAGCGACTCTTCCCTCCATCCATTCTAGGATTGGTAATGTAACAACTGGGCATAACTTTAGTATGGTTGTACAGGCTAAGCAAGACTGTTTAATGTTGTCAATTGTGATTTAATGCTGTTAATTGAGTTATTCTTGTAATTGTTTGCTGTGGGGTTATTGGTTAGTTGGCTTCACCAAAGCTAAGTGATGTTAGTTTGCTAGTGCTTTTCCAAGACAGAGTCTTGCATGCAACTAATCATCCTCTGTACTATCGCAGTACCTTTACCACACAAATTGCATACACATACACACTCACACATTGAGGCCTCTAGTTTCCCGGCGCAGCGCAGGGTGGCGTAGGGTGGCAAACCCCGCGCAGAGCTAGTTTCAAGCAGCGCAACCCGAGGTGCGCTCAGTTTGGTAGTTTGGCAGACCGAGGTGCGCTAAGATGGGTGTGGCGGCGCAGCAGGGGGAGGTGTCGACAGATCCAGCTTGCCGCAGTGACAGCTTCGTGCCAAAAGGCTTCGCCGAAGGTGCGCTAAAAACTCACCAGCTGAAACCAGCCCTGCGTTCCAATACCCATACTACCATACTATTTAGTATGCCAGAAAAAGAATTAGTGTGTCCCAATACATAGTATGTCAGATGCAGTATGCCAAAAGCACCAGGATGTTCTACTACATCCGGTCATATTTCGCAGTATGCATGTCAGCATGCTTCTTTGGCCATTCTGACCCACAATCCTTTGCGCAGCGGAAGTTACGTCACACTGACTGAGCTGCGTGTACAACCAACGCCCACACTTCCTTTCATACATGGTTTATTTAATTTGAGATTCTAAGACACTACATATTAGGACTGCAATGATCTGATTATATACTGTCACATATCATACAGTTTTGCAAGAACACAGTTACAACATTCAACTTTATTGTGATTATAGTATAATCAATGTTAGGGTTCAACTATGACTACCAGTATAGGCAGTGTTGTAAGTGTGGTATAAATAATGAATGAATGAATATGACTAAATATGAATACACTATGGGCCAGGTATGAGCAGTATAGACTAGTAAATATATAAATACTAAAAGTCAAATACATATTAAGTAATGTAGTAAGAATGTGCAAGTATGTTACACTACAAATAAAAGTAATGTGAATGTAAGGCTGCTTCACGTGCAGACAGAATATAGTGCCAGCAGCTGCATAGCTGTGAATATATTTAACAACAAATATCTGCCAGCAACAGAGAGCTATGTGTGAAGGGGGTTAATATGCCTACTGGTGACTAGTTCAATAGACAGGTCACTAATAATAGGCTTGGAACTGTTTACGTGAACACGTCAGTTTATTAAAAACAGCAACATACATTACGACATAACAGCAACAGAGCTCTCCAGCACCTCCGACGGTGTGCACAACTCTGGCGAGCTTGACAAGAGGAGATTTGCTGCATCTCCGAAGTACAACAACATAAAATATTCAAATGTGACGCTATGGACAGCGGCGGAAGTGAGCAAGAGGGTCGGAGTTCAGGGAGCGATGTGATGGTGGATGTAGTGTGTCCCAGTAGCATGCATACTGCATGCATACTGCATGCATACTGCATACTACACTACATACTTTTTAAGGGCAGCTGCAGTACATACTAAAAGTATATAGTAGAAGTATGCGATTTGGAACGCAGGGCAGGTCTACTGTCAGCGCAGGGGGAGTGCAGCCGGTATAAGTTTGGCTAACCGGCGGACAGTGCGCACACGTCACCAAAACCTCACAGGCAGGTTTTCAGAATATCAGGCACATTAACAATGCAATAAACCACTATTCAATACAACTATCTGCAATCAGCACATAAATGTATCTCTATATCGACTGTCCCGTCACATCTGATGTCAAATCAAAGGGGATTGGCACCGTTTGGCACGTTTGGCACGCGTAATGGAAACCCAACCTGATTTGATTAACACAGCTGCAAACTAATGAGTTCACATCCCTCTCAGCCAGCCACAAACAGCCATAGCATCAGATAGGGAGTATATATTCAGCATCCATCATCTTAGAAAAGTCAAAAGAAAAGAAACAGAGTGAGACTGCAAGAGAGAAAGAGAGAGAGCGCGCGCACGAGAGAAACGCTGTCAACAAATTTAATGTGCCCCTGGCTTGCCCGGCTCCTCCTCCTCCTGACAAGATGATCTTCAGTTTTATGTTCTAAAAGTTTTTTTTTGTTTTTTTTTTAAACATACATTTGTACTCGTAGGGCTATAAGTTTACGTTTTTAGTTCACAGAAGCTGCTTATTGTTGTGTTTGTGTCAAAATAAAGTTCATCAAATTGATTTTGTGATTTACATGCCAAAATGATCACAATTCAATTGGGAAAGACAAGTTCATTTTACAGGTTATGCATCATCAGCCCGTGGAGGTCTGCTTGCAGTTCCGTATATTCGGACACTGCGAGCTTGGACCTCCCGGACCAAAACATCAGTTTCCTCCTGGGAGAAGTTTGGCCGTCTGACGCTGCTGCTCTCTTCTGCCATGGCGAATTGAGTACTCTCATTACGCCTTCGTGCGGTGCATTTAAGGGCAAGGAGAGGGGCTCATTTGATTGGTGTGATGTGAATCGGCTGTGTAAAACCCACTCCACGCCTTCTCTCCTCCCTCTTTCCGACTTGCGCAGGTAGGAGGGACGGAGGTGGGAAAGAGGAGTAGCTGCGCCAGGCGTACGGTGTGCCAAACTTGCAAAATCCGCCTGGCCACACCCAGTTTCGCCTTGCCCGGTCTGCAAAACTAGAGGCTTGAGTCTCTCTCTCTCTCTCTCTCTCTCTCTCTCTCTCTCTCTCTCTCGCTTTGCTTTCTTTGTGAATAAATGCATTTGGAATCACACCTGCTGTCTGTTTAATGTTACACAAGAGTGAATGAATGGTCATCCTCTGCTATGTCAAGAACTCCAAAATGCTTCGGGCTTTACTATTCATTTTGTTTATGGTTATTTAATATTAAAAATTCCAAATTGATAGTTTGTTGAACTTTATGAAACTGATATCATTAACTGGCTATCATTTTCCCTTAACGGGAATGGTTCCCCACAAGGTGGTTTATTTGTAAATTAGGTCACATTATTTGACATAATTAATAATAATTATCAATAATTATTAATTATTTCCGATAGCCATTTTGATACTATAATTGGAGATCTGTTACAAGGTCTGGTCTGTGTTAAGACTTAGATCCCAACTAAAGAAAAAAGATTAAATTAGTTACATAAATAGGCCTAGTAATAAATATGAAGTGGATTAATCATTTCTTCAGTGCTAATTGGTGGCTAACAGGTTCTTACATAGTGGAACTTAAAAACTGTCACAATTGCAAAACCTTTAGATTTAAAAAGCCAGATTTGGATAGACACAATCACCCCAGTTCTGTCTTTATTTAGCAAATCAATGATTTGTTCAATGCACTGACAGTGATTCAATGGGAAAATGTGAAAGAGAAATGTAGATTTGTGGTTTGTCAGCGTAAGTGCAAAAACTGACGTTAATTTGTAAAGACTTTAAAAATAGGAACCATCAATAGACTGAATAGAAGTGGGCCAAGTACTGATCCTTGTGGTACTCCACGGGTCCTGCTGGGAAGTTAAGTTGCTTATTGGGATTAAATAATTACTATTAGAAATATGGACTGGAGAATAATAACTTTTTTCGTTACCTACAAGTTCGAGATTACATAAGGAAATACTTAAAAGACTTTGGAACTGGAACGCAATCAAAAATAGATGATTGTCTGAAACTGTCACCAAATGAAAGTAAGTTGATTTCCCACATTTACAATACTCTTTTATCAATGAATTCTCCCTCTTCCAAAAAATTTCAAGTAGGAGTGGGAAGGAGAATTTGGTGAACTAATTTCAGATGATTTATGGGAAAAAAAGCCCTGAGAATATACATACTTGCTCAAATAATGCAAAACATTGTCTCATCCACTTTAAAATTATACACAGGTTTTACGATTCAAAGGAGAAACTACATAGCATAAACCCAGAGGTGTCGCCTATGTGTGACAAATGTCAATCTTCTGTGGCAACACTTGTACATAGATTTGCTCTATGTCCAAAGATACAATCTTTTTGGATTGATATCTGCAACATAATGTCTATGGTCATACACACCAGGATTAAGCCTGTGGGCTCTGCTCATTATTCTTGGGATATCTGAAATCTTCAGAAAGATAAACGTGACACAGCAACGTTTTCTCTCTTATTGCCTCATAACAGCAAAGAAACTAATTCTCATACTATGGAAGAACACATCTGTCCCTACCTCCAAGATGTGGCTAGAGGACTTAACTAATACACTCCATTTGGAAAGGCTAGGATTTGCCCTGAACGATAGGCTTCAACAATTTAATAAAATCTGGAAACTCCTCATATCTTATCTTGCAACTGTAACAAATGGTATCAAACCAAAAATTATTGCAACAACTTAAGAGATATAATTGAGCACAGGAATTTTTTTATCACAATGTTATAAGCCCCTATACACTCTAAACTTTCAAAGTTTAAAAAAGTGCATAACCCAAATACAACGTTTATTACAGATTTGTTCCTGGAAAAACTTGACACACAGCGCTGATCCTTAGCTGAGCTAAGGATCCCCTGTCCCCCTCCAAAAAAAGACAAAAGTCTTATCTTACTCACTGATTCAGATGTCAAAAGCTTTCTCTTGGATAGAAGAAATTCAGGAATTTCTTTAAAATACTTGTTATCTATGAGGTTTTCAAGGGATTTGTCTTTCCATTCTTCTCCATACAGCGCTGACAGCTTGTCAACAGTGTCCTGATCCTCGTCATCTTCCTGATCATCGTCTCGATTGGCGTTATCCCCAAGGAAATTTAACAAGGACCACAATTCATCTTTCCACTCCTTAAAATGAATTAATTTATTTCAGTGTAATTCAAATATCATGTGAAATAATCAGCAACTATGTTTTTGCAGCTAATTTTCAGTTTGCTTCAAGTGAACATAAATACAGTATTTTTAACTAATTTTACCTCTTTTGTAATGAACTCTATGTCTGCCTCATATCTTTGGTGTAGCATGTTAGCCTCCACTTTAATCATGACTGTGGTACATGCTTTGACCCTCCCATAAGGCAAGAGATTCTTCTCTCCAATGACAGCATTTATCAGAGAGCTCTTTCCAGCCCCGGTTTTACCAAAGACACCGATCAGCTCCCTCTTGTCGATCTCCAAATCACCAATTTTCTTCCTATTGTACAAGAGGTTGAACATGAGTTAATTGATTAATTTGGAAAATAAACAAACACTGAAAGAACATGTCACAATAGAAAAACATCTACAGTATAACCAGCCTAGTCAAACAGCTGTAATCAGTATTTTCATATTAATTAGTTTGAATGACTACTTGCATGTGAGAAGGGTCACCAAGAGGTGACACCACACAGAATTATTGCCAGACTTTGAGGTTCCCCTCTGCTTTACAGGGCTTTAGATTGTCTTTCACTTATTGGTTTCACTTTTTCACCATTCAAGGCAGACTGAAGTTCTGTAAGACCTGGGTTCAGTTTCACAAAGATAGACTTTGACTATGGCTTTGATCAAACTAACAGTCAAGTTTCATACAGACATCTAATGACGTCACAAAGCTATCTAGTCCTAGGCTATCTTCAGTAGGACTAATTTGCCATGAACTCTAGAAAATTCTGAATTAAGATTGTTTTTGTTTTTTTTTAAATTTGATTTACACAGCCCTTCCCATTTAATTAAACTACTTTAGCGGCTGGCAAGCCCAAGCTGTTTCTAGAGGACACACACCCCGGCTGCCTGGGTTGTGTGAACCTAAATTTCTGTCATGCACCGATTATTATCCACTTGATTGTATTGTTTTAAGAAATTTTAAGAAAATTAAGTCTGGTCCTCCTGTCTTCCTGTAGGGTTCTCTGGAGGCAGCCAGTGGGGACACCAAGGACAGTTGCATGCGGTGTAACACCAGGGTTTGTGGTTAAGTGGTGTGTAGTGCCAGTGGAATGTGACCACCTTTAGATTGGGTGAGATGTGTCTCGTGGTTGTAGCAATTAACTTGTAACTATCTGCCTTTGGTGCCACATTGTGCTGCCCTCTGACTGTCTTCTCTACCTTCAGCCTCTCTTTTAGTAGGACCAGAGAATAAATGATTTCTTATTGATTTTAAGGCAGACAGAAAAAAGAGGAAATAATAAAACTGCTTGAACTGGTTATTTTGACTGCTGTGTTCTACGGTCTACAAAAACTCTTTACTCATTACTCACTCCCAAACATCGTTAACAAACCACAAATGATGAGCCATGTTTTCCTCTTTTTTTGTCATCAGATGCCGCTGGTCAGCAGACAATTACCATGGAAACATGGCTCTTAGTTCTGAAAGAGCCTGAGGAAAAGGTGGCTAACTTTTTTTTTATAAAAAGTCAGTATGTGCTTTTTGTGAAACTGTCCAACTTGCATTGACTAATTTAAGAGCAAAATAAAGACTGACTCAACAAGACAGAGTGAGACCAGGTCCATATAACACAGAATATGGAATATGAAAAACTCAATACTTACTTGAGGAACTGATTGAGTTTGTTGTCTTGGGCTGGTAGCCTTTTTTGGACATATCTCATGATGGTTTTCACATCAGACAGTATAAAGCCTTCTGTCAGTGTAAAAGCAACGAACCATTCAGCAGGAACCAGTGTATAAAGTAAGCAGAAATGCATAATCAGGTGTCTTGTTACATAAAAGAGGAGAAAAAGAATCCCTCTCAGAGTATATTGTCTGGGTTAAAACATTATCCAGTTAAAGCCTCGTTTCTTATTTACTCAGCACCAGTGCCTGGTTGCATTTAATGCTTAAAGTTTTTAATTTAAAGTCAAGGTAAAGAAAAATCAATAATTTCTTTCTTCACACATTATACATTTTAGAAAATACTTGTTGAAAATGGGGAAAGACGGAGAACTGTGTAGTACTGCATTGTGGAGTTAGACTGGTAAATATTTTTTCACCATTTCTGTGTTCAGGATTTTTGGGTGGGCCTAAAATAATGGCTTGATGACACAATGGAGCCATCGTCATCAACATATAAAAACTACATCGCCAGCTTGCAGTAGTATTTACTGAAGCCAAGATATTAACAGACATTTTCTATAGAAGTACATAAAGGTACATACAAAGTATAACCATATGGTAGGCTGCCATTTTTAATAAAGTATTAGAAATACCTGAGTATGACCCCGGTCTAGGTTCACATCGTTGTTTCTTAGTTGGTGATTGCCATTTGCTGGACTCGCCCTGAAGATCCAACTTTCTCTTCACTTATTGGATTGAAGAAAAAAGAAAGAAAGCAAAAAACAAGTATATTGCATGTGCCTCTAACAAAAACAAAAAGTGGCCCCTGAAGGGCTCCTCTAAAATGTGCAGTTTGATCACACAACTCAGTGCCACAGATCTGCCAAGTTTTGAGGGGCTGTGCTGTTGGCATGCTGACTGCACGAATTTCGACCAGAGATGTTACCTTAGAACTTAATGTTCATTTCAATATCATAAGATGTCTCCACTGTCATTTCCCTAAATTTGGAAGCACATCTAATGAAACAACTGCACAAGTCAGTTATGATGACATACTGCTGTCAGGACAAGATTTGTGCAGAAATTCTTTGGTTGCATTAGCTTTTCTGGTGGCTGGTCTCAGACGATCTTGCAGGGGTGTAGAGGTCCTGGGCTGATGTGGTTACATGTGGTCTGCATTGTGAGGCTGGTTGGATGTACTGCCAAATTAAGGGAAACAATATTGTAGACAGCTTGTGATAGTGAAATGAATATTCAGCTGACGAGCAACAGCTCTGGTGGACATTCTTGCAGTCAGCATGCCGATGGCACGCTCCCTCAAAGCTTGTGACATATGTTGTTTTGTGTTGTGTCATGAAAATACACATTTAAGAATAACCTTTTATTGTGACCATCCTAAGGCAAAGAAAGGAAGCCAAAAAAAAGTTAAATTTTTGTATCTCACCTTTATCACTTGAAGCACTGGTGGATGGACAAACCTGAGGTTGAACATGTAAATTTGTCTTTTAAAACAATGTTTGATTGACAGGATAAAGCATGGAGGTCATTTTTAGGTTCATGAAATGTACCCAAATTCACAAATATGTAGGATATTACCACAGACCTAGTTGTATTCTTATGTCAGTCTGCTATGAGCTGGTCTGACTAGCTAGAATCTGGCAGGCGTGTCTCTGGTGGTTGACCAGCTAGCCTGGTTAAGTAGCCTTCTTGCTAGCAGTATTGCCAGGTTGGTCCAAACAATCAATATTAGTCTTGAATACAATGAATATTGAAAATAGTATAAATGTCTGCACTATGATAAACCAGGCCAAACTTTTGTCAACCCAGCAAATTCATTTATTCCATCCTAAAGCTGCCCAGTTGGGTGGAAAATAACCTGATCTGGCAACATTTATTGGAAAAATTGTCCACACCAGATGCAGCTGTTTTTGGCGTGTCAATGATACGACCACCAGGAAATCCTAACATATTTCACATATTGCCATCAGGCAGAGAAACGTACGCCCCTTCACACAGAGATAAAGAATATAGGCAGTGCTTTTTGATTGGTCATCGCATGAAATAAAGTTTTATAAAATAAGTTTATTGAATAAAAATGTTCAAACAGACATCTGAAGAACATGATATTAGTTCATTACAATACAACTGAGAACATGGCTGCCATGTCAAATAGTTGGGCAACAGTTCCTTAGATGATACTTAATTGTGTGAAACTGTTTTCAGCTTACTTGAGCAGGAGAATCAACTGTTTCTGGATTTGTTGTGTTTTGTTCCCCCTAGTAACAAAAGAAAATAGTTGCAAATCAACAATAGTTAAAGTTGCTGTCTGTCACTCTGGAGGAAGATAGTTGATTGCTGAGTCTCATTCCCAGGTCATCAAATACTGGTGCTTTGAATTGATTGTTCAGTCCAATTACCAACCCAAAGTGATTGTATTTGACGACCTGGGAATGAGACTCAGCAATCAACTATCTTCCTCCAGAGTGACAGACAGCAACTTTAGGAAATGTTACATTCTTTATGTACTTACGTATTTACAGTGCAGAACATTACCTTTAACAACTCTAGTCTCTTCTTGAATTTTGCCCCAGGTCCCAGTTTTGGGATCAGGTCAGTGATTTCTTGATGACCACAAAAATAAAGACTTTCCTTGTCAATGCATTGATCTGTAATTAACAAAATGTTCAATTGAATCATAGCAATGCAAAACTAAAACTAATTTCAAACTGCTGCAGAAATATACTGTATAAGGAGCGACATAGGTGTGAGCATTACAGCCACACAGTGCTGCATTGTAGAGTTAGACTTTTGAGTAGCTTCAGTGTCTTGCAAATTTGGGTGGACCTAAAATAATGGCTTGATGACACACTGAAGCCATCATTATTATAATCACTCCCACACCATATAAAAACTGCGTCACTATTTACAAAGTTCCTAGTGCACGAGTAAACTTTACAATGTTAACAACAGTGTAATAGCTATTACCAGTGACATGTTAATGCAGCCGAGCTAGCTACGGTAAACATCTGGCCTACTCCTTCCAGCAGATTAATTATGATTTCTCACAACTAATAAAACCAGACTAACTTATTCAGCAAACATTTTTCATAGTATCCAGTGGGTTTTCACAGTCCTGAAAAATGTGTCCTCTGTTCCTCCTCCGTCACCATAAATTCAACCATTGTCTTATGTTCCACATATTTTTTCAATTAAGAGACTGGTATGGTCCCTAAATTTTTCCTGCAGGAAATGGTTACAGACCATATAGCAACCAATAAGGGAATACTTAAAGCCGAGGGCAAACACTTAGAGATCAAAGAGTTTGCCCTTACAACATCCCAAGGACATTCTAATGGTGATGTTATATCAGAAGCATACTGTATGTATTGTTGCATGTTACTGTACAGTATGTATTGTATTGTATAGATAGATGTAGTTTAATCCTTAGGGTATGCATGCTGTTGACTGTTTGAGTTGTACTGATAAGATTTTAACAAACATCCAATGAAATAATATTTACTGAAGCCAAGATATTAAGAGACATTTTCTATACAGGTAAAAAATGATATTATATAAAAGTATAACCCTGTGGGAGGCTGCCATCAGAAAGTATTGGAAATACCTGAGTATGACCGCGGTCGAGGTTCACATCGTTGTTTCTTGGTCGATGATTGCCATTTGCTGGACTCGCCCTGAAAATCCAACCTTCTCTTTCCTTATTGGATGGGAAAAAAAGCAAAAAAAAAAAAGTTTGTTGCGTGTACCTCTCACATAATTGAAACATAGTCTCAATATACCAAACAAAAAGGAAAGTGTTGCGTTTAAATTTTTGTTTAGTAGAGTTGCCTAGTCAAAGCAAGATATTACTGCATTAAAAAAACACACGTGAACACTACATGTAATCATTAAGATATTGTGTATCTCACCTTTATCACTTGAAGCACTGGTGGATGGACGAACCTGAGGTTGAACAAGTAAATTTGTGTTTGATTAAGAAAATATATTTCCATAGCATTTGTCCTCCAACAGGGCTCTGCAGGCTTAAACACAATTTACAATTCACACACTGAAATTTGCATTAATGTTCTCATTCAGTCTGGGATGAGCCAGAAAAGAGATGATCAAGTTCAGTGTCCTTTCCCCCCCAGTCAACATTGTGATTCAATGATACAATTCTTCAGTCAGAGTCTCAGTCTTTGTCTCAGGACTCTTCAGTGCCTAAAATGCAGTCGTGACTTTTCCTAGTTGGGGCTACAGCACTGTAGGTAACTCTGTATATTCTGGCCGTTTTTGTCTTCTTAAACATTTGTATTTTGAAAGTATTTCTCCTGTCACAGAAACTGAGACTCAAGTTTGTGTTTCGGATGTTATTATCATACTGTTGGTGATGTGTCCTTGTTTTTATTCCAGTACTCTGCACAGATTTGACACCTGCCCACCCACTTGCTCTTATCCAACAACTCTCTGAAGCTCAGTCATATGATCATATTTTCCCCTCAGTTTACTGAATACAAATGTTCAAACAGACATCTGAAGAACATGATATTAGTTCATTACAATACAACTGAGAACATGACTGCCATGTCAGATAGTTGGGCAACAGTGCCTTAGATGATACTTAATTGTGTGAAACTGTTTTCAACTTACTTGAGCAGGAGAATCAACTGTTTTTGGATTTGTTGTGTTTTGTTTCTTCTAGTAACAAAAGAAAATAGTTGCAAATCAATAATAGTTAAAGTTGCTGTTTGTCACTCTGGAGGAAGATAGTTGACTGCTGAGTCTCATTCCCAGGTCGTCAAATAAAGACACTTTAGGTTGGTAGTTGGACTGAACCACGAACCCAAAGTGCCAATATTTGACGACCTGGGAATGAGACTCAACGATCAACTATCTTTCTCCGGAGTTACATGCAGCACCTTCAGGAAATGTTACATTCTGTTTAATGCAAGTGTTATCAATGAGATTGTATTTGTATTATGTTTTTTGTTAATTGTCTTTACAATGCAGAACATTACCTTTAACAACTCTAGTTCTCTCTTGAATCTTGCCCTGGGTCCCACTATTGGGATCAAGTCAGTGATTTCTTGATGACCAAGACAGTAAAGATTTTTCTTGTCAATGCGTTGAGCTGTAATCAAAAAATATTCAGTTGAATCACAGTAATGCAAAACTAAAACTAATTTCAAATTGCTGCAGAAATATATGATATAAGGAGGGACATACAGTAGGTGTGAGCATTACAGCTACACAGTGCTGATAGCCTGGTTGTATGATTGTATTGATTGTATTTTATGTTAGTGAAGATTCTCAGTCATCCAGGTCATGGTAATCTTAAGTGCTATATCGTAGGTAACTGGACTTGCTTGAGTTTCTTGAAGATGTTTCACCTTACAGCAACTCTATTCAATTGGCACGCGGGCCTCATGCAGCTCAGAAGCAACCTCTGAGTGGTCCAGGCAGGGAGTGGTACCGAGACCCGGTATTAAACGGCCTGGGGCAAAATTAATCAAGACCGTAATAATATGTTATTGGCTCTTTTATCGTTACTTTTTAAAGTTTTGGTTTCATGGATCATCATGCTGCAGCCTTCTTCTTGCTCTCTGCATGTCAGCGCTGACCTCCTCCCCACAGCACACACACGCAAACACAACAGAGTGAAGTCATACAACAGAAGAGAGGCTGCAGTACTACTGTTACTGTGAGTAAGTGCAATAAAACCTCTGCCAGTAAAAAGCCAATACTTTATGTAGAAAGCCATATTTCAATCTGCTCTGTCCACAGTCTCTCATTTACTGCTATTATGGTTTATGATCATGGTTTTCACAAGCACATCACACAAGTGGAGCTAACTAAAATTAAAGCTGTCTGTATGTAGTCTAACACTGTATCTGAAGATGTACCTGAGGCAGCCGACCTGCAGACAGTGAGTGTCCTCAGTAGAGGGGGGACAGAGCGCAGGATGAATGACTGATACTGATGTTTGTGTGCTTCATGCTTAGATAACGTTACGTGATGTCAGGAGCAATATTAATTTTATTGACATGCTAGTCTTTTTTCCAGTGAGATATTTTTGAGTTTATATAGTGACTTTGTTGTTGTAAACATGAGTGTTGCTGCCATGGACTGTATAAAACTATATCCTGTGTATTTAACATCAAAGGAAAGCATCAGGAGGTGAGGTGTGTGCATGTGTGTGTGGAGGAGAGGGAGATGCTGGTAGAGAGATAGAGCATTATGTTGTGCTCCTTGGTCAGATATATATCTGATCAAGGAGTGTATGTGTGTGTGTGTGTGTGTGTGTGTGTGTGTGTGTGTGTGTGTGTGTAAGAACCTCCATTAATCATACAATTTAAGTGTGATAAGTCTCACTGACTGACCGTCAGCTGTGTGGAGAAGGAGAGGGGCGGAGGGAGCAGAGCTGTGGAAACATCCTACACTCCAACATACTATCATGCGTTTAACTAACACATTAGATGGATATATAGAGAAAGGCGATGTTTAGAGAGCAAGCCCAAATAACTCCACTTTAGAAAAAAACCCAAAATTTGTAAGCAACTTTACAAAAAAATAAGCCCAAAGTTGTTGCTTCTAAACGGACCTGACAACCCTGCTTGTGTGCTTCTGAATACCCGTCCTGCTCTGCCTCTGATTGGTTTATGATGAAATGTTATTCTCCCTAAGCCAATCATCATCACTTATGCGGTTGTCTCTCCCTTCCTTCCCCCTCACCTGCCCTCACAAAAGAAAAAAAACTTAAGAGCTCTGCTGAGAAGGAGCTTGCTTGGGTGAAAGCCGCTTCAGTGAACTCAAGTAAAGCCGACTAATGGCACATTTTATTGTGAGTAACGGTAACGGTGTTATAACGGGGGAGACAGTAACTTTTTTGATTACTCGTTACTGAAAAAAATAGCGCCGTTAGTAACGCCGTTATTCCCATCACTGCTCATCAGTCACTCAGTGCTTTAAAAGGCTGGAGGAGGAGAAGTAACGGCTCAGTTGCCACTTGCCACCTGGTCGTCAGCAGAGAGGAACAGATGAGATGAAGCACAGCAATGTGGTGAGGAGAAGAGAACACATCCGGCACAGAGCATCCATGGCCTGTGTAGCTGCCCCATCTTCCCAGGCTGCTGCGACAGACACACCGCAACATCATCCCCTCACAGCAGAGGTGCTTTGGTGCAGATCCCAGAGGGGGCTTTGCGTCAGCACAGAGACAGAGAATCCAGCAATTGTGCTAGTGTAAGCAATCACAGTTGCTGGAATTACAGTGCTGTTCTCATTCATGAATGTTATGATCGGTGTGGGTCTGTTAGAAAACAAAACTCAACTGTCATAGCAGTATTGAATAACAAATTTTACATTATTTTCTCAGCTTGGTGCAATGGTGACAGCATTGAATGTCATGCAGGTGGGTTCATGGCAACAGCCCATCCAGTAGTACTGTTGAGGCTACTGCACATGTGGCACTTTCAGAGGTGGTTTTCCATCTTTTGCTTGGATACCAAAAAGCACACGCAGCGCTTGGTTGGTAGCCTCCTACATCATGGTGTTCACAGATGTGTCCCTATCAGTATAGGGATGGACCTGCCTGGAGAGAGCAGTTGGTTGTGTGTGGCCTCCAACAGCGGTCTCACATCAACCTCCTCAAGCTACAGGTAGTGTTTCTTGTCCCCCCAAAGCTTTAGGCCCCTGACACAGGGAAAGCACCTGCTGGTGAGGACTGACAACCACACCATGGTGGCCTACATCAACAGGCAGGGCTAAGTTTGGTCCACTGCTCTGTTGAGGATGGCAGAGAACTTGTGGTTTTGGGCCTCAAAGCACTTGTTGTCTCTGAAAGCTCTTCACGTTCCAGGACTGTGGAAGTGGAGGCTTCACCTGAGGTGGTGAGGCAGATCTGGACTCGGTTCAGGAAAGCAGAAGTGGGTCTGTTTGCCAGCCGACTACCCTATGAGGGGGACAGGGTGGCAAAATTCCATCTGCTCTCCCCATTTCATGTGTTGGCATGTTATCTCCCAAACCTACAGGCAGGGATACTCCCACTGGGATGGACGAGAAAGCTGGTGAATCAGATCAATAAAACGTTATTTTCTGATTGTTTCACAGCGGTTATGGTCTACAGCACAAACACCCACATCCCCACACACCTCCGCTCAACAATGAGGTTGTACTCCGCACCACTTGATTTGGTCTGAATATTGTCGCCGTCTCGCTGCATCTCTGCTCTCTGTGGGGCTGAGCCAGTGTGCAGCGCAGCAGAGACAGACAGTGGAGTAAACTTGTTATATTACTGTAAGTGCCGTAAAAGCTTTGCGAATTAAAAAGCCAAGAAGAGTAATTTATCAATGTGATCCGTGCAAAAGATGGACAGACTCCAAATGACAAAAAATATTGCCGTAAAAAGTGTAATTTGCATCAATTTGCAACGATATAAACAATAGAGCAAAATGTGAAATGATAGACATTTTTCTCTCGTCACACGATATATATCGTCATATTGCACAGCCCTAGATGGATGCACACTCCACAAGTGGTGTGACAGTGTCAGCCGCCTTGTTCAGCAGAGTGCGTGTCGAGGACATATACAGCAGTGTCATTGTTTACCTTAGTTCTATTAGCACAGGCAGAGCCCTCTACCTTGGGGCCATGGCTCGCTGAGGAGGATGAAGGATGTGTGGTGGCGGGCACACCCCCTATTATATACTATGTTCAGGTAGGCATGTCCTGATTGGCTGGCTATGTTTATTCAGATTCAGTGTGTGAATGCAAGCTTGGGATTGGAGGAGTCGTATTAATCATAAAACGATTTATAAAAAGATCTTTACTCATACTGTTTTTTACTTTCTAAACACAGACAAAAATTGTCAGGATTTGTCAACACTGATCACTCCCTTGTCTTAAAAATATGTCTGTCAATGATAAGTCAGCGCTGTGCTGCAGAAACATGTTGCAGCATTTTTTATGTCTGTATTAGTAGATACCAACATTGTATAATATTTGTGCCCAACACAGAAGCATGGAAAGACATTTCAGTATTACCTTGAAATTTTTCTATCCACTCACTGAGATCCCATTCAGTTAATTTGTTCCGAACAAAATCATCCATGACCAAGAACAGCAACTGTAAGGTAAAGAGAAATAAACAGCAAAATATGTTTTGATCAACCATTACTGCTTGGCATTTTGGAAACAGTTACAATCAATTATAGTTCATTAAAGGAAAAGAAGGGGTCATGAGACTGATAATGGCATTCTGACAAAAGTGTCCTCAGCAAATATTTGGTGGAAAGTTACATCACAAATAACTGACCATCTGTTGTTTCTTTCTACTAGAGTCTGCTCTGCTTTTCACTTACCTGTCCACACATTTCAAACAGACATTTATTTACAGCATCATTAGCTTCTTGTAAATGTTAATATGTGAAAAGAAATCCAACCTTAACTAGAAAAGTTCACTCAGTAGAGTGCAGATCTCCACCAGCCACCTGGGCTGATCGCTGCCACTAAAGACAATTGTTGTAATATTCCAGCAGACACAGTGCAGAGTGTTTCAGAAGCTCCCAGAAAAAGAAACATGCCCCTAGTCTGTTTTTGACAGAGCCACAGCATGTTGCACAGAGCTCAGTGAGTTCTCCTGCTAACAGGCACTGTATGTGAAATATAGATAGAGTGTAGTTATAAGGACGAATGTCTTTTTAATAACTTAAAGTCATGTGCACGTCATAACTGGACATTTAACGGTATTAACCTTGTCTTACTGTCTTTAGCCTACAGCACAACAAAGTAGGAAATAACAACAAAAACACAAGTGAAAAAGACTACAACAACAAAAACATTTATCTAGTCACATAAGCCCCGTTTCCACCAAACACTTTCGGTATGGTATCTTTGGAACCGAAAGTACCCTTCAGACATGGTACCTAGACCCTAGAGTTTCCACTGCAAACCGTACCTTTAAATGCGGGTGGGGTTGTTGTCACTCACTGCTGTGTCCAGCACTCACTGTACTTCCTCATCACCAGTGACACAAAGGGAAGTCTGCACCTCGTTGTTTGTCTACAGAACAAGACTGCACGCGAACATTTTCAGAACAAAATAGCTGGAATAACAATGGAATAAACATAAACAATGCAATAAATACCCAAAAACCACTATTCAATGCAACTATCTGCAATCAGCACATAAATGTATCTCTATATCGACTGTCCCGTCACATCTGATCAAAGGAGATTGGCACCGTTTGGCACGCGTAATGGAAACCCAACCTGATTTGATTAACACAGCTGCAAACTAATGAGTTCACATCCCTCTCAGCCAACCACAAACAGCCACAGCATCAGATAGGGAGTATATATTCAGCATCTGTGATCTTAGAAAAGTCAAAAGAAAAGAAACAGAGTGAGACTGCGAGAGAGAAAGAGAGAGAGTGCACACGCACGAGAGAAACGCAACATTGATTTACAATTGTGGTGACCTCCTCCCAGGCTACCTTTGCATCATCAGCCCGTGGAGGTCTGCTCGCAGTTCCGTATATTTGGACACTGCGAGCTTGGACCTCCCAGACCAAAACATCAGTTTCCTCCTGGGAGAAGTTTGGCCGTCTGACGCTGCTGCTCTCTTCCGCCATGGTGAATTGAGTAAACTCTCATTACACCTTCGCGCGGGGCATTTAAGGGCGAAGAGAGGGGCTCATTTGATTGGTGTGATGTGAATGGGCTGTGTAAAACCCACTCCACGCCTTCTCTCCTCCCTCTTTCTGACTTGCGCCAGTAGGAGGGACGGAGGTGGGATAGAGGAGTAGCTGCGCCAGGGCGCACGGTGTGCCAAACTTAAAAATCCACCTGGCCACACCCAGTTGGTGAAGCGCAGGTACGCAGCCCTACGACTTAATGTTCCACCTAAAAAATCCTGGCAGTCGGCCCAGTGAATGTTTCTCCGACTCCAGCTGCTGCAAGAGGCAATAAAACATCCTTTCACTGCATAATTACAGTTCACTAAATAAACTCTCCACAGTATGGACAGTGGTTACATGAGCCTCAAAACCTGCCACAACTCAGCCCTGAGCAGAGTGACCGTCTGCTATTGACCAATCAACAGACTGCAGTGTTCACAGCTCCACCTTTTAGTACCAGATCTGTGTGCTAGGTACCCCAACAGAGGGGGGACCAAAATTGTAACGGTGAGGAATGGTTCCATTGGTACCATCCACAACTTTTCACAGTGGAAACAGAAAAAATGCGTACCGAAGCACTAACACCAAGGAAAAATGACCAAATCAGAGCAGCTTAATTTCCACTGTTAAAATTAGTATAAAACAATGACAGGCTGTCTGAAGCTGCATATGGGTTAACTTCATTTTTTTGAGTATAAAACCCATTTGAATCTTTAGCTCAGATACACTGACAGATCTGGTGGCTTACATGCTCCTGTAGGAATAATCACAATTTTAAGGAAGCCCATTTCAGACAAACATTTAAGCTTTTCAGTGTCTCTTAAAAAAATTATTGAGAGCAGACAAAAAAAATCAAGCCCTGATAACTGGATTAAAAACACTTTAACTTGCACCAACAGGAAAAATAAACGACACTGTACAATTTAATAAAAAAGGATTATAGTACGTTTATTTCAGCAGGTTTATTAGTAACTTGCAGTTTAAGATAATTAGTCAACATGGACAAGCTTAACCAAAGGGCAATTTTGGTACCCCACCACTTCCTACCACTCCAATACTTTCAGTTTTGTTATTATGGAGAGAAAGGGCTCAAGCTTTACAGACATCCTAGATTAAAAAAAAAAAAAGTAACAAAATTACACTTAGCAGGCAAAAGTACTCTTTGGAGAATGCAGGGTTCGAGTATATTTCCACGTTAAATATTAAATCTATAGTGAATGAATGCCTGGGCTATGGAAACAAAATAGTGACAAAACAGCACACTAGGCTACTACATAGTATTTTACAGTTAAACTTAGTCTCTCAGTAATATATTTAGCTGTGAATGTAATGCATTGAGGTTAGCGTACTTACATCTGGACTGTTCCTCTTTAATGCACATACATGACTCCTCTGATACTTGATCTAACATGGGCACTTTGTTTGTGTAGTCAACACCCCTCATCATCATACTCTCCTCTCTGCCAACAGAACAGGTTCAGCAAGATAAATTCAAATGTGGAGATGTGCTGCAGGTAATTGTCATGAATTCATCAGTGTTTGAAAAGCAGTGATGATACAAGTATTTGTAAAAGTAAAAGTATCAATACCACAACGTAAAAATCCTTCTTCAGCAAAAAGCATAAAAGATTTATCAGCAAAATCCAGCGTTTCAGACCATTGACTAGCATATTATTATAGATTACATTAATATAACCTATTATTAATAGGTGTTAATGTAGCTGTGCAACATGGCGCTACTGTAGTTTCGAGTTGTGATTCCCAGCCTTTTTCCTTAAGGGACCTTTTTTTCTATAAGTGACATATTTTATGTCACTTTTATTTTATTATATTCAGTGCATAACAACAACAGTACAGAATAACTGATAAACTGTGTAATTAACCTAAATAATGAATGTGATAACTGCAGGAAGTTTGTGTAAAAAGAGCAAAGTGGATGAATTTTTAACAGATTATTTCCTTTGAACATTATATCAGAGATAAGATTTCCTGGTGGTTTTAGGAACTGTTTATGTATTTTTTTTTAAATGTTCATCATATTCAATCATATTAAATTGATAGGCTTTTGACAAATTCAATGTTTTCTTCTTCCTGACATTTGGCCAATGTTGTATTAGCTCTTTGGATTTTTGTATTTAGCAGAGTTGAGGCTCTGTGAATTGGCATATAGCTTGCATTCAGTCTTTAGGAGCCCTCATCTTGTGAAACGTGTGTGTGTGTGTGTGTGTGTGTGTGTGTGTGTGTGTGTTTGCGCGTGCGTGCATGCGTGTGTGTGTGCATGCATGCGTGCATTTGGGAAATGCAAGTAGATTTAGGGGGAAAGCTTGTTGTTCCCCAGGAAATAGTCTGTACCAGGCAGAGGCCTGACTTAGTGTTGTGGTCAGTGAGTCAACAGATAGTTTATTTCATTGAGCTGACAGTTCCTTGGGAAGACCCAGTGGAAGAAGCCTATGAAAGAAAAAAGCTTAGATATGCCGACTTAGGAGCAGAAGCTGAGCAGCAAGGATGGAAAACTAGGATTTGTCCAGTGGAAGTGGGGTGTAGGGGATTCATAGCAAGATCAGCTGTCTCGCTCCTGGGGGAACTCGGAGTGCGGGGACAGAGTTTGAGGAAGACAGTGAAGGAAATGTCAGATGAAGCAACCAGAGCTAGTCAGTGGATTTGGGTGAGGAGGAATAATGTCAGTTGGGGGTCAGCAGGGGGAACTACTAAGCAGGGTACATAACTCCTTGAGATTAGGTGGAGAGATCCACCAATCAGTCCTGTCAGAAAATCCAGCAAGAGGAAGGTTATTTAAGTGTGGGAGTGGCCTATTTGAATCCCTTTTGTTTGAGACCATGCCGCAAGGTGAGTGTGCTTGCTGTTCCTGTGAGTTTATCTTCTCTATCTCCTTTAACTTTAGCTTATATTTGAGTTATCCTATGTAACGTGTGAAATAGAGTATGGTGAATGTGCTAGGATAGGTAGTATCTGCATTGTCACTACCTGGAGCTCGTATAAACGGAGCCTGGGTTTATTGAAGGTGGCAGTGTTGTTTGGGCTGAGAAAGCCTGTGAGTTTATCTTCTCTCTCTCCTTTAACTTTAGCTTATATTGGAGTTATGCTTAGCCTGGTTCCAGACCATAGACCCCGCCCACTCAACTAAGTAGGCTTGCATTACTGGTCTGGCATACTTCAATGAATTTGCGATTTATCTCGTCCAAACGATGGATGGACCAATGAACGCCGGGGGTGGGGGCGGGTCTAGTGATTAGCCAATCAGTGCCACGCTGATGTCAAGCTGTATGCTGGTGGGTAACTGGTGAGGATAGCAACAATGGCGACTGCTACAGATCCTACAGACCACATTAATGATGCTATCGAGGTATTTTGCCACTACTCGCGTTAATGAAGGAGCAAATTAAGGAAGCTGCTAAAGTGGATTTAACCGCGATGGCAGCTGGGCGTGCACGACGACGCAGACATTTTAAACGGGCAATGCTTGCTTGTTTTCGGCACCCCTGAGGCATGGATACTAATGACGTCAGATTCTGGGTGAGTCGTTGATCTCTACTGATTGGTTACGGAAAACTCAAATTCCCTCCCCCTTGTAAATCGCCTTCAATGGAAGCCATGTCAGACTGAAGGTTCTGGGAGCTTCAGTCTGACACTCAGGCAAAGTTATGCTATGTAGCGTGTGAGCTAGGAAAGCTAGTATCAGCACTGTCTCTACCTGGAGCTCGCATGTACAGAGCCTGGGTTTGGTTGAAGGTGGCAGTACTGTTTGGGCTGAGAGAGCCATGCGTAAGTAAGGTAAAGGAGGTTATTGAGGTGGTGCGGGGAGCAGTGAGAGCTGGCATTAGGGGGATTGTCTCTGGGACGCCAGAGATCACTGTTTAGCCTCCTGGAGGTGTCGTGGGACCAACTACACAAAACACTGGTGGAGGTTCCCACCCGATGACCCCAAAGAGATGATATCAGGTAACAGTAGCTACATTTGAAGTACTGCATAAAAAACGTGCAAATCACTGAACTATCCGAAACAATTTAGTCCCCCTTGAGAAATAAATAAAATTGAAATTGAAATATATAATTGAAAAATCGCCTCATGACATCCCGGTAGAAGCGTACTTGTGTTACTGTTGGGACATCATGAGGCATCCCCGACACAGTGTCGGTTGTCGTCTACACTTTAAAACAGACTCCACTGGTTCAACTTTTAAAAATCAAGGTAAGAATTTGCATGCAGCTTTTTAAGAAGTTCTAACTGGATTTTCTGAGTCAGTCCTATGAGTCTTTTAAAATTTGACAAAGTCAATTAGTTTAGTGTCACATATGTGATTTGCTTTGACCTCTAAGTTGAACCAACTTAATATTTATCCAAAAGTTGTGGTGATATGTAGTGGTCAAATTATTTTATTTAAGGAATTCTATTTATTTCAATTCCATCCTACTCAAAAATATCATTTTTTTAATTTTTATTTTGACCAACTTCTTAGAATAAGTTGTCAACTGACTAAAACACGTTGACAAAACAAACTTCATTTTTTTTATGCTGAAAACTTCTTCATTTAAAGAGTTATCTACTAACCCCATGAATCATTTCACGTGAAAAAAAAATCTATTGGTTCAACAAAAATGAAGGTAACAATTTGCATGCAATTTTTAAGTAGTTCCAACTCTGTCATTTGTGAGCCAATCTTATCAGTCTTTATAATTTGATGAATTGAATTAGTTTAGTACAACTGCCATGTTTTGCTTTGACCTCGAAAAACTTAAGCTGAACCAAAAGTTGGTGATATTTAAGGTGATATTTAGTGGTCAAAGAGATATTCAATATAGCTACCTTTATTACACCCAACTCAAAAATGGTAAGTATGTTTTCGATTTGACCAACTTCTTAAAATAAAACTGTAAACTGTAATGTAAAAAACATAGTTTTTTAATGCTGAAAAACTTCTCTATTTTAAGTGTTATCCACTAGTCCTATAAATAATTTTTTAGAGTGTGCTCTGTAGGGCTGTCAAAATTGCTCAGAAATGACGTTCAAATATTCCTTCTAAAAATAACTCATAGGTTCGAACCATTCAAATTTTTTTCTTTTCCGCATTATGTCCACAAGAGGGCAAACTAATACAAGGAAACATAACTACTTGTAGGTATTTTTATTTCAACATAAACGTCTTTGAAAACATTTACATACCTACACATTAAAACACATAAAACAATTATCTATAACATTACGTTATAAACAAGCGTGGACCTCTAGCTCGCCACCCCTCTCTGACCCATCATGCAGTGCATTCAGTGCAGCGTCCCAGGCCAACGCCCACTCGCAAAGAGGACAGCTGCGGTGGTGTTTTTTTTTTTTTTTCTCCACAATTGAATATCAATTTTCACATTTGAAGGTCCATTTTTTTTTTCAAATTCGAATTTAAATTCGAATTTAGAATATTCGTTGACAGCCCTAGTGCTCTGACACACTACACAGGATAAAATTATCAATAATCACACATAACACTGATTATCACTCACAATTTAAGCTGACAGTAGGATGGCCGGCTGTAGTCTGAACTAGGCATTAGAATTTCCTTATGCAAATTAACAACTCACCTGCTGGCACCAGGAAAAGAGATGCAAAACCTGTGATTTGTAAAAGAACAGGGAAACTGAGGGGTTGTTGATGATATTTATAAAGTTGATGGCACGGCAAGCTACATCTACTATTTGTATTTACAGTACTTGATTTAAAGTTTTCTGTATATAAACAACCAAGTGTTTTTCAGTATTTTTGGCTAATATCTTTCATAAGTGTTTGGTACAGGCACAAGCCAACCATCCACATACTCACATTTACACCTGATGTCCTCTAAGAAGAAAGCTTTCTGCTGACCTGTCCTTTCGACTCTCACAAAAATAGTCTTAGATGCATTGTTAGGATGCATGTCGCTGAATATAGTATCAGGTTTGATGTCATACAGGTGGACCACAATGATTGGACGAGCCTGGCACAGACAGTTGGATGTACAAACACAGTTCTCTTTGAAAAGCAAAATCAAGCGTATTTCTCCATAGCAGCCATTCTTGAGTTTAATAACACAGTCCGTCTTGTTGGACTTGTTAGTGTTAATCGACTGATAATGTAGAAGGAACACCCCTTGTGAACTCTCCCAAAACCGAAAGTAAGGGAACAGGGGTGAGATGGGTCACGCGGAAGGTCAAATGTTTACGACCCTGCCCCCGGTCTCACCCAAGTCTTGATAAATGCTCCTTTCAGTCATCCTGTTGCCAAGAGGGGTAAAAAGGTCACTTGAGACTCCTCCAGGTCCTGGATGTCGATTAACATCTTAAAAGAATTCATCTTGGGGCAACACAGATTAACGACCAGATCAGGGTCGTGTCTTACCAAGTTTCTCTTGTAACCAACTTGAAATGTCTCTTGGAAGTTTTTCAGTTTTGTAGGTCAAAGTATCAGTGAATTATGAGTTCATGTTTTTAATCCCTCATTTAACATGAAGCCATATTGCCCTCTTGTGATGATAGTTAAGGAGGGTTCCCTTAAGAAATCCCATATTTAGAGTTAAAATATAGTTGGATTGATTAATCAACTTGTTTTGATGAATATGTGCCTTCTCATTTTGTTTTATTGTAACTGCAGGTTAGTCTACAGTGTGTGTATAAGAAACATTTATACTTGTGTTCCACTGATACATGCAGCATAATAATCATATTAAATTTAATTTGATGTTAAGAGCCGATTTTGACCATAATGGGAAGAGTATGTGTCTATCGCGCGTAACATGCTAAAGTATATAATCTCACAAATTAAAGTTTCATTAAACGTTCATTAAGTTTCCTCCGGAATAAAGTAATGTATAGACTAAGAGACCCGCCCTGCTTCGGACATGCCCCCTCAAGCTAGTGGGATAAAACTATTGAGCTTGGCGCATCTCCTCACTTTTTTTTTTACTCCTTCTACTTCTTCTTCTTACTTACTTACTTTCTTCTTTCTTTCCTTTTTCCTTTTTACTTCTTTTACTTTAATTTCTACTTTTTCTTCTTCTTTCTTTTGCCATCCCTCCTTCTAGTTATATTCTTTATGTCTGTAGCTGTTACGCTGTTAAACTCAGTTCCTGCATAACTTTCTTTTCTTATGATCGAAATTATTTTAAACTTTTAAGTTTTGCTCGACACGTCCAGGATTGTTTTGCCTGTCCTGAGGTTTCTTTCTTTTTGTCTGTGCCTTCAGTAACAAGCAACAAAGCCAGCCTATTGCAACATTTTTTTTTCTACATGTTGATAATAACTTTGATAATAATATTGAACAGCCGACGAGATTGTTTTCAACTTTATTATAAGCAGGGGTGTACTCAAGTAAAAGTACAATTACTGACAAAAAATTACTCAAGTAGAAGTAAAATTACTATTTGAGAAACCTACTCAAGTAAAAGTAAAAAGTACCTGGTTAATAATTTACTCAAGTACAAGTTACCTTCCGTTTGAATATTTTTTAGGGTGTGCGGACCAGTGCAAAATAATGAAAAAACAGCACTTGAGCAACTTTTTTTTTTTAAATGAAGCAGGTACCAATCTTCCACTCTCCATCTCCTTCACTCTACCCCTCTTTTCCTTACCTAACCTCTTCTTTCTCCATTTCCCTATCTGTAATTTGAGTGGATGACCTTGCTTTAAAAACAGAAATGACATCCCAACTTCTTTGTCTTTTCTACGTCTTTTTCGCTGTTAACAAAATAAATAAAAACCAATAAAATAAATAAGAAACCATTCAATATATGGTAAGCAATAGCACTATAATGTTCCCAAGTTCCATCCACAAATGTGTTTATAAAGGTATAACAGGTCCCTGTAGGACTTTCCTGCCAGATCACCAGGTGTCAGGTGAACTATTTTACAAATGACCATAACAGTAACAAAATGAAAATCCCATCTCTCCCTTGTTTTGTAAGAAATACGTCCTAAACCGGGATTATATGTGCATAAATCTCTAACATGCTAACTTAGTTGGCTCTTTTCAAATAAAAAGAAGCTCTTCATTTCGACCTGGCTCCGGCCATTTTTTTTATAATGTACACGGGTTTCACCGCTGGGTGGTGCTATTGCATTATACCAGTAAAGCCCCAGTTATCTGAACGGGCCATTTAACCAAAAGTTACAGGCCGCCACACCGAAATATCACCATTCCGACGGTCCGCCATCCCGAATTCTGGTCCTTGAGTCCTGACAGTAAGCTATAGCGAGCCTGCAGAAGCCGTATTTCCCATGCCCATGTCAGCGATTTTCACCTAGACTAATTCAGGCTGACTTTACCTGTTTTTCAGTGAACTCCTCTGGTAATTCTATTAAAAGGGATGGCATATAGACACACAATACTACAATGAGTACCGGGCCATCAAATCACAGCATCTGCGGTGAGAGGACACGCACTGTGTGCGCTTTTACGCAAGCGTGTCAAGGCGATCACGGATATTTGATGTGGGAAAGATGTAGCCAGATGTATTACTTGTTTTAGATACGTGGCTGTCCGTCCGTCCGTCCGTCTATAGCACGAGTCATGTGCGCCACTTCACCACCGACCTATGCGTAAAAGCACACCCCTCCTTGAGGCAATGAATGAGGAAATAATTGCCCTGGCGTTTAATCAGACCGGCGTTTAATATGCAAAATGGGGTCAAACCCCCGGCGGCTATTTGGAAATATACGGTAGTTGTAACGAAGGTAAATGGCAAATGTAGTGAAGTAAAAAGTAGATTACTGGCTTAAAAAATACTTGAGTAAGAGTAGAAGTACAGTTTTAAAAAAGGAACTTAAAAAGTACTCATTCCTCAAAAAAACAACTTTTTTACTCACGTGCGTTACTTGTAACGTGTTACTACCCACCCCGATTATAAGTGAGTTGCCACAGCTAAATAGATAAACTGCTGTTCGACCTGCTGCTCTATCAAAGTTTCATCAGAGCCAGCGGCTGCCAGCCACTTGTCCCAGTGGTTCTTTTGCCAAACCAAGAGAACCGACGTTTGAGGGCCACCTGAAGGACGTCGCAGTCAGGCTCAACCGCTTCTCCACCACTGTGTTCCAGCTGATTTCATTCTGCTGGGAAGTCCGGGAGCCGCAAAGTAACAGTCCAGGGGTCCTCGGAGAAGCGTTCGCCTGATTCAACGCTGCTAAGAAAGCAGGCAAAGAATTTCCCTCACCTGATGCAGCCACTGTGTTGTCACAAGAGTTGATGTCGAATAGGAGACTAAATTATCCTGATCTTAATTTAGATTTCCTTAGGTAAATGGTTTTGCGCATCTCTGCGTTCCCAATTTATCTATAGTCACATACTCTCTCTCACTATCACCAGACTAAATAACTGACAAAAGTGTTACCTCTTGTCTTGATCCATTTATACATACTGTTGTTTTTATGTTATTTCGTATCATCCTCCATTATTTACCACACATTTAGCCTAAATAAATCTTAATTTATCACCAAGTCGTTGTCTGTGTATATGTCTTTTGAGCAGGAGCTAAGATCATTGTATAGAGATTCATAACCCAGATACAGAGATTGAGTCATTATTGATAAGTGTACTGACAAATCAGTAATTGGTTTACGGAGTTATTAATTTGATTAGTCGCTTCCCTCATTAGGAGGGAGGTGCCCCAAACTTTATTACAAGTGCAAACGTTCTCTAAAGGTATTGCTCCTGTGTCTGTTACTATAGCTGTCATAAGCTTCTATTGGTCTGACATCATTGCCATTGCCATCTGTTACAGGTCCGAGCTTGGCTAATTACTCACCAAAATCTGATTGTCGGCTAACAACTAAAGAACTAAGGTGTCTGGGTATGAGCTGCCAAAAGAGAAACCTCTGGCAAATTTGTATAGGGTCATTACCTATGCCATTGAGCAGAGCCCTTAAATATCCATTGTCTCTCTAACTTAATTCACTGGGCTTACTGCCAGCAACTCTTAAGGTGGAACGTTAACTTGACGACATGAATCAATTGACACACCTTAAATATTCCATATGACAAGTTTGACCATTACTTTAGATTTTATATGACATACACTTTTAGTAATGAGTGGATCTTCAAACTTCGGCCGGGTTATGTGACACAATATATTCTAATCCTCATTTGGAAAAAAAAAAAGCGCTGTGGAGCATCTTTCCTGTGGGCTACAGCAACACTTAATCCGTGGGCTTGTCTGAGAAGGACTAAATCCACAAAACTATTTTTAAATTATTAATTGAGAGAGACTCTCTTTATTTTGTTTTGAAAATGTCGGTGTGCAGCCTCGTTCTATTGACGATAAACGAGGTGCAGACTTCCATCTGTGTTACCGGTAATGAGGAAATACAGTGAGTGTTGGACAGAGCAGTGAGTGACAACAACCCCACCCACATTTAAGAGTACTGCTTGTGTTGGGTCTAGGTACCATGTCTGAAGAGTTACTTTTGGTTCCAAAGGTACCATACCGAAAGTGTTTGGTGGAAACGGAGCTTAAGACCCCCTTCAGCCTTCTGATAGGTCCTGCAGGAATACGTGCCCCTGCAAATTTTGTAATAAGCACTGATTTCTAACCTGGAAATCCAGATGCCCCGCCCCTAGCAAATTTGAATTTGCACTGCACGGGAATGTGGCTCCGACAAGCAGAGCCCGCTGAATCGCCAATCAGACCAATCAGATAAGTTGATCTGACAGAGACGGGCTCTGGGTGGGCGTAACATGATGACGACAGCGCTGTGCCGTAGGAGTCGAAAAGTAAACAGCCAAGATGGCAGCTGCTGAAGGACAGCGTCCATTCAATTTAGCTTTGGAAGAAACGCTAAGCCAACTATACTCCTTGAGAGAGGAGCAGAAGACTGCCCTAGAAGCCTTCGCTTCCAGGAAGGACGTTTTTGCTGTTTTGCCGACGGGATACAGCAAAAGCATAACATATCAGTTAGCCCCACTGTTCGGCAAACAAATGGGGCTTAGTGCAATGAATACGTCACCTTGTTTTTTGCTCTGATTGGCCATCGTGCTATCCAATTGCGTGCGGCGGCATTTGAAATGCCTCAGTTAGTGCCGCCCCTTGGGTAGGAAGGGTGTATCGGTGAGGGCCAGACTCAAAATCTTTCTAGATTTGAGTCTGGATTTCCAGGCTAACTGATTTCTACAATGAGAAATCAAATTCAGAACCACTGTTAAGAGCAAAATACTCAGAACTCAACATCTACTAGCCTTAATGGTCTGATTGTCGATCAACATGTATTCTGTCCCTGATTCGTGTGCCATCTATGCACCACTGACAGATAGCTAACAGACAGGATTCAGAGAAAGTCGAACACAGTAGTAGATGTCAAGGCAATTGAATCAAACGCAACTGGACTTAGTTTTGTCTTAGAAGACGTTTCACCTCTTATCCAAGAGGCTTCATCAGTTCATGCTTGTCTAACTAGGCTGGAACTAGTCTGACAAACTGGTGTGGAAAATCCAGGTATTTAACCTCTGAGTAGGTCTTCACAAGGCCAATGATGTCATTGGTTCGTTAGTGCTCCAATGGTGTGTCAACAACGGTCGTTGAAACTCCTGCTGCTACGGTGGTCGACGGTGTCAGACTAGTTCCACCCTAGTCAGACAAGCATGAACTGATGAAGCCTATTGGATAAGAGGTGAAACGTCTTCTAAGACAAAACTAAGTCCAGCTGCATTCGATTCAATTGCCTTGAGATAACTATGATCTAGATAAATGAGAATATCCACAGGCACGGTAGTAGAGTTAAGGTGTTTTACTGAGTCCTTTTTCTCTTCTTTACATTCTTTTTGTAAAACTGAAATAAACACAAGTTACAAGGCTTTGGTTACAAGCAATTCTCGAAAATATAGCACAAATGAATTTTCATTCCTTATGTACACATGCTATGACAAGAAGCTACTTTTTTTTTTTTACTTTTAGCATTTTTACCCTTAAATGAAATTATCACAAAGTAGTTCGTTTTTAACTCAAACATATGCATTCTAAATTATAATTATGCACATTTGCACAAAACACAGAAAAGGTAAT
Organism: Epinephelus fuscoguttatus; assembly: GCF_011397635.1. Lineage (NCBI taxonomy): Eukaryota > Metazoa > Chordata > Actinopteri > Perciformes > Serranidae > Epinephelus > Epinephelus fuscoguttatus. Next base: position 23,955,167 of record NC_064770.1, on the reverse strand, counting down.
GAAACTTACAAGCAAAGGCTCTCCAAGGCAAAAACGAGAAGAAAAAGGGGAGAGGAGCTCTCTGTCTGACCGCATGGAGAAATTCTTCCACACTGCACTTTTCCTGGCTGATTTCTAACCTCGGACTCACATGATCTGAACTGACCACTCAGCAACATTTTACAATCAATAATGTTTTATACCACAAACTGCCACAAGGTGGGGCTAAAAAGAATGAATTTGAGGCCACAGAATGTGTGTCATGACAACATGTATTGTCTGGCAGCACTCTGAGGCTGTGTATTGGCTTCAGTGTGCCCTAAAACCATGTCTAACCCCATATAAACATTATCTGTTAAACCAGTTTACCCATGCCTTTATTATCTTGTTCTGGTCTTTCTGTTGCTGCAACAGTTAGATTCATTAAACCATGTGATCTCTGTCAGTTCAGGGAGGGGACAGTTATTATACAACGGCCCTAAGTATCTAGTGAACCAGAGAAGTGGATCAACTTGACTTCAAAAGTGGGGGGAAAAAAACATAAGTACATCTTAATTGACAAATACAATATTCTTTCCATTGATTCATTAAGTAAAATATTCTAGTACACAAATGACAAATAGTGGTTGTGCAGATATGTGTAGAAAAGGTAGAAAAGAGGTAGAACATTTAGGTTAATGGTCTCTGTGGTTTAAGGACCAAAGGGATGCCTTGCTACCCTTCTTGACACACTGCAGGCCAGAGTCCTGCATGGTCCCTTTTTGAAAACCCGCACCTGCACATACTTGCAAAGCTCACTACCAGAACCGACAGGCTACCTGTCAATATGTCAAAGTCAAAGTCAGACCCACAGTCAAAAGTTGTCACAATGACATTTAAGGTGTGCTGATTGATTCACATCATCAGCTCATGCATTGAGTAACATTACAAGTAAATGTCTCACCTTAAAAGTTGCAGTCGGCCCAGTGAATTAAGTTATTTTTTTCTCAGATTATAGCTGCTGCAAGAGGCAGCAAAAAATCCTTTTATTTTATAGTTACAGTCTAATAAAACTCTCCACGGTATGAACAGTGGTTACATGAGCCTCAAAACCTGCCACAACTCAGCCCTGAGCAGAGTGACCGTCCTCTATTGACCAATCAACGGACTGCAGTGTTCACAGCTCCACCTTTTAGTACCAGATCTGTGTGCTAGGTACCCCAACAGAGGGGGACCAAAAATGGGGACGGTGCAGAGCGGTTCCATTGGTACCATCCACAACTTTTCACAGTGGAAACGGAAAAAATGCGTACCGAAGCACTAACACCAAGGAAAAATGACCAGATCAGAGCAGCTTAATTTCCACTGTTAAAATTAGTATAAAACAATGACAGGCTGTCTGGAAGCTGCTTATGGCTTAACTTCATTTTTTTGAGGATAAAACCGATTTGAACTGTAGTATACTGCTCGGTGGAAACAGGTCTTATGTCGCTGGTTTGAATCCAACTACCTCACACCCCCACCCTTCTCCCCATATTTTCTGTTTGCCTCTGATCTATACTCACTTGAAAGCAAAAATGTCTAAAATTTCTCCCCAACAGAGGGGTGACCAAAAATGGGGACGGTTAGGAACGTTCCATTGGTACCATCCACAACTTTTCACAGTAGAAACAGAAAAATGTGTACTGAAAGGAACTGAACCGTACCGTAATGCTCTGTGGAAGCGGGGCTTTATTGTGCTCAATTTTAGGTTCATGCTGGTATTTTAGTTTCTACATGTTGACATGCTTTAATGGTCAGAAACATTTAATTTTCCTCATGCTGTCTGTGCTGGAAAACCTGTATTCACCCTCTGTCTGAGAAAGCTCAGTTGTAGCGCATGTCTCTTGAAGCCCTTCTCCCAAAAAAGCCCAGTCTGCTTTGATTGGTCAGTGTTTCCAGGTCTTCCACATCTCAGCGTCTCTGCACCATCATTGCCGATCAAGCATGATGAACCTGTTACATTTTTTTTATCATGTCTGTTGGAGTAACATTGACTGTTTGTCTCCACATAATGCTTAAATAGCTAAATGCTAACATCTGCATGTTAAAAAACTGATGTTGTTTATGTATGTTTATATATTTGCCATCCAAATATTTTCTAAATACTCAAATCTGAATCAAAATGGTGACCGACAGACTTCCCTGAAGCCGGGCCACTAGCATGGCTTAAAAAAGCCCAGATCGTGTTGTATGCTACCCATAACAAAGCTCAGCAAAAGTAGTAATAATATTTTACTGCAGTTAGCGTGCAATTCATGCACTGAGGTGTCATACTAGATTTCAGACATACTAAAAACCTCACATACAGTCAGTAGGCGATTTGAGTGGGAACGTCATCCCCCTTGTGAGCAAAATGACAAAAATTCCTCTTGCTAATCTGCCATCGCTCTCCAGCCTGGTCAAGGCCCAAGACACTGTTGGAAAGAGGAGATCCTGCACTTACTCATGATATCAGTTTTTTTTGCACTGCAAATATTACCCAAATATGTTACATTACTAACTGTGGCAGTCCCATGATTCTGCAAAAAAAAAAAAAGACCTTTAGGTTTGTGGCATGGTGGCTGCAAATTTACATGACAGAACCCATTGGTCTTCTAAAGGAGGACTACATGCTGCACTCTGGGGGCTGCCCCAAAGTGAAAAATACACTAAAAAGCCAAGGGACACTTTTATTTAGTAGCCACTGAGGGAACAACAAGTGTAGCATACCCAACAACATTGTTCAGGAAGATGAGAAAATACGTGGGAAGAACTGCAGCCCATTTGATGAACAAAGCAGCATGCACAGCAATGGACTTCACAGGATATTCGCAATTTGCATGATTTTTTTAATGAAAACCCCTTTTCATTGTTTTGATTTATGGACCCTTAAAGACTAAAGGAATACACATAATGAAAGAATGGACACACATTCAGACAGAGGGAGGGAGAGTGGCACTGTGGACGACCAGTGTGGCTGACCAGTATTTGCACCCAGCATGACTTTGGTGATAAGAGCTTCATAGCCAAGACTGAATTTACTCAGAATCAAACAAAACCCCAATATGGCCCAAAATGGAGATGATGCCAGAAATAAAATTTTATGAATCGCCCACTGCATACTGTTTTAGCCCACTAAATAGCATGTTAGAATGGAATTTCAAAGCCTGTAACTCAGAAAAGCAGCATTTTCTACTTTCTGGACGTGTTCCAGCATGAATATGATCAAAAATGACAAATTAATAAAGAAATCAATGAGAAGTCAACAACAGCAAAGATTACATGTTCCACTGATGTTAGCACACAGCTACAGGCAGCACTGTACTTGCAGCCGGGGAGTGACTGTAATGGAGTATAGCCATACTTTTTTGCTGTTTAAAATCCCCAATAAAAGCTTCTAAACACATGCCAATATGTTTGACTTAAACAGCATCAAACAATTGAAATGATGCCTGTTCCTATTTTTGGTATTTTTGTGTCCCTGTGTTCTTTTTTCTTGCATCAGTCAGAGGCACTTTGCTAACATGAATGAGCATAACACATACCTGCCATTTCCATTCATCTTAAAATAGAGACACATCTCTACTGAACCTTTAGCAAGCAATTAATATTACTGCCACCTGATGGCAGATGAGTGTTGAGGAAAAATAGACAACACAAAAAACAAGCACACTCTTAACCCTGCATACACCTTTTCATAGAGGGATTCTTTATCAACACTTTGGGAGTGCACTGACTGATGAGAGGGAAACAAAAAGTGACGCTAGAACAAGCCTATTATAATGTCTAACATACTGTTGTATAATTTACCAAAGGACAATATATTTGCAACAACTACTTGGACACCAGATAGATAGCATTTGTGGTGTCTGTTACTGTAAGAGCTTGGGTACTGTAATGTAGATTTATGTCAGGAAACTTAGCTTTAGGTAAGAACTTTTAGAGTTTTCAGTTAGAGGATTTAGACAAGAACAATGTTGGAAAATCTGTTGTTTATCTTACAGTCAAAATTAATGTTAATATAAACCAACATCAACCACAAAGAAGTCAAACTACATGTGGCACTCACAAAATGAAACTTTATTGAGGTGTATTGGACAGTATACCATATCACACACATTTATGCATTTAAAATCAATGTAGATTAAAACAGAGCAATTGTTGAGTAAATAACAAAAAAACAAATAAGCTAGTTTATTACTATAATCTAGACTAGTTCTCTCTACTTCCTGTATATGAATGAAGACATACACAAATCATTATTTTGCAGTAAGCAACAGTTTTGTCCTTGAACATGAAAGAAAAAAGTCTGTGTCAGATCTAACTCACAGCATGTATTGTAATGAAGGTTCAAGGTTTAAGTGAGACACCCAAAAAATCATTAAAATTTCATCACGCTGGTCTCAATCAATCAAAGTGAAACAAATAAAATAAAAACGTAAAAAAAAAAAAAAATGCACATATTCAAAAACAAGAAAAAAAAGTTTAATTATTCCCACACCATAGAAACCACCAGAGCTCTGTTTACACCAAACACTTCCGGTAGGGTACCATTGGAACCAAAGTAACCCTTCAGACATGGTACCTAGACCCTAGAATTTCCACTGCAAACAGTACTCTTAAATGTGGGCGGGGTTGTTGTCACTCACTGCTCCGTCCAGCACTCACTGTATTTCACAGAACGAGGCTGCAGGCAGACATTTTCAGAACAAAATAAAACAGGCTGCAGTGAGAGTCTCTCTCCATGGGATATTTAAAAATAGCAAGTTTGTGAATTTAGTCCTTCTCAGGCAAGCTCAGGGGTTTAGTGTTGCTGTAGCCCACAGGAATGATGCTCCACAGTGCTTTTGTTTTTTTTTTGTCGGAGTAAGGATAGAAATATATGCAGTTCAGATAACCTGGTCAAAAATTAGTATGTATAAACACTTGAAGATCCACTCATTACTAAAAGTGTATGTCATATAAAAACTCAAGAAATGGTCAAAGTTGTCACAGTGACATTTAAGGTGTGCTGATGGATTCATGTCGTCAGCTCATGCATTGAGTAACATTATAAGTTAACAGTCGGCCCAGTGAGTTATTTTTTCTCAGACTCCAGCTGCTGCAAGAGGCAGCAAAACATCCTTTCATTTTATAGTTACAGTCTAATAAAACTCTCCACAGTATGAACAGTGGTTACATGAGCTTCAAAACCAGCCACAACTCAGCCCTGAGCAAAGTGACCGTCCTCTACTGACCAATCAACAGACTGCAATGTTCACAGCTCCACCTTTTAGTACCAGATCTGTGTGCTAGGTACCCCAACAGAGGGGGGACCAAAAATGGGGACGGTACAGAACAGTTCCATTGGTACCATCCACAACTTTTCACAGTGGAAACTGAAAAACGACGTAACAAACTGAACTGTACCATACTGCTCGGTGGAAACAGGGCGTATGTCTCTGGTTTGAATCCAGCTCCCTCCACCCTTCTCCCCACATTTTCTGTCTGCCTCTGACCTATAATCACTTGAAAGTAAAAATGTCTAAAATTTCACTGCATGTAATACACAACAACAAGCAAACTCAAGTACATTAAAACTCAAAAAGAACAGGGATACGATAACTTGACAAAAATGGTTGAGATCAAATCCAGAGGTAAATAACACGTCCTCACACACATCCAAAACTTCTGTGCAGAGCCTGCTAAACAGTAATCAAAAAGATGAAAAAAAGATCAGCAATAGATCTTTGTCAAGTCTAATTAGACTTGACAAAGATCTATTGCTGATTGAAACGTTGTCACTGAATAAACTGGGAGTCGCGAGCCTTTTTTTCATCTATCAAATCCAGAGGTGTCATGTCTCTGAGGGATCGGTGTGCCCACAGGGACCTTCAGTGGGTGATCAGGCATCTGCTGATTCTCTCCACTGAGCAAACCTGAAACGTCCACCAGAGAGACAAACAGTGAAGTTGTGACATTGAACAGTAATGAATTACAGCAGGGCTGTCATATCCTCTCCCATCATCGACTTTGATCATGAGTTTCACTAAAACTTACCTATGCACACGTCATGAATGGGTTGCTGGGACGGGTGGATCAGCACTAGTATAATTAAAAGCATTGTTAGCATTATTCAGAACAGTTCATAGTCAAAGAATTATGTGGACGTTTGAACAACAGTTTTACCTCATCGGTGGTGGTGCTTTTTTCAGCTTTTTCTTCAGTTCATCACTGTAGTTCTTCACCATCTGGAGCTGACCTGAAACGTCTATGAAAAAAACCCAACAACATATTGTTCACCAGTGCACTATCAATTATTAAATGATTGGAAATGTGGTGACTTATTCATTTCAATTAAATATTTTCAATTTAAATGTTCCATTTCAGCTTGTTCTCACTCCCAACTCGTCAAATACCACCACTTTGTCAGTGACTTTGGCGACAGATACAGACATATAGAGGCACCTTTTGCGGAGGTATGATACGCACTGGGCAGCAGCTATTTCTGATGCTGCTGGCAACTGCCACAGTATAAAGAGCCAAAAAGTCCCTATAGGGCAGGTGAGAGGGTGGATGGGAAAAACAAACACCGGACACACACCTGGTAGTTCACTGTCCGTGTGAAACCAAAGCTCAGTGGAGTTATTAAAAATGTAGTTGCTGGGATACCGTACTTATTTTAAGACAAACCATGGTGTTTTTTCTAAACCTAACCACGTGCTTTTGTTGCCTAACCTTGATGAAATAAACCAAAAGCAAGGTGTTTTAACTATTATTTTGAAAAAGACTGTATGCATGTTACAAGCAGAGCTGTACATTTTCCAGAGAAAATAAAAATATATTTTAAAAAGACATAATGTATGTAATATACACTGTCCGTGAATGTCCAAAACCAACACAGGAGGCTACCTAGCATGTCATATTTTGACGTTTAGAGTTACTGACAAAACGGCAGTATTTGGCGAATTGGGATGAGAGCGCATTGTCCATTTACCTGGGATTGAGTCACCATCTGTATTGAGTGACTGCTTGATTGATTCCTGCATTGTGTTCAGTTCCCCCAGGATCAGCACCTAAATTAACAAATTCTTCATCACTCTTCACTCACACAGCCAAATATTGTGTTCAAGATGAACTAAATCTAACATGAATGAACTGTTTAGATGTGTGTTCAGAGGGCAGCTCAGACTGGACATATTGGCTAATTGGGGGTTTAAGCTCAAAGGGCTAAAGCCTTATTGTTTCTGTGTCACTTTATGATTATCATTATTTTTATTATTATTTTTCTTGTGATTTCTTTTTGCAAATTCCTGTGAGATGGTGCATCGTAGACCAAGCAAATTTTCTCCAATGATTGGAAGTTGTGTGCAATTGCTGCCTAAGAAATATAACTCCAAGCAACCTGATGGGGGCACTGTAATTAACGGTTAACTTTAATAGTTATAACTCCTACATCGTGAGTGGGATTGGCTTGAAACGTAATTCACAAGTCCAGCTCAGTGTGTCCTAGAAAAATCCTCAAAACCTATTAGGCTCACCTGGTAAGATTTTGAATAATTGATTTTTTTGAAAAACAATTTTTGTGACATCTCCTTGTAAACCATTGGTCCAATTTGAACCCAATTTTCTGTGGATCATCGCTGGACCAAGCCTGTCACAATTTCTGAAAAGCTTGTTGATATCTCATGGTGTTTTGAAGATAATGACACAATGAACCTTAGAGGGGGCATGGCTCAGCGTAAAAATAGACCTAACTCCATAACCGTTGAGCCACTCAACACAAAACTTGCAGGAAATGCCTAAAGAGGTTCCAGCAACATACCCTGAAAATTTAATTTAAAGCAACCACTAGGAGGCACACACATGCAAAAAAATGTGTGTGGCACAACATGAATCAGGCTATAAATCAAAATTGCTTTTAGTCCAAAACTTATGGGGTGCCATTTGTAAAGTGGCTCACGCTGAAAATAACATCAACATTTTGCCACATTTAGCTTCAAACAATGTTTAAAAAAGTATTGTGAATTTTTTAATGTCACCTTTTACCACATTTACAGCAATATTTGTTAACTTAGAAATATATTAAATAGTTAAATCTAAATATTAAATGTGGCACCTAAATGTTAAATGTTAAATCTGAATATTAAATCTAAATCTAAATCTAAACCTAAATGTTAAATCTAAATGCTAAATCTAAATCTAAATGATAAATGTTAAATCTAAATGTTCTGGGCGAAACTAAATATTTAGCTAATATGCAAATTCACACTGCCGGTCACCGGAAGTACCAAAATAAAAGCTTGAGATGGTCAGACTGTATTTATAGAATCAAATAACGAATTAAAACCAACTTATCGGGGGAAATGAACACTTGAACATACATTAGCGTGATAGCAACTACCTAAAATAACAAGAAACATGCTTGGAGAAATTTTATTTGACGTGTACTTTGAGTTGTTAGTGTCCCTTGGGAGGGACTAACAACAACTAACAACTAACAACCGTTACCTCTTAGCCCTGTTAGTGGTGTCTGTAATGACTCATTAACTCTTAAACGGTCCGTGAAAAAATATTTTTTTCCAGTGGATATCTTAGTTACAACATCATTGAGCTAGCAAAGCAGTTTTGTGTTGCGATGTGTGGTATTTATTCAGTTTTGGGAAATCACGATGTCTAGAAAGCATCAGTGGCTGCAGCACTGCAGCATCATCGTCATCTGTTAAAAGCCTCCCGTTATGGGATACGACATGAAACTACTCCAGTTAGCTCAATCATGTTGTAACTAAGACATCCGCTGGAAAAAATATTTTTTTCATGGCGCGTTTAGAGTTAATGAGTCATTACAGACACCGCTAATTAGCCCCGCTAATCTACGATAACCATGTTATTAACTTCAGAATGTGATAGTAATGTTTGTTCAATCATTGTGTTTATAGACTTTACAAACACCAGATTAGTCTAAACAGTGATATAGTGACATGAAAAATGTGAGATATGCATATATTTATGTAGCTACACTCTGCTGGTTTTCTACCCGGAAGTATTTGTAAACAGCAAGGTGATTCCCTCTGAAGGGACACTAACAACTCAAAGTACACATCAAATAAAATTTCTCCAAACACGTTTCTTGTTATTTTAGGTAGTTATTATCACGCTAATGTATGTTCAAGTGTCCATTTCCCCCGATAAGTTGGTTTTAATTTGTTATTTGATTCTATAAATACAGTCTGACCATCTCGAGCTTTTATTTTGGTACTTCCGGTGACTGGCAGTGTGAATTTGCATATTAGCTAAATATTTAGTTTCACCCAAAACATTTAGATTTAACATTTAGATCTAGATTTAGCATTTAGATTTAACATTCAGATTTAGATTTAGACTTAATATTTAGATTTAACATTTATATTTATATTTAGCATTTAGATTTAACATTTATATTTAGATTTAATATTTAGATTTAGATTTAATATTTAGATTTCACATTTAACATTTAGGTGCCACATATTTAGATTTAACTATTTAATATATTTCTAAGTTAACAAATATTGCTGTAAATGTGGTAAAAGGTGACGTTAAAAAATTCACAACACTTTTTTAAACATTGTTTGAAGCTAAATGTGGCAAAATGTTGGTGTTATTTTCAGCGTGAGCCACTTCACAAACGGCACCCCATAAAAACTTGTGAGATATGTTAAATAATAATGTTAAAGCAATTGTGTAAAATTATTTTGAAATTGCTCAAAAGGGGGACACCAAAACACAAATTTGATTTTTTAGAATTGTGGATGAAGACAAAAATGTGCAGCACATGTTTGATTAATTGTATGAAGTATTTCAAAATGTGACAAACCATCAAGTTTTCCAACTGCTCCAACATAACATTTTTCGCCCTCTGAAACATGATGTCCTTTGATTCTCGTACATGGTTCTCAATAGTGCTCCTCATGTTTTTCAGCGAGCCTCCTCCTCTAATTTCTGCTGCTTCTAAAATAAAAAAACAACAACATTTAATTATGTCAGTCAAATTTTTCAGCACAATCACATTAAATGTAGGTATGTAGTAATATTGTGTCAGGTTGTAAATGTCACGGTCTACTATCTTACCTCTGTAGCATTCTAGCATGTTTTCCTCGATTGTCTCCATCAGACTGTTGTAGATCATTTTCTTTTGCTCCCGGATGGTTTTGTTGAGTATTGTCTTCATTTTTTCTTCCTTGGAGAGACCACAAATTATACAGATTCTTTATTCTTTATCCTCTCTAACTCCACGAAGACGCCGATGTCCTCGCTCCCCTCCTCCTCTGTTAAATGGTATTTCCTGGCACACTACATCATCAGACCATGTGATGTTTGGTATTGCTGGATTCAGGAAGCTCTCGACTTTTCAAAAATAACATCGTTTTTCTTTTATTTCTTATGTATTTCGCACGAGAGCAGCCTAAACACACATATTCCAAAATTGCATCATGCTGTTTTTTGCGGAGAAAAGTTACAGGATTACATGCAATCTCATGAGCAGCTGTTAGCAGGGACTTAGCTGTTTTATAAAAGGTATAAAAGGTCTCACTCTACCACTATTTTTGGCTGAGATACACCGTCTAGAAAGTGGGATCATAACTTTCACATTTCATGTGGCTTTATTCTGGTGACGTTTTATGGTGTTTCTATGTCAAAAACAACATCAGCTCACAATCACGCCTGATTTCAATATGGTACAATGTTAGAAGCTGGCTGAGTGTTGTTTAATCACTGACAGTACTGTTTTGAAGCCGAGAGACCAGCTTATCTTTTGGAGCTCCGCCTGGATCTTTTCATGGAAAAAAACACTGTAGAATGGTCATACTTTGTGCTTTCTTCTTCAAGTTTGAAACAAGTGTTCATTAATAGTGTACCTACAGCCCCATACTGTCATTTACTTGCACAGATGAAGCCACAGACAGTTATTCATCCTGAAAAGCATTTTTTTATTGTAGGCAGACCAAAATCTTCAATTTTTTACTGACTTCAGAGGCCCATTACTCTGTCTCTGTATCACCTAGAGTGTTTCTGACACTTTCACAAAAAACTTCAAGGATTTTTCTTTCTGACAAGACCTCATGTATACATGTAGTCTGCGCAGTCCAGAAGCTACAATCATTTAAATTTGGGTATGTCATTTTAGGCATTTTTGCTACAAAATGGGGGTGGAGTGCGAGCCCCATTAGTTGTTACCACGGTAACAACAACTCTCCCAGGGGTCCACACAAAATGCAAAAACAAGACAAGTCATTGAATGATCACATCATTGTATAGGTCAGGAGACATTATACAGGATGGTGACTATTAAACAGTATTATTGCACGTGTGCCTTGGGATGATCATGATAAAAGGTCACTTTTATGTTCATGTTCATGGGCAACAGTTCTCGTGAACATCCCTGCAGTCACCATGCCAACAGCCAGCAGGCTCCATTAAACATGTGCCATGTTTGGTATTGTGTTGTTTGATAAAACTGCACATTTTAGAGTGGCCCTTTACTGTGACCATCCCAAGGCACACCTGTGTAGTAATGATGCTGTTTAATCAGCATGTTGATATGCCTATGCCACACCTGTCGAGTGGATGTATTATCTTAGAAAAGGAGAAGTGCCCATTAACATGGATTTGAACAAATTTGAGAGATATATCTACTGAGTGCATAACAAGATTTAAACCTGTGGAAAATTGGAGCAATTGTTTATTATACTTTTTGATATAATAATGGAATAATGAATAAGATGGTACCATCGTCAGCTTTTACCTCTGTCTTGAGAAATATCAGTTGCAGTTCGACATCTTTGTACTCTTGCCTCTCTTTCATCAGCCTCTCTGTTTCAAGTGAAAATGAGTTGATGATCCCGTTGAATGGTCCACGTTTTGCTTCATTTCTGAAACATGTTAACAGTTTGAAATGTTTCATACAGGAAGTGTTGACAAGTTTGTGTTTTGATAATATAATTTGTATTAATGCATTATATTACATAATCTGTACAACTGTATGATGCAAAATTTGTTAGGTCTCCATAGCTTGTAAAGATTAGCCAACACAGGGTTTTATGTTTTCATGAGGTCATTTCTTACGGGAAGGTCTTCTTGAATTCCTCATCAATGCTGTCAGTCAGGCATGAAGTTAACTCCATATTGAGGTTTATTTGTTTTCTGTTCTTTGGTTTGTGAGTGCCGTTTTTCTGAACTACACACTTAAGTATCTTGTGAAAAGCGCTGCCCTTCATTTTCTGAAAAAATAAAAAAAAAAGATAATAATAAATAAATAAAACAGAAACTTGTTAAAGACATAAATTCATATGTGATGCAAAATCAGTTATTTTTATGTAATTATGATTTAAATACATACAGGATGTAAGACCGACTTCAAGAGTCTGTCCCAGGAACTTTTGGATTTTTCAACCCCCTCAGTGAGGCATCTTTCAAAGGTGTCATAAGTCTTCTGCATGGTCTGTCTGACTTTTTCAAGTTCCTGCACCATCTTTTCTTCCAGCTCTCTGCATACATCTGTGTTTCTGTCAGCCTGAAATCAGATACAACACATTCAGTATTTAAAGCAGTGAAACTATACTGCTACCTGATTTGTTTTTTTTCTCCCCTCATCAAATAAGTGTTCCCAGCACGTGGACAGACTTCACAGCTTACAACAAGCTTAAAACGTGTATGGTAATAAAACACAACACTCACCAGCAAAATTCAGTGCCCAGCTGATCAAGGGCCCATTCCATTAAAACAAGTTTACCAAATAAGACAGGCTGGTTTCGGTTAGTCTGACTCATTTTCAGTTTATTCAGTTCCATAAATCAAATTCAACATAGTTCAGCCTCAGTTACTATGGCAACTTATGTGGGGAAAATAACCCTGACCAGGGCCTGCTAACTGTCAGGCTAAGCCTGAGCTGTTGATTAATAACCACAGTTCCTGTAACACTGACCCGACTGGAAAACAATGACTGGTGATTGGTGTAGTTTATCTAACAATTTAAAAAATTAAAATAATTTTGAATATGGAGGCCTAATAAAATATAAATATATATCTGATAATTATAGCAATGAAGTAATAAATATATTAAATACATGAAAACATTTCAGAGATGTCAGACGGCTCATTTTGGTTGGTAGACTCCCATTGAGAGTTGTAGTGTCTTTGAGCTGTAATGTCCTGACCAAAGAATGTCCAGTGATTCATTGTAACGAGCCTAAAACCCAAGAACACCTTTAAATCGACTGTTATGGAGCACAAGAGGTATAAATTGTATTAAAAGTTCTGGGCATTTTAACATATCTTATAACTCTGTCATGTGTGGCCTCTCTGATATTTGGGTGACCCCAAAACATAAGGAACTGTTTCAACTCATTTTCAGCTTTTTGTGTTTCAAATTATGGAAAACCAGATGTGCAATGGTCATACAACAGACTGTCATTAACAGTGATATGGTTGTTGAACAAATACTCACCGACCTCCAGAGGAGGATAACCATGGACAGAACTCAACGCCCTCCCTGGCATATACTGGACATATAACACGGACTGAAGGACAATTCTTTCTAAATAAGTGATAGGAAGTTTGTCATAGATGATGAGGAAATCCCAACAATTAGGGAAAAGTCAGTAAAGAGCTTAGGTAGGTGATACAATGTGGAGTTGAATGATGAGGAACAGGTGGTGAAATTTAGGAAAGATGTGGCAGAAGGATTGGATAGAATAGATAAATCAGAACTTCCAGGAAAGTTGAAGTTGTGGTGTTTGCAATTTGGGCTATAGCCTAGGTTAATGTGGCCATTGTCAATTTATGAAATGTCAGGCTGTAAAGTTAGCTTGTCACAAGGCCGATATACATGGCAACATAGCCAGGTGTTGAAATGTTTAGCTGCAGGCATCAAAGAGAAACGAAGACAGGTGAATTCAGAAGGTGTTAAGGATAGGAGTTTAGTAATTCAGTTTGTCCGTGAGGGGGAGAAATACAGAAGGGATAAGTTAGTGAGGAGGCAAGGGTGTGGCCGCCTAGAAGGTGCTTGTGATTGGGAAATGCAAGTAGATTTAGGGGGAAAGCTTGTTGTTCCCCAGGAAATAGTTTGTACCAGGCAGAGGCCTGACTTAGTGTTGTGGTCAGTGAGTCAACGGATAGGTTATTTCATTGAGCTGACAGTTCCTTGGGAAGACTCAGTGGAAGAAGCCTATGAAAGAAAAAAGCTTAGATATGCAGACTTAGGAGCAGAAGCTGAGCAGCGAGGATGGAAGACTAGGATTTGTCCAGTGGAAGTGGGGTGTAGGGGATTCATAGCAAGATCAGCTGTCTCGCTCCTGGGGGAACTCGGAGTGCGGGGACAGAGTTTGAGGAAGACAGTGAGGGAAATGTCAGATGAAGCAATTAAATGTAGCCAGTGGATCTATAAGAGAAGAAATAATGTCAGCTGGAGGCCAGCAGGGGGAACTACTAAGCAGGGCACATAACTCCTTGAGATCAGGTGGAGAGATCCACTTCCTCTCAGGAGGAAGTCCAGGAAGAGGAAGGTTATTTAAGTGTGGGAGTGGCCTATTTGAATCCATTTTGTTTGAGGCCATGCGGCAAGGTGAGTGTGCTTGCTGATCCTGTAAGAGTTTGGTTGAAGGTGGCAGTGCTGTTTGGGCTGAGAAAGCCATGTATAAGTAAGGTAAAGGAGGTTGCTGGGTTGGTGCGGGGAGGGGAGCAGTGAGACCTAGCATTAGGGAGTGTCTCTGGGACGCCAGAGATCACTGTCTAGCCTCCAGGAGGTGTCGTGGGACCAACTAGACAAAACACTGGTGAAAGGAGGTTCCCACCCGATGACCCCAAAGACATGCTAGTTATCACTGCTCACTGGTTTGTATAGTTAAGCCTTGCCATATTAGCTTATCATAGGGCTTAGGTTATTCACTGAGTGTTGATCCTTTCTCTAGAGCACAAACTTCTTGTGTTTATTTGACCTTAACTATTACAGACAAAGAGTTGTGCTGCCTTTCATATTTATTGTGTGTTGCCCCTTTTAGTTTTGCATCATTATTTTATATTTAACTTGTATATTATTATTTCTAATGCTTGTACTTGTTTTTGAAATTTAATAAAGTTTATTTTAAAAATAAAATAACTTTACCATTGACTTTGTCACATGCTGCCATTTTATTTTATTTAATGATAGATTATATGATACAAACCTAAATGTTATGGTATGTGATATCAATGTGTAGTTTTATAACTAAGTTCGGGAACAAAGACCACACCTCGAACACATCCCATTTCAAACCAATAGCATTTAAGCACACCTGATGCATTCTCTTTCCCTTCGACACATTTCTCACATCAACCCAGTGGCGTAAGGCAGTTACAGCAGGCCCCAGTGCACGCTATTGAGGGGCCGTATTACGCCCTAGTTACAAATTATGAAGCACACACACACACACACACACACACAAAATTTTTAGTTTTTTAAATAGTTTATATAGAATAAGTTTATAATTTTTCATAGATTGACACTGTTTTACAAAATCAGAAAGCCATGATGGAGATGGGTTTGCCTTATTTAGGGCATGTATGGAAAATAGCACCATTTTTGTTTTAAGCTACCTGGAAACCCAGCCTTTATCCCTCAACCCTCAGTCATCCATCCCTTCATCCCTCAACCCTCATAGCTTAATTTCTCACTCTACATCCCTTGATCCTGGTCCTGTCGTCCCTAACCTTTCATCCATCTGGCCCTCAACCCTCATCCCTGCTACTCTTCATCCCTCAACCTTCATCCCTCAACCCTTCATCCCTCATCCATTCAACCCTTGACCCTCAACCCCCATCCCTCATCCCTTCATCCATTCGGCACTCGACCCTTAACCCTTCATCCCTCAACCCTTTATCCCTCATCCCTCATCCATTCGACCCTCATCCCTTCATCCCTCATCCCTCAACCCTCCATCCCTCATCCCTTCATCCCTTCAACCCTCATCCATTTACCATTTGACCAGAATAGTCAAAAAAGTAAACTTAGATGTTTTTAGTTTATGTTTCTTAAATGAAATAAGTAGAGGTTTAGACTTTTGTCCCAACTGATTTGTTTAGTTTATTCAGGTTTGGAACTTAAATCCCCACTTTTCTTTACTGCAAAAGATGCTGGGTACAGCACCTTTACATTCTCTCCTCGTTGGGAACAACTGAACAGAGACACTGCCGCTTATGGAATAAAAGGTGTTTCATAAGTCTTGTAAACGTGTGGAAAAGTTTCATAACTGTGTGAAAAAGTTTTGTATGCTTGCATTCAAATCCGTGAATTTGTAAAAAATATTTGAACAAATGCATTTTATTTTTGAATCCGTACAGAGATCCGTAGCTGTGCATGACATTTTGTGAACAAATGAAAAAGATTTGCACAATTATGAAAATATTTTTGCAGTTGTGAATCAAATTTTTACACTTACAAATTTTTTTTACAGTAACGCATCAAATTTTCACAGGCCACTGTGTGGGAGGTACTCAGTGATTCCCATGGGGCGGACATTGACAGTATGACATCATGCATTACGGATTATATTAACTTCTGTGTGGAAAGCACCGTACCCACCAGGACTGTACGCTGCTTCTCCAACCAAAACCCTGGATCACTCCAGATATAAAAGCTCTCCTGAAGGAGAAGCGGAGAGCTTTTATATCTGGAAACAAGGAGGAGCTGAAGGCTGTGCAGAAGGAGCTACGGAGAAACATCAGGCGGGGAAAGGAAGAATATAAAAAGAAGATGGAGGTACAGCTGCAGCAGAACGACGTCAGCGGAGTCTGGAGAGGTCTGAAAACCATCTCAGGACACAAACAGCCAGACTCCCAGGCCAGAGGCGACCAGAAGTGGGCGAATGATCTGAATCAATGATCAGTCTGCCCCTCCCCTGGCCCAGACATCACGGCTGCAACCCCCCTCATTCTCACCTTCATCTTCCCCCCCACCTACACTCCTGGCACGCTGCTTCGACACCTCCCCCACCCCCGCTCCCCTGGACATCTTACCACCCCCACCCCTCCCCCCACCTCATCACCCCCACCCCCGGCATACAGCCCCCCTGCTCCAGCTTGTCCTTCACTACCTGTCAGGTGAGAGATCAGCTGAGGAAGATAAAGACGAGGAAGGCTACGGGTCCAGACGGCATCAGCCCAGGCTCCTGAAGTCCTGCGAGACCAACTGTGCGGGATAGTTGAAGCCATCTTCAACCTGAACCTGAGGCTGGGGAGAGTACCACAGCTGTGGAAGACATCCTGCGTGGTACCTGTGCCCAAGACTCCGCACCCCAAGGACTTCAGCAGCTTCAGACCGGTGGCATTAACATCGCACCTCATGAAGACTCTGGAGCACCTGGTCCTGTCTCATCTCCGCCCCACAGTAGGCCCTACACCAGCCTGGCATTGGGGTGGACGAGGCCGTCATCTTCCTCCTGCATAGAGCTCTTTCTCACCTGGAGAAGCCTGGAAGCTCTGTGAGAATCATGTTCTTTGATTTCTCCAGAGCTTTCAACACCATACAGCCTGCACTTCTGAGAGACAAACTGGAGCACATAGGAGTGGCTAATCACCTCACATCCTGGCTCCTGGACTACCTCACGGACCGGCTGCAGTATGTCAGGACCCAGGATCGTGTATCGGACTTGGTTGTCTGCAGTACAGGGGCCCCGCAGGGGACGGTGCTGGCACCGTTCCTCTTCACCCTCTACACTGCAGACTTTACACACGACACCCCCACCTGTCATCTGCAGAAGTTCTCTGATGACTCTGCCATCATCGGCCTCATCACAGATGGGGACGACAGGGAGTACAGAGAACTGAACCAGGACTTTGTGGACTGGTGCCTGAGGAACCACCGTCAGATCAACGCGGGTAGAACCAAAGAGCTGGTGGTGGATTTCCGCAGGCGCAAACTCCTCCCCCCAACACCAGTGAACATCCAGGGAAAGGACATTGAGATGGTGACATCTTATAAGTACCTGGATGTTCATCTTAACAATAAACTGGATTGGACTAACCACATAACAGCACTATACAGGAAAGGCCAAAGCAGACTCTACCTGCTGAGGTGGTTCAGGTCTTTTGGAGTGCAGGGGCGCTCCTGAAAACCTTCTTTGACACTGTGGTGGCATCAGTCATCTTTTACGGAGTGGTCTGCTGGGGCAGCAGCGTCTCGGCTGCAGATAGGAAGAGACTGGACAAGCTGATCAAGAAAGCCAGCTCTGTCCTGGGATGCTCTCTGGACTCTGTGCAGGTGGTGGGAGAAAGGAGGATGACTAATGACTCCCATCCTCTGCAGGAGGAGATAAAAGCTCTGGAGAGCTCCTTCAGCGATAGACTGATTCACCCAAAGTGTGTGGAGGAACGCTATTGCAGGTCCTTCCTGCCTGCTGCTGTCAGGCTTCATAACCAGCACTGCTCACAGTAAACTGCACCATGGACACTTTAGGGACACTATGGACACTTATGGGCACCATAATAAGCACAACTGTCCCCCATGTTGTTATTTGCACATTCAGTATTCACTTACACTAAATATGTTCACTTTAATCCATTGCTCACTTTTTTCCCCCCACTGCTCATTATTATTATTATTATTGTTATTATTTATTGCTGTTTCTTGTATCTTTTGTACTAAGTTTTTTAAATATTGAAATCTTTAATTTGACTCTTTCCACTTGACTGCTGTAACACTGGAATTTCTCAATTGTGGGATCAATAAAGGTGTATCTTATCTTATCTTACAAAACTTTTTTACAGTTATGCATCAAATTTTCACAGGTACAAAAAAGTTTCACAGGTACAAAACAGTAAACACAGAACTGAAGCTGTGTGTGTCAAAATCTAAGTCCCACAGTTACAGATCAACCTTCAGGTACAAATCAAATCTGCAAGTAGTTTCGACTTTCATTTGACACATTCCTGTGAATAGGCAATCGGGACGCTGAGATTAACATATTATTTGACTATCCAATCAGGAATATAGCTTTACCATCCAATCACAGAGCCAGGAGGACAGGCCTTCTATGCTGGGTAGTATACTTGTCAGGATTTTTTTTAGCCTGAGTGTCAGACTTAAGCTCCCAGAACCTTCAGTCTGACATGGCTTCCATTGAAGGCGATTTACAAGGGGGAGGGAATTTGAGTTTTCCGTAACCAATCAGTAGAGATAAACGACTCAACCACAATCTGACGTCATTAGTATCCATGTCTCGGGGGTGCCGAAAACAAGCGAGCATTGCCCGTTTAAAATGTCTCCGTTGTCGTGCACGCCCAGCTGCATTGCCAGTTAAATCCAGTTTAGCAGCTTCCTTAATTTGGTCCTCCATTAACGCGAGAAGGGGCGAAATACCTAGATAGCATCGTTAATGTGGTCTGTAGGATCTGTAGCGGTCGCCATTGTTGCTATCCTCACCAGTTACCCACCGGCGTACAGCTTGACATCAGCGTGGCGCTGACTGGCTAATCTCTAGACCCGCCCCCACCCCCGGCGTTCATTAGTCCGTCCATCGTTTGGACGAGATAAATCACAAATTCATTGAAGTATGCCAGACCAGAGATGCAAGCCTACTCAGTTGAGTGGGCGGGGTCTATGGTCTGGAACCAGGCTAGCTTTTTTATATATTGTAAATGGATGGTTTATAAATAGCTAATACTTAAAGAATGTAGGCTAGTTTTACTTCCTTACACTGAAAGAAGGGGAAAAATTGGAATGTGTCACTTTTTTAATGAATTAACATCATTCCAGACAGGATGTAAGTGTGTCTGTGACTTCCTGTACGGACTGAAGGCTGCTGGAAACTGTCGGGAAACTGTCCAACTTCACCGTGGCTTTTTGTCACCGCCCCCCGCTGCGGCCTCCTGCTCTCGTCTACTTTCCAGGCGAGGTGCAGTTCATCTCGAACGGACCTATTGTATGTAACTCAGGCAAGTTTGATCGCGCAATCGTTTGTTTATTCGCCCCATAACAACCAGGTTACCTGCACGGTAATCTTGCTTTACCTAAACACGGCAAGCCCGTACATTGTGCTGTAGTGCCAAGCGAGAGACCGTGTAAACATAAACATGTAATGATGTACTACTATGTCTGTGTATTTTGCAGCTTGGCAGAGTACCAGTAAAAGAAGAGATAAATACAAATATTTACACTGATGTAATAGGTGTTGTAATAAACTTCTCCTGGAATATTTACATTTTTAAATGATTTATTGTCTTTCACTATATAGAGCCTTTAACAAAAACATATGAACTAACCAAACCCTGTTTTTTCTCCTCGACTTTAGGTCCTTACTGACCCAGATGTCGACAGGGAGGGGGCAGTGATGACCTATGATAGTAAGGAGAGTGGTGTTCTGTTTCTGGCCCCATATCACCTTCGGATTCACATGGCCACAATCTGCAATCTGATAATATAAGCTGCTTTCTACACTGTGCAGTACTGTAGTACCACTCATGGTACCATTATTGCTCAAATGTAAAGCCTATAATGTACTATGAAGCTGGACTTTGACTTATTTCTTTAAAGAAAAACAGCAGAATACTCCTTTAACCTGAGGCCTCTCTCTCTCACACACACACACACACACACACACACACACACACACACACACACACACACACATATCAAACAGTGGAAATGCAAAAATGTATCAGTCTGCAAAAGCCTCTCGGTCTTTGAACAATATTCAATTACTTTTGAGAATTCAGAAATGAATTATTATTCATCTCCCCAGAAATGAGGATGTACGTTGCTCACAGTCTTTTTGAAATGTGGATTAAAAAAGAATCTTGCATAACAAGACATTCTTCTTTTTATAATCTTTTACTGTGACAGAAAAATGTTATTTCTGGTGAGTCATATTATATGCACCTGAACAACAGTTGTGTAAATTATCCTGCTTGTTGCTGCATGGATCTTGGGCCTTTTGCATCAGATATAAAAATATCGCAAATGACGATGAATTTATTGATGAAGGTAAGGATTATCTTTGGAAAATAGAAAGTGAAAATAGAAAGTATGAACATTTAAACCTCACAAATTTCCAACACACTGAGCACAAAATACATGAGACTGGCTATGACATAGATCCTGAGAATAATTTTTATAATAATATAAACAATAGTTGCGAATATTACACTGATGATCAATTTAAAAATGTTAAAATCGAAGATGCATTCTCAATAATACATTTTAATAGTAGGAGCCTAAATAAAAATTTCTGGAAAATAAAGGAATATCTTGCCAAGCATGATAAATTCAACGTCATTGCAGTCTCTGAGACTTGGCTGGACAAAGACAAAGAGCACAAAGTGGGGTTGGAGGGGTATGAACTGTTCACATCTAACAGGACCAGCAAAACAGGAGGAGGAGTTGCTTTATATGTGGACACAGCCTTGACATGTCGAGTGGTATCAAGTATGACAAAGAATATAGATAACATTTTTGAGTGTCTCACCACTGAAATTGTCCTAGAGTGAAAAAGAAATATGTATCTACAGAACACCTGGATCCTGCTTAGACAATTTTAACAAATATATAGACAATATGTAATAAGGTGCACATTGCATGTATTGACCTTCTCAACCCACACGGAAAAATAACCGACTTTATCAATTCTATTTACAGTAATAGTCTATTCCCTGTTATCACCAAACCTACAAGAATAACTATAGATACAGCCACTTTGATAGACAATATTTCTTGTCTTGCCTTCTTGCCTTTCTCTTTATGGCTATTTAGCATAGCCTGGCTCGGGTCAGACACAGCGGAAGTCAGCAAACCAGAATACGGCACCCGGAGGCAGAAGTAAGTCTGCACGCCCGCAGCGGCCCGCAGCCTTTAAACCACAGAAGAAGAAGGAGCCGTGTTTACATGTAGGATTTAAGAAACAGGCTAAATGACATGTACTAGGGAGTAGTCTCTTGTACAGTAGGTGGTGGTATGCACCTGGAAGTTGTTTGCAATCCGCCAATAAATTGAGAGAAGAAGAAGAGCTGTGTTTACAGAGAGTGTTCTTCAAGTAAGCGGTACGCAACGGGCATTGCTGAACACATAACAGTTTTACCAGTCCAGTATCTATAAGGACTTGGTTGTACTTTCAATGTCATGGTGGATAAAGAAAGAGCACCATCTAAAAGAAAAAGAACAGAAGAAGGCTAAACAGGACAGTGATAGGGCTCGAGCCCAAACGCGTGTAAACCTCGGTCGGGCATTCACCAAGTGGAGAGAGCTGAGAGATTTGAAAGGTTTTAAAACTGATCCCGAGTTGGCCCTTTTCCTAATCGACAGGTATGTCATTTTTGTTTTTATTTAAAGAATATACTTACATATATAACTTGTTAGACGTTGTTTCACTTCAGTATAAAACGACATGGAAATTATAAACAAGCTAAATGTAACGTTAGCTGATGTGAACTGCTTTTGTCTAGTAACGTTACAACAAACTCCACAAAATTATCTGTGACTGTGACCATGAACACAAATATACAGCAGGCAGTTGTCCTCAGTTTATAAGAAATTCAGAGCTACACCAGAACATTTATGATTTTCCTCTCGCTCTCCAAAATAAATGCATGCGGTAATTGCCGTTTGCAGTCGAGATTTTATGAATGAAGCCGAATGCTGCAGTTGGAATTTTATGACACCAGGCTGTGGGTATCATACCGCTTCTACCAAAAGGGGCGCTATAATCAACAAAAACGGAAAGTTCCACACAGCTGCTTTAAACCATGGATAACTACGGGCATTGAAAATGTTTGCAAAAAGAAAAACACATTATGTAAGATAGACTTAAAACAAAGAACAAAGGAAGCAGAAAACAAATATAAGACATATAAAAACAAATTAGTAAAAATTATAAGATTAAGTAAAAAGGATTACTACCAAAGACAACTCCAACAGCACAAAGGAAACATTCAAGCCACACTGAATAACATAATCAAAAATGGTACTGGCAAAGGCGAGTATCCTAACTATTTCACCAAAGACAATTTAATTTTAAAAGATACTAAAACAATTGCAAATTAATTTAATAATGTCTTCGTAAGGGTAGGACTAAGTCTTGCAAATGAAATTGTAGAGCCGGGAGACAAGGAAGGCCTGGATGAACAAATGCTGGACAAAATCAGCACTCAATCTTTATAAATAGTGTAAATGAAAGTGAGATATTAAGCATTGTCAAAAATTTTACAAACAAAAAGTAAACGGATAGTACAAATATCGATATAATATTATTAAAAAATATAATAGATACTATATATATATTAACATATATTTGTAATCAATCATTCCTAACAGGTATTTTTCCCACCAACATGAAAACGGCAAAAGTCATTCCCATTTACAAAAATGGCGACAAGCATCAATTTACCAACTACAGACCCATCTCTCTGCTCTCACAATTCTCTAAAATATTAGAAAAATTATTTGTTGCAAGACTTGATAACTTAATAAATAAACATCATATATTGAGTAAACACCAGTATGTTTTCAGAACCAATAGGTCCCCCTTGATGGCAGTAATAGAACTAGTGGAAGCAATCTCAACCAGCATAGACAATTGGGAATACACTGTGGGGGTCTTTATTGATCTCAAGAAGGCCTTTGACACTATTGATCATTGCATACTCTTGAAAAAAAATGGAGAGGTATGGTGTTAAAGAATGGCTCAAAAGCTACTTGGGCGAAAGGGACCAGTATGTGCACATGAATAATGTAGACTCAGACCCACTAAAAATAACTCATGGAGTCCCCCAGGGTTCTGTGCTGGGTCCCAAACTTTTTATCCTGTACATAAATGATATCTGTGATGCACTGCCATTGCTTAAGTGTGTCCTATTTGCTGACGACACAAGTTTACATAGTTCCGGAAAAGATCTCGGGCAGCTCTTGTGTGCAGTGGAAAACGAATTAGAGACCCTCAAGAAGTGGTTTGATGTTAATAAATTATCACTGAATCTATGTTAAACAAAATACATTATATTCAACAATAGAAAAATCAATAGACCGGTCAAACTATTGATAAATGGTGTCGAAATTGAACAAGTTTATGAACATAAATTCTTGGGAACCATTATAGACAATAGACTCAGCTGGAAACCACATATAGATAATATAAAAACAAAAGTCTCAAAAACAATTGCAATACTACATAAAATGAAGTACACAGTGAACAAAAACTCACTTTACATACTGTACTGCTCCCTCATACTTCCATACCTTACATATTGTGTGGAGGTATGGGGGAACACATATAAAACAATCATCAAACCAATCTTCATCCTGCAAAAGAAAGCCATTAGAATTGTATATCAAAAGGATTACTTTGTACCAACCAATCCACTTTTCATCAGTACAAATACTCTGAAATTAGAAGATCTGGTTAACCTCAACACTGTTGTAATAATCTATAAGGCACACAACAACCTACTTCCATCCTGCATACAGGAGCTGTTCTCAACCAGAGAGTCCCAGTACGACCTTAGGGGGACCTGCATTTTTAAGAAATCAAAGGCAAGGACCAACACAAAAGGCAAATGCATATCTGTAATTGGAGTAAACTTATGGAATAACCTTGATAAAGAATTAAAAACATGCACATCAGTCAATAAATTTAAAAAGATGTTTAAAACTAAGGTATTCAATAAATATAAATTATTAGGATAAAGTAAGCCAATTATTAGTATAAATTGAAGATTTTACTTAGATTAATATTATTTATTGTTTTCAGTTTAGATAAAAAAAATCAGTGTTTAAAACTGTGCCATCTCGTTATCTTGTTCTGTTTCTGAAACTTTATTTCTTGTAAATAGGGTAGGCAAAAATAAGCTGTTGTTTCAGCCTACGCCTTTTCGCCCATACTTAATATAGAAATCCTAACTGTATGTATGTATGTATATCTCATGTTCTGTTGAATGGACAAATAAATTACTACTACTACTAACAACAGTTGTGTACAGTTGTCCTGTGTTCTGTCTTTTTTTTTTTTTTTTTTTTTTTTTAATGATATACACCACGGGTGTCTAAAGTAATTTTAGTTCATGGGCCACATACTGCCCAGTTTGATCAGATGTTGGCCGGTCTGGTCAATCCATTGAATACTGACCAATAAATAACACATTCCAATTTTTCCCCTTCTTTTAGTGTAAAGAAGTAAAACTAGCCTACATTCTTAAAGTATTAGCTATTTATAAACCATCCATTTACAATATATAAAAAAGCCTGACAAGTATACTACCCAGCATGTGAAAATGTGATGCATAACTGTAAAAAATTTTTGTACCCGTGAAAATTTGATGCGTAACTGTAAAAAACAAATTGTAAGTGTAAAAATTTGATTCACAACTGCAAAATATTTTCATAAGTTTGCAAATCTTTTTCATTTGTTCACAAAATGTCATGCACAGCTACGGATCTCTGTACAGATTCAAAAATAAAATGCATTTGTTCAAATATTTTTTTTTACAAATTCACGGATTTGAATGCAAGCATACAAAACTTTTTCACACAGTTATGAAAATTTTGCACACATTTACAAGACTTATGAAACACCTTTTATTCCATAATGCTCAGAAAAAAGCACTGTATGGACACTCAGCCTGACTTGATCTTACCCCTGCTCTACTTCTGGCCCCTTGAATCAGAGAGAGGATCCCATGAGCTCCAGACACATAGTTTAATGTCTCTGAGTGACAGTCATTGAGCTCTTGCAGAACTGCCTTAAGTCTGGGTATTTCTGTAAAAGAATTGAGATTACATCTTACATACTTAAACTATGTACTTATATTCAAAATTAAAAATTCACTTAGTTGTTTTAGTTAAAGTAGTGAAAGTAAACTAAAACAAAACGTGTTGGAGCTGTTGTACATTTTCAGTTATCCACAGAGTGCTCGTAGACAGTATGAGACGTCACCTACCAGTTTCCTCTGGTGTTAGATGTTGCTGCTTCAGAAACTCTTTGGAGCTCACTGTGAAGACTTTCAAACATTCATAACTGAAATGTTTCTGAAAAAAAGGGTTTGATTTCACATCAGGCTTGCAGTTGTAGAAAATTGTTGTGTTACATTTTCTATTAGTCTATTCAACTCACCTTAAACTCCCTGAGTTTTCTGAACTTTTTGTTCACTTCTTCCTTGGCTTGTATGTTGTTTTGAAATATGAGAGCACGAACAGCATCTCTTGAACTGAAAGAAAATATTTTTAAGCAGTGGCACCTCATACAGTATGGGTCCATGTCATTGGTCCGACAGCCCATTGGTCCGATGTTCCATTGTTCCGATATGTGATTATACTAGGCTATACTGTATTTGTGTACCATAGAGGATCAGCAAATGCAACAAAAGTAGGCTACTGGTCGAGATACAAGTGCCATAGAGAGAAGAGAGTGAAACACCATAACCTCCTGTTATTAACTCTGAGGTCTGTGTTGTGTGGGGAGCTCTCCGCAGTGCTGAACGGCTCCCGGCGAGCGTATTTCTGCCTTGACGGTGTGCTGCGACTGGCTCTGGGTCAGCTGGGAAAGGCTTGAGGCGAAGCAGGCTCACGGCTTTCTTTTTCATTTTAACCCACACTATGATCTTTTCCTAACCCTAACCAAGTGATTTTTGTGCCTAAATCTAACCAGACCTTAACCACAGGGCATCATGATGATTTCGGAACAACGGGACTTCGGAACAATGGGTTTAATATGGTCGGAACAATGGGCTGTCGGACCAATGGGCAGACCCCTACAGTATTTGGAGAAATTTAACCTGAAATTCCAACTTGCACAGTGGTCTTCACTCATCTCAGGATAAAACACTTTTGTTACCAACAACTCTACTATTCATACTGAAAAGGTAACAATTTTACAAGTCTGTGATTTCCTACAAAGTTTTTTTGGTCATCATTTTAGGGGGAAAAAAGACAAAGTCTTGAGACCCAAGGGAATTTCCAACTGACTGCCCCTCCTAATTAATTACCATAGCAACGGCCACTGACACACAAACTCACAGACATGTTCGTGTGTGTGTGTGTCTCAGAGGACAGTAGCTGAATCTCCATTTTAAAGAACATGTAAAATAATATATCAATGTTTTCCATCTATCATATACTACAGCCTTTACTACTAATACTACTGTTGCTACTTTTGGGATTATGAATGTTAAATACATATTGTAACATATTGTAGATACATACAATGTTACACACACATAGTGCTCAGTCCCTGTAGTACATGTACTATGTATTACTTTAAGTCTGCAATACTTGTAGTAGGCAGTAGATAATAATGACTCAGCTACTGCTATTAAAAGTACTAGGTGATGGCAGCAGACACCCATCAAAGTTTCTTGAGGTTTTTTCTAGTACTTTATTTATCAACCTCTTATTAGGAACTTTATGTTCTATATATGTTAAACTGGCTTCCAGCCTGCAGACAAATATCAAGTGTTTTCATATTCAGCTGACCTACCATGCACGGACTACAAGACTGTCTAGGTTACACTATGAATTCAATTAACTAATTAACTGGAAGTGATTCAGTTGAGCAGTGTCTCAATTTCCCTATATCTGCACCAAATTATATATTACATAGTTTCTATAAATTCCCAATAATTTCTAGTTAGATATCAGTTCCTTCCTTGGAAATTTTAGGAAGCTTCATGTTAGTTGCTTATACTGAAAAGACTCATTTTCTATTTGAGAACAATAAGCTACATTTTCTGCAAATGTGAAAAAACAACAACAACACACAAACAAAAACAGCACTATAGAGCACAATGATGATTTGTGATCTGTGATCTGGTAACCCACAGAGGGATGCAAAACAACTATAAAGAGACACAAAATGACCTTGACAGGAAGATGCATAAGAACAACAAAAAGCCAAAACCACCTTAGAGTCTGTTTGTCCTGCTCGTAAATAAGAGAGGTGTTGGGGCCTTTTGCATATCTGTGCCCAGGGGCCCTTTGTCTCATAACCCACCCATGCTACCAGTACCAGTGCTGTGACAATTTTTATGCATTTGCTTGTGTTTTCCTGTTGAGCTCTTGGCCACCATATGCAATGTCTAATTAGGATGTTATTTTTACTTTTGGCACCTTAAATCACTTACCGATCATCCCAAACTCCAGTATCATCAGACTTGGTGCAGATAAAGTGGATGAGCTGACACTCGCCACCATTTCCGATGAGGCTACTGGCACTTTCCAGGATGTCCCAGGCTTCACGCTCTGCTGCTGCTCGATTCATTTCAGTCACAATCCACACAGTAGAGCAACTTCCAACAACCTGAAGGGACGTAATAACAAGTCAATAATGAATAATGAATCATCGGTGCTTAAAGTTATAGTTAAAGTCCCACTGATTGTCACACACCTGAGTGTGTGAAATTTGTTCTCTGCATTTGACCCATCCCCTGAGGGAGAGGTGAGCAGCAGTGGTGCCGTGCTCGGGAATCATGTGGTGCTTTATAAAAACCACTGTTGAGTTTCCAGATAACAGAGTAAGACACAATAAACAGCACTACATGTGAATAAATTACCCCTTTCCACATCTTGTCTCTGCTCTTGTTGCGGTCCCCATTTCCAGGAAGATCCACAAGTGTGACATGCTGGAGAAGATCATTGTTAGGCACCCTCACAGTCACACACTTCACCAGGGGCCAATACCACCTCTTCACTTCTTTTCCTTCTCCATCGTTTGATTCACTTCTTGTGTATTTGACTAATTTTGCAGATAGCTCTTTAGCCTGCAATCAACAATACAATCAGATTAAGGCAACGTAAGGTGATTTCATTTGTATGCACAAACTCCAACTTCAAGGTGCTTTACAAATTATATAGAAGAATTACAAGAGGATAAGACAGGCAAGATTACTTGAGGATTTTGTTTTGTCTTACTCACTGATTCAGATGTCAAATGTTTTCTCTTGCATTGGAGAAATTCTGGAACTTCTTTGAAATACTGGTCATCCACAAGGTTTTCAGGGGATTTGTCTTTCCATTCTTCTCCATACAGCGCTAACAGCTTGTCAACATCCTCGTCATCTTCTTCGTCATCTTCCTGATCATCTTCCTGGTCATCTTCCTGATCGGCACTATCCTCAAGCAAATTTTTCAAGGACCACAACTCATCTATCCACTCCTAAAAAAAAATAAAAAATTAAATGTGTGATGTAATGAGAAACTATATTTTTGCAGACACATCATAACTTTTCATTTTGCTTCAAGTGAACATAAACACAGTATATTCAACTAATTTTACCTCTTTTGTAATGAACTCAATTTCTGCCTCATATCTTTGGTTTAGCATGTTAGCCTCCACTTTAATCATGACTGTGGTACATGCTTTGCCCCTCCCAATAGGCAAGAGATTCTTCTCTCCAATGACGGTATTTATCAGAGTGCTCTTTCCAGCCCCGGTTTTACCAAAGACACCGACCAGTTCCCTCTTGTCGATCTCCAAGTTGTTAATTTTCTTCCTGTTGTACAAGAGGTTGAACATGAGTTAAAGGGCCAGTATGTAAAATGGGTTGAAAACAGTGACATCAGTGGTCAAATTCTAGATTGCAGGGCTCACTCGCTCACCCCTCCCGTCGGGTAAATGATGGTGGCCTTGTAGGACCAAAAGCCTTGCGCAGACATGAGTTTTTCAGCGAAGAAGTGAATGTTTATTTAGAAATCTAAGCCATGTTACGATATTGTAATGAATCCCTCATGAGCAGGAGACCAGAGGAGTGTTCGGGAAAAAGGCCAGTTTATTTGAGCACTCCAAAAACTCCGGTAACACTCCAGGGGGTAAAAGACTCCGTCCCAAACTCTGACTCTTCTAGTGTAACACACACACTTCATACACACAGCTTACCACACTCACCACTGCAGTAAATGTTCTGTTATACTGTCAGTGTTCTGTGAGTTAATGGCATGTTTGGGATTGAATGAGTATAGGTAGGGGGGCGGGGTGCCAGTGTGATGGGGACGAGGGCTGCGTGAGTGCGCTTGCTGGTGTGTGTATGAGCGAGTTGGAGGAGAGAGCAGCAGTGCACAGTTGGAGTTACAGCTAAGTTGTTGTTTGTTGGTTGTTTTGGCGTGGTTACGGCCAACAGAAACCTGTACTGTTCAGTAATAAACGGTGGTTTTAGCTGTACTGAATCCAATCAGCAGGGTACACAGGAGTAACGTTACTGCTATCCAGGGGCGAAAATCCCATTTCATAGTTGGGGGGGGGACAATAAACAGTATTATTTTAGAGAATAATTCCAGGGGGGGACAAGGAAAAAAAGTTGTAGCCTGTCTTGTTATACAGCATCTTTTACTGCAATTTAACGCTTTAATCTTTTCTCTATCTCTCCAACAGGCAGGCATAGGACCTTTCTTAGCACTGGCTGAGTCCACCTGCACATGTCCAGATTTAAAACAAAATGATTGATATCAAATTAACATGTACACATCGACAACAGTCAGGTGCGCCGTGCTGTCCAAGGTGCTGAGTGTGTCTGGAGCAGAGCAGGTCTCTGTCTCCCTGTGCGCAGTAGTGTGAATATTTATGCTATTAAGTAAACGGAGAAAACGTGTCTCTCATTGTGTAATAGCAGCAAAACAATAAGGCTTCATTCATCAAAGACCGAAACTCGATCTCTCTCCCTCTCTCCCTCTTTTTCATCTGGCTCAGGTGTGTGGAATGGATCCTTCATCTCTGGCTG
This sequence comes from Epinephelus fuscoguttatus, assembly GCF_011397635.1. Taxonomy (NCBI): domain Eukaryota; kingdom Metazoa; phylum Chordata; class Actinopteri; order Perciformes; family Serranidae; genus Epinephelus; species Epinephelus fuscoguttatus. Next base: position 23,924,510 of record NC_064770.1, on the reverse strand, counting down.
GCTGCAGGAGCAAACCGTTTTGTTTGTTTTTTTTCGTTTTTTTTACCAGCAGTGAGATAAACATTTCCTGCAATTAAACTGGTGAACTGGTTTATAAACAGTGTGCTGTGAGATCTGCCGCTGCGAACCTCAAAACCGTGCGTAATAGTCGTGCGTACTGGCCGCTCCTTGTCAGTTAAACTGCACGTCTGTCATGTTTGTCTCACTGACAGGTGGAGAGCCTACAGACAGGTACCCATTGCTCCGCCACTGACTGCTCTTTTCCTGTCCTCTCCCTCTTCTTTCTCTCCTGTCCTCTCTATCACTAAACTCTGAGCTTAATCATTATCTTTTAGCTTAGCAGCACTCGTAATTGAGTAGGCTTTTGAACAATGCAGGAGAAATGTTGCAGACAGTTTATATTATCAGCCTGGGCCTGGGGCTTGTTGTAACAGTAAATGGGATGTGTTGTAACTTCTGTAAGTTAAACTGTATCTGTGTGAGTGAACATCTTACCCCGCTATGCGCGATGCAGGCAGCCGGGTCCAGCCACACGCTGCTACTGCTGCCAAGTACTAACGCTAGCCCCGCCCGTTGGAAAGAGTGTGGGATATACCACTACTAGGAATGGGAGGGGGGGAACTAAATCTTTTGAGATTTAAATAGCACATTATTGTGAGATTATAATGAGCACCGCTTACATTGTGCTTTTAATAAATAGTACTGCATTGTTCAAAAATTATTAATTGTGTCTCAAATTATTCTAGGGGGGTACAGCTTTATTGAAGGGGGAGTCATGTCCCCCCTGTCCCCCCCAGGATTTCCGCCCCTGCTGCTATCCTATTGTCTGTTATTGACATAAGACTAAAATTTTCAGTACGTCCTGCGCTGTGATCTGCGGAGGGATACACCAGTGAGCAGGCACAGACGTAGCCCGTAAACAAAACTCAGCTGTTTATTTAGCCTAGCAATATCTCCAGACTATAGTAGCTGCAATGGACGACTTTGAACGCGATTTTGAAGAGTTTCTTGTCGCGGACACAGACCCAGAGCCATACCTGTTTGAGCCGGAGCATAGAGATGAGGAACTCCATGTGTTGGATGCTGAGCGGTCGAGAAGAGAGGCTGAATTGCTGCACAGAATGGGATTCGGTGCTACCATCGTTGGGGAGATATATCATCAGGAGGAAAAGCGCCGCAGAGAGTGCATCACAAGGAGTGAAGTTGTGTCTTCTTTTCTTCGCAGATGACGGTTCGGGTTCATTCTCTCCTGTTGCTTGGTAAGCGTGGTCCATTCGCAAACTTTATAACTAAAAAAACTTTTCACTACTCTCTATCAACGAACTACTAACACTCTCTGCTGTTTCCTCCTCCTTCTTCCTTCCTTCCGCTGTCTTCGTTGGTTCATTTATACACGCAAAATGCGTTCTCTGGCTGGCTGGATTGTCCACTCGGGCTGCCGTACATACATGCCGGCACAAGATGGTGACCTTTCTAAAGCAAGGCCCTTGCTATATATATACAGTACAGGCCAAAAGTTTGGACACACCTTCTCATTCAATGCGTTTTCTTTATTTTCATGACTATTTACATTGTAGATTCTCACTGAAGGCATCAAAACTATGAATGAACACGTGGAGTTATGTACTTAACAAAAAAAGGTGAAATAACTGAAAACATGTTTTATATTCTAGTTTCTTCAAAATAGCCACCCTTTGCTCTGATTACTGCTTTGCACACTCTTGGCATTCTCTCCATGAGCTTCAAGAGGTAGTCACCTGAAATGGTTTCCACTTCACAGGTGTGCCTTATCAGGGTAATTAGTGGAATTTCTTGCTTTATCAATGGGGTTGGGACCATCAGTTGTGTTGTGCAGAAGTCAGGTTAATACACAGCCGACAGCCCTATTGGACAACTGTTAAAATTCATATTATGGCAAGAACCAATCAGCTAACTAAAGAAAACGAGTGGCCATCATTACTTTAAGAAATGAAGGTCAGTCAGTCCGAAAATTGCAAAAACTTGAAATGCGTCCCCAAGTGGAGTCGCAAAAACCATCAAGCGCTACAACGAAACTGGCACACATGAGGACCGACCCAGGAAAGGAAGACCAAGAGTCACCTCTGCTTCTGAGGATAAGTTCATCCGAGTGACCAGCCTCAGAAATCGCAAGTTAACAGCAGCTCAGATCAGAGACCAGATGAATGCCACACAGAGTTCTAGCAGCAGACCCATCTCTAGAACAACTGTTAAGAGGAGACTGCAAATCAGGCCTTCATGGTCAAATAGCTGCTAGGAAACCACTGCTAAGGAGAGGCAACAAGCAGAAGAGATTTGTTTGGGCCAAGAAACACAAGGAATGGACATTAGACCAGTGGAAATCTGTGCTTTGGTCTGATGAGTCCAAATTTAAGATCTTTGGTTCCAACCGCCGTGTCTTTGTGAGACGCAGAAAAGGTGAACGGATGGATTCCACATGCCTGGTTCCCACTGTGAAGCATGGAGGAGGAGGTGTGATGGTGTGGGGGTGTTTTGCTGGTGACACTGTTGGGGATTTATTCAAAATTGAAGGCACACTGAACCAGCATGGCTACCACAGCATCCTGCAGCGACATGCCATCCTATCCGGTTTGCGTTTAGTTGGACGATCATTTATTTTTCAACAGGACAATGACCCCAAACACACCTCCAGGCTGTGTAAGGGCTATTTGACCGAGAAGGAGAGTGATGGAGTGCTGCGGCAGATGACCTGGCCTCCACAGTCACCGGACCTGAACCCAATCGAGATGGTTTGGGGTGAGCTGGACCGCAGAGTGAAGGCAAAGGGGCCAACAAGTGCTAAACACCTCTGGGAACTCCTTCAAGACTGTTGGAAAACCATTTCAGGTGACTACCTCTTGAAGCTCATGGAGAGAATGCCAAGAGTGTGCAAAGCAGTAATCAGAGCAAAGGGTGGCTATTTTGAAGAAACTAGAATATAAAACATGTTTTCAGTTATTTCACCTTTTTTGTTAAGTACATAACTCCACATGTGTTCATTCATAGTTTTGATGCCTTCAGTGAGAATCTACAATGTAAATAGTCATGAAAATAAAGAAAACGCATTGAATGAGAAGGTGTGTCCAAACTTTTGGCCTGTACTGTATATATATATAAAAGCATACTTATAAGGCTACGAAAACCAAACAAATTTTATTTTATAGCGATTATACACTTATATAAATATATTAATGGGTAGAATATTCAGATTCAGATTCAGTTTGACAATAAACCATGCCAAATATTACACACTGGCCCTTTAATTGATCAATTTGGAAAATAAACAAACACTGAAAGAACATGTCACAATAGAAAAATGTCTACAGTATGACCAGCCTAGTCAAACAGCTGTAATCAATATTTTTTATTAACTGGTTCAAATGACTACATTGAGGTTCCCCTCAGCTTTACAGTGCTTTTTATCGTCTTGCTTATTGGTTTCAGTTTTTCCATCCTGAAACTTCACTTTTTTGACCAACTCTCATTAGACTCACTTTCAGACACAGCAAGCAGCTGATTTCAGCTAAAACAATCCAATAAATCACTGCGGTACCTGACAGACACAGCAACTAGCATGTGAACATGAGGTATAAAGCAGCTGAAGAGCCAGATGTTACTCCCAGGGGAGAAAATGAGCTAAAATTGAAAGTGAATAATAATTCACTTTATTCATTCGAAAGAAAAATGATTTATTGGATTTGCTTGCGAAGTTTGTTACTCCTTTCAGTGTTTTTACATTAAGCTGAGCTTTGGTATACTTTGACACATGAATCTGCATCACCGACCAATAGCAAACTGTCTTAGCAGGGGAATTAAAGCCACCAGTTCTGTACATATTCTTGGATGCAGTGGCCGACAGCTCTCCAAGAGACATTTTACAACTATTCAGTCTTATAAGTTTGGCCTCTAAACACGTTTGGCTTTGTTTGTTGAGAGCTTACTGACACACAAGCACGTAAATGTAGCAAACATGACAGCTACGTAGCTTCTGATGGTGCCCATATCTTATGTGCTTAGAAATTGAGTCTGTGATGTGAAAACCATTTAAAGCAGACTGAAGTTCTATAAGACCTGGGTTCAGTTTCACAAAGATAGACTTTGACTATGGCTTTGATCAAACTAACAGTCAAGATTCAGATACACATCTAATGATGTCACAAAGCTATCTAGTCCTGGGCTATCTTCAGTAGGACTAATTTACTAATTTGCTATGAATTCCAGATAATTCTGAATTAAGACTATTTTTTTTTAAAAGCTACAATAGTTGGCAGACCAAGCAACCGTATCAAACTGCTCAATTTCTTTCACTCCTGCAGAACATTTACCTCCTGAAATACATCAGCAGTTACAAGGAAAACTGGTGAAACGGAGTGTAGAGTGTAACAATAGAAAAGCTTTCCAGAGCAGAAAATCTATAATCTATATCTATATATATAGTCTATAAAAACGATTTCTTTATTACTCACTCCGAAACATCGTTAACAAATCACAAATTATGAGCCATGTTTTCCTCTTTTTTTGTCATTAGATGCCACTTGTCAGCAGACAGTTACCATGGAAACATGGCTTTCAGTTCTGAAATAGCCTGAGGGAACTTTTTAGGCTTAAAATAAGTCAGTATGTAGTTTTTATGAAACTGTCCAACTTGCTTAAGACTAATTTAAAAGCAAAATATAGACTGTCTCACATGACAGAGTGAAACCAGGTCTATATACCAAAGAATATGGAATACGAAAAACTCACTACTTACTTGAGGAACTGATGGAGCTTGTTGTCTTGGTCTGGTAGTTTGTCTTGGACATCATCCATGATTTCTTCCACTTTAGACAGTATAGTTTCTTCTGTCAGAGTAAAAGCAAAGAATCATTCAGCAGGAACCAGTGCATACAGTAAGCAGTAATGTACACAATGGAGCCATCATTATCATAATCCCTCCCACACCATATAAAACCTACATCACCAGCTACTAACATTAGGGACTGTAGTAGCATCAGTGTCATTTCATTTGCCCCAGGCGAGTATGCTTTATTCTATAAGCTCTCTTTCGGTCTAAGAAATACATGAATAAACATTGTAAGAGCCACTTAAGCACATATTTATATTTGGCAAAAAGGTCTGTGTTGATATGACATATCATATACACCGATCAGCCACAACATAGAAACCACTAACAGGTGAAGTGATTAAAATACATCATCGTGTTGCAATACAATGCTCTACTGGGAAATCTTTGGTCCTGGCATTCGTGTGGGTGCCACTTGACATGTTCCACCCACCCAAACACTGTTCCACACCAAGGAAACCCCTCATGGCAACAGCACTCCCTGATGGCAGTGGCCCCCCAGCAGGACAATGCACCATGCCACACCACAAAAACTGCTCAGGAATGGCCTAACAAACATGACAAAGAGCCCAAGGCATCAACCTGGCCTCCATATGTGTGTGGATCTTTTGCTTTATGTTGGGGTAGTGAAAAAAGTGGTGAGTAATGTGTATTTGAACTGGTATTGTATGGAGATTCTAAATTATGATAACCTGTCTGGAGCATGATATTTTGTGCTACATTTACCTTCAGAGCAGGGTTAGCACAGCAGTTTAACTGTTTGTCTCATTGGTGGCAGAGGCTGACAATATCATCACATAGTGGCATACACTTTAATCTTTAAGTGTTTGCCCTTACAACATCCCAAGAACATTCTAATGGTGATGCTATGCAACTACTTTTTTTCTAAGGCATCTGTAGATGAAATATTAGGAGCAACCTTGGACTGAGGTTTTTTTTGGTTTGTTTATTTGTTTTTTTGCAACCAGGCACAGAAGCAAAGTGTATGGACTGTTGCATGTTACTGTATGCATTGTATTGTATTGTAGTGTACAGATAAATGTGGTTTAATCATTGTGGCATGTGTGCTGTTGACTGTTTGAGATGTCCTGATAAGATTTTAACACACAGCTAATGAGATAACATTTACTGAAGCCAAGATATTAACAGACGCTTTCTATTAAAAAAGTAAAAAAAATACATTACATAAAGGTATAACCCTGTGGGAGGCTGCCACTGCTTAAAAAGTATTAGAAATACCTGAGTATGACACAGGTTCACATCGTTGTCTTCTAGTTGGTGATTGCCAATTGCTGGACTCACCCTGAAGATTCAACTTTCTCATTCCTTATTAGATTAAAAAAAAAAGGGAAGAAATTTGTTGCATGTGCCTCTCACAAAATTGAAACATGGTCTAAACATACTAAACAAAAATAAAAGTGTTGCGTTTAAATTCTTGTTTAGTAGAGTTGCCTAGTCAAAGCAAGATATTACTGCCTTAAAAACACATGTGAACACTACATGTAATCATAAAGATACTGTGTATCTCACCTTTTTCCATTGAAGCACTGGTGGATGGACAAACCTGAGGTTGAATGTGTAAATTTCCCTTTAAAACAGTGTTTGGAGGTCATTGTTAGGTTCATGAAATGTACCTTAATTCACAAATATGTGGGATATTACCACAGACCGAACTGTATTCTTATGTTGCTTTGCTATGAGCTGTCTGACTGGCTAGAATCTGGCGGGTGCATTTCTGGTGGTTGACCAGCCAGCCTGGTTAAGTAGCCTTCTAGCCAGCAGTGTTGCCAGGTTGGTTCGAACAGTCAATATTCGCCGAAAATTAGCCAAGTATTGAGAAAAAATAAAAATGTCTGTACTGTGACGAACCAGGCCAAACTTTTGTCAACCCAGCAAATTCATTTATTCCATCCTAAAGCTGCCCAGTTGGGTGGAAAATCACCCGATCTGGCAACATTTATTGGAAAAATTGTCCACCCCAGATGCAGCCGTTTTTGACGTATCAATGATACGACCACCAGGAAATCCTATCATCAGTGGTGTAGTGGAGGGTATACTCAGGTATACGGGGTATACCCACTTCTTTTTCTATCCAGTTACATTATACCCATCTATCAGCTAAAAAGCCATTGTAATATAGGAGAGTATGCCTACTTCCTCACTGGTAACCTACCTATGTACCTAGCAGTACACCCACCTCATCACCTACCACTACACCACTGCCTAACATATTACAAATATTGGCATCAGGCAAACGCACGCCCCTTCACACAGAGACAGAGAATATAGGCAGTGCTTTTTGTAATAATGTATGCTTTGTGTGAGAGCATCGACTGTAATTTATACACACTCAACACAACAATAACAAAAATAGTTTTCCTATAAAAATATGTATTTTCACACTTGGAACTGCAGGAGGGGCAACGCCCCAGTGCCCTTAATGGACAACACACCACTGCTCTCAAAGGCAGAGTAATGAAGAATAGAGGCACGTTCCTGTTTACATGCCTCTGTAATTCAAAGTCATACTTTGGCTACCTGAGGAGAAACAGTATCTTTTTAGACTCCACACCAGTTTACATCAGTGAATTGTAGGGAATAAAGTTTCTTTTTAATTATTTTAATCATCTTTTCCCCTCAATTTATTAAACACACACATTCAAACAGACACCTGAAGAACATGACATTGATATGACATGATATGTCTGTATTAGTAGATACCAACATTGTACAATATTTGTGCCCAACGCAGAAGCATGGAAAGACATTTCAGTATTACCTCGAAATGTTTCTATCCACTCACTGAGATCCCATTCAGTTAATTTGTTCCGAACAAAATCATCCATGACCAAAAACAGCAACTGTAAGGTAAAGAGAAATAAACAGAAAAATATGTTTTGATCAACCATTACTGCTTGGCATTTTGGAAACAGTTACAATCAATTATAGTTCATTAAAGGAAAAGAAGGGGTCATGAGACTGATAATGGCATTCTGACAAAAGTGTCCTCAGCAAATATTTGGTGGAAAGTTACATCACAAATAACTGACCATCTGTCGTTTCTTTCTACTAGAGTCTGCTCTGCTTTTCTCTTAATGTTAATGTTAATATATGAAAAGAAATCTAACCTTCACTGTATGTGAAATATAGAGTGTAGTTATAAGGACGAATGTCTTTTTAATAACTTAAAGTCATGTGACAACAACAACAACAAATATATTTAACTAGTCACTTCCTGTCTTGTGCTAGAAGCACTAACACCAAGGAAAAATGACCAAATCAGAGCAGTTTAATTTCCACTGTTAAAAGTAGTTGCAGACAATGACAGGTTGTCTGAAAGCTGCATGTGGCTCAACTTCATTTTTTGAGATACAAATACTGCATATAAATATTTGTGTTAAGATATTTTTTATCACAATAAAACCCATTTGAATCTTTGCATCAGATACACTGACAGATCTGGTGGCTTACATGCTCCTGTCATCACTTTGAATAGAAGCCTCATTAAACTGCAGCAGTATCCCACCACGTTAAATATTAAATCTATAGTGAATGAATGTCTGGGCTATGGAAACAAAATAGTGACAAAACAGCACACTAGGCTACTACATAGTATTTTACAGTTAAACTTAGTCTCTCAGTAATATATTTAGCTGTGAATGTAATGCATTGAGGTTAGCGTACTTACATCTGGACTGTTCCTCTTTAATGCACATACATGACTCCTCTGATACTTGATCTAACATGGGCACTTTGTTTGTGTAGTCAACACCCCTCACCATCATACTCTCCTCTCTGCCAACAGAACAGCTTCAGCAAGATAAAGTCAAATGTGGAGATGCGTTGCAGAAACTTGTCATGAACTCAATAACACGACATAAAAATCCTTCTTCAGTAAAAGCATAAAAGTGTTATCAGTGAAATCCAGCGTTTCAGGCCATTGACTGACATTAATACAGCCTATTGTTAATACTGATGCATGAAAAATGTGAGCAGGATTTTACTGCTGTAGCTGTGTAACATTGAGCCGCTGTAGTTTACAGTTGTGATTCCCAGCCTTTTCCTTAAGGGACCTTTTTCTAGAAGTGACATATTTTATGGATCTTTCATAATAGATTCAGTGCATAACAACAACAGTACAGAATAACTGATAAACTCTGCAATTAATCTAAATAATGAATGTGATAAATGTAGGAAGAAAACAGATTATTTCCTTTGAACATTACATCAGAGATAAGATTTCCTGGTGGTTTTAGGAACTGTTTATGTATTTTTACAAATTCAGTGTTTTCTTCTTCCTGACACTTGGCCAATGCTCTATTAACTCCTTGGTTTTCGTATTTAGCAGAGTTTAGGCTCTGTGAACTGGTATATAGCTTGCATTCAGGTCTTCAGGAGCCCTCATCTTGTGAAATTTCTTTAAAGTTTTTGTTCAAAACATTCCTGTTCAGAACAGGCCGATTGTTTGGCCTGTGGCAGTGCTGCTTCCAGCTTTCTCGAGAGCCGCTCATCCAAACAACTTCACACTTAACACTGCACTCCTTTGGGTCCCGAGCAATACACCTGGGGCCCCACACAGCTATAGATTTATGACGATGTTTAAATATGAAAAATATTGAACTATGTGCTATTCTAACGCATTGTACCTCCAAATATCTTAAAGGCTCCAAAGCACTTCTTAAGAATGCAACTTCACCAAACTGGTTTAGTCAGGCAGCTGCTGTCACTTCTTCCTGGTACTGCAAACTGGCACTGACTCTTTTAGTGGTACAGCCTCCCTCCAACTCTGGTTATAAGTTCTTATGGCAAATAGATACACGCACTGCACACAGTCAGCACCACAGAGTCGTCTTGTCATTGTTGCTGCACTGGTGACTCTACTGGCTGTTTGGGGTGCCTACACTGTGGGGTGGAAATATGACACCTGAGAGGATATTGCTGGGAACATATATACACAGATCAGCTGAAACATTAAAACCACTGATAGGTGAAATAACTTTGATCATCTTGTTACAGTGTTCTGCTGGGAAACCTTCACTTTAGCATTCATGTGGATGCCACCCGACATGCTCCACTCACCCAAATATTGTTACACACCAAGTACACTCCCTCGTGGCAGCAGCATCTCTGATGGCAGTGGCCCCCCAGCAGAACAATGCACCATGCCACACAGTAAAAACTGCTCAGGAATACCCAGAAGAACATGACAAAGAGCTCAAGGCGTCAACCTGGCCTCCAAATTCCCCAGATCCCAATCTGATCCAGCATCTGTTGGATGTGCTGGTATCCCACCTCACAACCCCACGACTCAAGGGGTCTGCTGCCAACTCCCCAGTGCTAAGGACCACAGGACACCCCCCAGAGGTCTTGTGTCCATGCCCCAACAGGTCAGAGCCAAGTCAGAGTCAAAGAGGCCCCACCTGGGATTGGGGGTACCTCTGGGGCACCTGCATGTCCCATGAATGCTCAATCAGATTGGGTTCTGGGGAATTTGAAGGTGAGATGGAGCCATTTACTTAATATACTTCTTAAATGAACTTTAATAAAGCACAACAGAAGAAGAAGAATCTGGTGTAAAAAATCTTTTAGTCTGACTGTGACATGAGAATGTGCTCACATACACTCACAGTTCTTCATATATTGAGCTGGACAGAATGAACCTTTTGTTTGAGTATTGTCATGTGGATTTTATTATGTAATATATAATATACAGTCTATTGTACTGCTAATGCACGTCTCCAGTAGGTATTTTACCGTGGTCTCTGTCTGACACTGCTGCTAAGACTGTGTTTTAATATTTAAAATTATTTGTACTGTACTTGTCCTGTGCTTTTCTTGCTGTGAACACTAGAGGGCAGTAGAAGTCAATGTTTTGCTGAACTGCTGTTTCAATGTGTCTTCACAGTATGTGTATAACATTTTAACGAAGATTCAGTGATTAAAGATATATGCTAATGTTCTGAAAGTGTCATGTTTCACTGTAGGATAACTGAAATCTATTTTTCCATCTTTGACTGATGTAAAACAGGCAGTTTTAAAAATGACACCAACTGAGTCAGTGCCTGTGATTTATCAAAACAACAGGTATGAAGTGAGTAGATGAGAAGATGTCTTAATGCCAGGACCTGAAAGCTCAGTATTACAAGTTATATATCTGCGGTTGTCCAGCATGCAACAGTTGTATTTATACACATAAATCTGACTTAATGTTTGTAATGATCAGATAATATAATGTTAGAACAAGGTAATAGCTATGTTATTTATTGTGTCATGCACATACAGGTTTGCAGCCCATATGGACATTACAAGCCATAAACAGGCCCCAGAAATCATCTCATGTTCTCCACCCTGAGTATGAGCTCCTTCCCCTCAGCAGGCACCACTGCTTCAAACAATCCTTCATCCTCCTCTCCTGTGAAGCCCTTAACACCACCCAGACTGAACTATGTGTATGGTGTAGCTGTCCTTCTTGTCACTGATCACATTATAGTACCATGTGTGCACTTTTACTGATGTAGACGGGCATGTGCACGTGATGGATAAATGTTTTAGCTGTTTGTTTTGCTGTGATTTTGTACTACAGACACTGTGATGTCCAATAAGACAAACTTCCCACTGGTACACTAAAGTCTATCCCAGTGGTTCCCAACTGGTCCAGCCACAGGATCCAGCTTTCTCCTTAGTCACTAGTTCAAGGTCTACACAGTTTAACACAAACAGCGTCATCCTTGTGTTTGGCCATGTCGTCCATGAACATATATACCTTTTTATATCTATGATGTCATCAAGCTTGTTTGTTGTCTCTGCCAAGTTGCTGTCTGTTAGTCACTCACTCTAAAGCAGGAAACGGCACTTCAAAATAAAAGCTCTGTGTCAAAAATTCACTGTGCTTAAAAAATAAAGTATGTTTTTTAAAAACTTGACCGGACTTGTGGTCCATTCAGAATGGACCCGCGACCCATTTTTGGACTGCCACCCACTAGTTGGGAACCAGTGGTCTATCCTATCCTATCCTATCCCATATCCAATTTCAATGCTGTAACTACTGAAACAAAATCTGTCAAATGTTCGATTACTAAAAGTTTTTTCATAACATCCAACTGGAAGAACTCATCAGAAATTAGGGACATTTTACAATAAAAGTGTAGCCTCTAAATTATATAATGAATGAATTAAAATTATCTTCAGCCCCACCTAAATCACACAAAGTCTTGACAGTAATTGTCCACACAGGGGTCTTTTATTCAGCAGGTCCCCTCAGCTCTTTGGCCCTTTACACTGCAGCCCATTGTTTTAATTTTCAGGTGACCATTGAGGAGTATTGTATTTGCATTTACTTATATTTCCCTTAGGAGTTTTGGAGACCCAAACAGAGCTAAAAAAAAGGACTGAATACTAGAGCAGTATAAAGTTCATCACTGCAGGTTAAGTATGGTGATGTTTAGCCTTGCTTAGCCTAAAGACTAGAGCTCAAGGTGTTTCTAGAATTTTGCTCATCACCTTTTAAGGTAGAAACAGGCAAATTATTAGAGGCACCTTTTAGCATGCTGCAATACGGTTCATCAAAGCCACAGAATAAAGTCGCAAATCTAAACATCAAATCAAACCTACACCTTTCTGTAAGTGTTAATAAATAGTAGGATTTATCTCAAGCTACTGTGTTGGATGTAGCTAACGGTACCAAATGTACGGTCAACTCTGGGTGACTCTGCAAATGAACGTCCCTGTTCACCTGCGTCCACTGCCAAACCCAGCTGACCAGACCTTTCCATGACCCTGCTCAGCGGTGACAGCTGCACCCAGTCTCTCTGGAACAACACACAATCCCAGAACTGGCCAAACAACGACTCCTTCAAGACGGTCAGGCAGTCAGACCAAGTCTTGAGCAGGACCTGACTCAGCCCCAGCCACCCAGGTGTGCCTTGCTCACCCCAGCACAACAACTCTACTATTTACCCCTTGTTTACCTCACTTTACCTCATTTCCCCTCGTTTCCTGGTCTATATTTGTAGTCAAACTGAGCAGTAGGGGGATTTTCCTGCTGAGAGATAAATGCTGCAGATCAAGAAAAACAGATCAGTGGTCACCTCGACTCTGTGGATGTGAGAATTAGTAGACAACAAAAACTAACATCTCACTAAAGAGTAGAAGGAGAGAGAGCAACATAGATGATAGGTGCAAATAAACATACAGGTTGGAACACCTGTGAACTTGAACCAAAAATAGGCAATGGTCAACCTGCAGGACACCTGTATTTACTCGTCCCTGAGTACAGTGGGTGTGCATGTAATTTGTGGTATGTACAGCCACATCCTCTGCCCAGAAAAGGCCCAATAGAGGTTTTGTCAAACGCAACTAAACCTGGCTTTAATGTTGATTCTTATCAAGATGAAACCTTTTATTATTTTCATACTCCACCCTCGACTTGCACTGGGAACCACCAAACCATCACGAATGCCACTGCGTTTATCATCACCTAAGTATACTAATCAAAGTCTCACAAACACTACTTACAAAGACATGAACGCACACACTCATAAACTATGAATTACAGTATTGTTCATGTTGCCCTTGAAATGTCCTCAGCACTGCTTTAATATCTAGAAAAAAGCACCAGCAACATTATCCTCTGTAAATCCTCATCTAAAAACCCCTGAATAAATGACAAAGCATAAAAATAAAAATGTTGAAAACCTACTTACTCTTATCAGATATTGTTTAACTACATAAGTATATATTTATAAAACAGCAGTCAGCATGCCCTTAGTTTAGAGAAGCAGGCTAGAGTACTGCCATGCAATTTGCTTCTGTGGATGGGGTCAGCAATAAAACATATTGTAGCCACCTAAAAAAAGTGCCACCTAAAACAATCAATATCGATTTAAGTGTACACTATACTGAGAGTATTTACATAGCTTTACCTTTCCGTCAGACAGCTATTTCCAATGAGGAACTGAAGCTGTTCAAAATCAGACTCCATCGAGACAAACTGTGATTTAACATCACCGAACACAGGAGCTGCTGGTCTACTTCTGCCTCACACAGCTTTTTTGTGTTATTGTATGACTTTGGCATTCCAAGTGGTTAGTTCGGATTTATTAAAGTCACACAATAACACTAACTAAATGATCGAGGCAGCGGCATTGCTTAGCTTCCATTCTGGCACTCCTGCTGCTTCTCCAAAATGGGAGCACGCTGATGTACTATGGATCTTCTGTGGGTAATACACTGACTCACTTGGAACAAACTGCAGCAGGAATTAAAGGTAGCGAGCTGTTTCTCCATTGCTTCCAGTCTTTGTAATAAGCTTAGCTAAGCTAACTGGCTGCTGGTTGTAGTCTTACATTTAATGGACAGATATGAAAGTTGTGACGATCTTCAACATTTTATCCACCAGAGTGAAAAAATAATATTTTCCAAGACTAACATATCTGAACAACTGTAAGATGGAATACCATGACAGGTTGCGCAGAGGATGAATCCTAATGACTTGGTAATCACCTGGCTTTTCCTCTAGCATCAACATCAGGTTGATATTTGTGGTTATACCGTAGAAGCAGAGTGCAGGTTTCTGGTTTTAAAATATCTGAATAACTATTAGATGGATTGCCATGACAGTTGGTACACACACCATGCCAAACTGTAATACCTTTTGTCATTCCCTTTCTTTATCTCTAGCACTATAACCAGGTCAGTACATTCAACAATTTATTTACATTTTTTTTTGTTTTTCTTTTGGCTAAATATTATAGACTATAAAAATACTGGCCATAGCCACCATGACATCACCCACCCCGAGTTTGGCATTTTAGACATCGCCATCTTGGATTTCTGGAGCCAGACATGCAAATTTTTGGATAAGAAGGTGGAGCTGTGGAGGAGCGAGGGATGGATCGCTGCACCTGGCTTTGCAGTGCTATCACCGCTAACAAAGTTAGCTTCAATAATTCAAGGTGAGCTTGAAGTCATTTTAGTGACGTTAGCTAATTGTATACATGCCCACATTTGGCAAATATTACATATCCTCACTTGTTGTCTTCATTTGACACTTTTTGTGCCATCTAGTGGTAGTAAGAGCACAATACACTAATCCAAGTAAAAACAAGATGGCAGCCATCTCTGCCAAGTCAGTCTGCGGCTGATCCTGACATAAAAAACGACAAGGTCAAAAACCTGATCACATTTTATAGTTGAAACTTGTTTAATAATGTTTGTAGGTTGATATGGCAACAAATTTGACCAATGTTAGCAACAGTAACAAGATAAGACACTGTTAATTAGGAAGGACTGGTTTGAGGACATTGGGACTTAATTATGGTTGACAATGTTTCCTTTTTTTTATACTTATCAGGTCCTACTGATCCCAAATAGCTAGGAGAAATTTAAAAAAGCATACCAAACAAAAGTTCAGGTCTCAGGATCACATAAGAGGTGTAATGTTAACCTTGTAATGTTATTGTAGCATTAGCTGAAGTTAACGTTACTGTGTGTGAGTTAATGTTAAAGTGGGTGGTGTGTAATTAGCATAACTGCCAAAATGTGGTGATTAACCAAAACATGGCAAGGAGGTCAAGTTGAGTGCCTTAATTTACATTTAATTACATTTAAATGGGATTGTTATAGAAAAAAAATTCACCTCCCCATACATTTGTCATGAATGATGAAATAAGCCATAGAGATCAAACCCATTTTTTGTCCCAGGCTGTAAACATGTTTATTTTAGCTGTACAGTTGGGCATTCTAACATGGGAGTCTATGGGGATTCGCTCTGTTTTGGAGCCAGCCTCAAGTGGCCAGTCAGTGAATTGCAGTTTTTGGCACTTCCGCATTGGCTTCACTCATCAGCACTGGAGGTTGCCACTTGCTAAATATGCTCAAAACCAGTGACATTCCCATATCAGCCCCAGCTGTAGACAGCTGCTGAAAAGCAATACTGTAACCGCAAGTTACGCATAATTAAGGGTGGGTTGCTTTGAGAGACAGGCTGTCTGCCGATAGTGTCCTAGGCTTCTCAGTCACATCCACCCCTCGCTCCTCCACAGCTCCAGCCTCTCACTCAAATATGGTCACTTCTGGCCCAAAAAAAACAAGATGGTGACAACTGAAATGCTGAACCTGAGGCTTCAGAAGGAGTCCACGGGTTATATGGTCTATGGTTATACAATGATCATGAACAAGGTAAATAAACTTGTCATCAGCATGTTAGCGCTGTCATTCTGTAGCATTTAGCTAAATAGCCCTTACTGTCTTTCGTATTCTTCTGCTTTGTGACCACTCTCTACCACCTTTGTCAGTAAGATCTCCACAGTCCGTGTGTGTGTGTGTGTGTGTGTGTGTGTGTGTACAGGCCCATGGATTTTGTCAGTATTCTAGCAGTGGGTAAACACGGCCTCCAGCCAAGAAAAGCTGTGGTGGTAGTGATGTTGTGCATGGTAATTGGAGGGAAGACAGGCCTCTGCCCAGTGTAAAGCAGCTGGATTAATTTAGTGTGTATAAATCCAAACGAGCCAAGTGGACTGGCATCGTCTCAGAGGACCTGGGATCTCTCCTAACGAAACAGTGTAGAGGATGCCAGTGTGTGAGTTAGGCATGTATGGAATGATGCTTTCACAAAGTGAGGATCAGTCTGATTTAGGAGGCTCGACTAAGATCTTGATTACGGGGGACGTTCAAAACATTTGTGACTGTCGTAACAAAGGTTGTTACCTGGTAACCAAACACAACCAGCCGCACGCTCAGGATGCATTTGAGAAGGAGTAAAAACAGAAGATAAGTCTTCATTGGCCTTCTTTTCTCTTTCCCTCTCTCTCTCTGTCTATCTCACCCAACCTCTCCTTCGGACCATAAAAGGCAGAGATGTTGTGTGATGGATGGCAGCAGAGCCTCTGACTGAACAGGGAGCTGTGGTGCCACTCTACAGAGTCCCTGCAGTGTCTCCATTCAGCTCCATTCATAGATGACAGCACGGGGGGAACCTCCTCTCCTACTGAGCAAAAACACCACATCCTGCCTGCAAGCCCACCTCCCCACTCCCTCCCTTGCCCTCAGATCCAGACCTAGTAACGCTGCTGTATTTTTATGGTGTTCGACAAACTGCTCCTTAGCAACCAGACCAAAGGCAACAGGAGGCCCATGTTCCTAGCAGTGTATCTAAAATGAGCACCATTCTTCGTGGGAGAGGATACTCACTGATGATATGTGTGTACTTTTCCTCTCAGGAAAACTAGGCTTGAAGTTTGGCAACATTGGGCCTCCTGCAGCAGAGGACACGTTCTTATTTTGTCAGCACTTTGTCACTACTATACTTGCTTATATCCAAATTACTGTAATTCCAGTTATTTTGCATCCCTCTGCTCAGTCTGACACTTCATTTACAGCATCACAAATGTTTTCTCATTGCTGGGTTTTTCATTTTCCTGCAACCCCAGAACTGATACTCTGGAAAACTACGTTTACTTTTAAGGGAGATAGCCAACAGATATGCCACATAGAAGTGGTATATATCACCCAGCACTGGAAACCAAAATATCTGTAAAGGGGAAACTTGTAGGTGCCCACAGAACCCATTTGCCTTCAGATATCTTGAGGTGAAAGGTCCAGGGACCTCTGCGAAAATGGCCATGCTGTTTTTCCCTTCCCAAAATTTAGCCTAATTTTGGTGTTATCTACCTCCCTAACCTGAAAAGTTATCATAACATGGTTGGTACCACTGATTTCATTAGTTCTAGCTTTAAAAGTCAGCCATCTATAGCCTCTGAGAGACAGGCCGTGGCAAAAATAGCAGCACACAATTAACGTGATGATAAAAATGTATTCACTACTGCTAAAGTTCTTCTGCTCTTCTGAGTCTTTGCACACGGCACAACACCTGCCCCTCTTGGGTGTTTACAGGGCGTTACCTATGCTAGTAGATTACTTATGACCAAGTGGGCTTCATCATTCAACACACCTGGGTGAGAGCAGATTTGGATGGGAAGACTTTTTGGTCCATCACGAGTTGACTTGTCTTATTTTTTCCCTTCACAGAAAAGAGAAAATCTAAGAGAATGTTGCTGCATGAAGCCCAGTGTCACACATATTAAGTGCAAAGTTAAATCCATAGTTTAATTAACATGAAAGCCAAACCCAAAGACAAAGATGAAAGTGAGGTTCGAAACTATTAAATACTTCACACGCTCCAATTTGGGTTAAGACCTTTTGGAGAAATGATGCTCTAGTGAAAAGTTCAGTCAGGAACTTAGGCTGTAAGTTTGTTTCTCACCCTGCCATTCACTCCTTGCACGTATGCTCACTCACTATCTCTAGGTGTCATTGTCTGGGTCTGTCAATCGAGTCATCAGCTGATTTACAATCAACCAATAGCACACCTTCTCTGTCAGCCTATCATCTTACTGTTTCTCATTTTAAATATGATTCTTTCTCTGCCATAGTTCTTTCTTGCTGCCATCGTGCAAGCCCTCCGTCTCCCCATCACCACCTAGTCTTTACGGATTCATCAGCCTCAGCAGCCATCCGCCTCAGAGTCAGCAGCCACCACCACCACCACCAGTGTCTGGATTCCATGTGGGGATTTATCCTGCTGCTGCTCAGATGTCCCTCAATCACAAAATATCTCCCTCTGGTGTCCAAGTGCCAAAGACTTCTGTTAAATCTTAATCGGCATAAATCATCTGTTCATCTGTACACTCATATTCTGTATTAAATATTATCTTTACTTTCTTCTCCTGTCTCTCCTGATTGAACTGTCTTTAGGCTAATACGATCTCATAAAACCCCAACAGGGTAACATTACATTATGCCATGTCAGAACAAGAGTAGTTTTCATAGCAAATTCTTCATCTCATAGACATTTTTTACTCGATCACCATAACGTCTTTTCCACTGGGATCCCAGATGCAGCATGCTAGCATGGGTGTAGTTGTCTTGGGTGGTGGGGGACATGTCCCTCTCAAAATCACGAAATTAAAGAGAATTACACCAGTTGATGCAGGGAAGGCACAATTTGGTGTATAAAATGTGCAAGTATGCAGGAAATTCAGTGTTTAATGCCCCGTCCCAAATTTCCCCCCTTGCATGTTAGCAATATGAGGTTGAGCCCTGCCCACCGTATATAATAAAGTACAAGTAGGTGTGATATATGGACTACATTTAATATGGCTTTTCATACATAATAGTCTTATAGATCCATCCTAGTCCTAGTTACATCTCTCTATGGAATCAACACCTTCTCACTCCAATAAATCTGACTGGACGTGATTGTATGAGCTGAGTGCTGCTCTGTTGACAGCCTGTGTTTCACTGAGTGGAAAAGCTTGTCCTGAACACACAGTCAAGGGCATGCACACATCCGCACACACAGTTTTACAAATGTTGATGGAGCCGAGACTGTCTCACAGCTCTGCGGGATTCTAGGAAAGTTAACAACGTCCCCTTTCCTTCCAGCTCTTCTTCCATCCCCTCCCTCTTTCCCACATCGGTCTTTCTTTCTTTCCTTCTCTAACCGACATCCCACCACCACCGGTTGCCTCTCCATCATCATGAATATAGATGGTTTCCTCTCTTTTCCATATGTTACATGTCATATTTAATCCTTTCTGATATTTATATTGTAATAATATTCAGTTTCTTTGCAGTGTGACCAGAATCAAAGGACTAAACATCAACATCCTGCGCCTCCTGGCTGCGAGAGGTTATTTTACAAGATGCTGTTGATTTAACATTTACCAGTGCCACGTTACAAAAAAGGTGATGACAGTTCTCTGACAAACTATGAAGTTCTCGATGCTGCTGCTGAGCCATGTGTCTCCGTGTGGCTTGAATGCAGTCTGCGGCCGTGTCTCCTAAGCGTGAGAGCTCAGGCAGTTGGCTCATCTGCCGCCAGGCGTGGTGAGACAACTTCCATATCCTCCTCTGTCGCTTGTGATCTCCTCCCTCACCCCACCAGCATGGCTATGCATGTGGCTTAGTACGCCACAAAATAATGCCTGTTCCAGGGTAATTTTTGAAATGTTCTGTCACGCCCACTACTTTTGATTTTGTTATCAGTTGTCAGCCTTGTACTGTGAGCCCATATTGTGTTGTTAAAACAAAATTCCTCCACTGTTGAGGAAATAAGTGGAGTGGATTAGTACGAGATTATTACAGTAACAAGGTTCAGACACTATACATCCTGTGTTTGGCAGGACATCAGCTCTCATCTCACATTGCATGACGTGGTTGTGATTGACAGAGGAGCATTTGGCTATGATTTTATGAAGGTAGAGAGCATAGCATCACATCCTTTTCTTCCTGTCTTTCGGTGACTCAGCACTCACCCTGGCACTTGCGATCAACAACCACACTATAGCTTGGTCTAATCATACCACACCTCTCCCTCCTTCACCCACTATCATCTTACATCCCCTCCTTACAGTCTTAGCAGAGGATAAAAAAATATTTTGGCTTAGGGTTTTTGATTTCCCCAAATCTGTCACAGGGGAATTTTAATTTGTAGCCGAGCTCAAAGAGTGTGACAGGGAGCAAGGAGGAGAAACAGGTGCAGTAGGGTAGAGTTCCCAGCTTCCCAGCTACAGAAATACAGTGATGTTGCTAGGTGCGTGTCTTGTTGTCCCTGACACAGTAAATTCACTATCAGTGTGTCCCGGGGATGCTCCCTATTATTTTCCCTGAGTAATCTCAACAAATCCATGTTAAAATCATTGAAACAGTAATGTTGTGTGACTTTCAGAGGACACTTTGGACCTCACCTTCCACATCTGTTCCAGTTGCTCCCTAAGCCCCTGGTACTTCTCAGTCTTTTCACGCTCTTTCTTCCTGATGTTACTGTCAGATGGGATTGCCTAATCTATCACAAACTGGGAATGGCGTTAGTTCAGGCAGGACACGATGTCAAGCTCAGCTCACATCCCAGCTACATCAGCTGATCTCAAGCAGCCGAAAAATAAAAATAAAAATGCAAAAGAACACCCGTAGAAGAAGAGGGCGCCGTGAGATGACGTCATTGAGAGCGTCTCATGTCCACAACTGATGTAAACAACTACCGGCACATCCATGACTACGACGAGATGGAGAGATTCCTTGGGAACTTCTTGGCTATTGTGAGAGCTCTCGTCATACTCATATCAGCGTTGTCAGCGTTTTTGACTGTGGACTCGTGGAGTGGAAGTAAAGTAGAAGTTGGATCCAGTAGCCTACGTCATCGTTTATTCGCTAAATTTGTTTCCATTGCCAAAAGTCGCATTCTCCTAATATCGAATTTCTGGTGTTTCCATTCAAGTTTTTTTTTTGCAATTGTTGAAAATGCGAATAAAAACAGGTGGATGGAAACCCAACTATTGATGCTGCTCTGTTCTGTTCCCAGGGGGTCTTTGCTGCTGCTTTCTTTGCCTTAGGCTTTCCATGTAGGCGCATGGAAGGGCAGAGAGGTTTGCTCTCTCTGCCTTCAGTGAGGTGTGCTCTCTCCGCCTTAGGCTTTCCACATAGGTGCGTGGAAGAGGCTTTCTGCATAGGCCCGAGGAAAGGCAGAGGGGCAGAACAGAGCCATACCGCCAAATATAATACTGCAAATGGAAATAAAGTTTTCTTTGACGAAAGTGTTCCTGACTGAACCGCCTTCTTCTGCTCCTTGTCAACCACCACTATGTCTGGTCGGTTAGCTAGCAGCTGCTTGTCAGTCTGGAATTTGAAGTCCCACAGGATCTTAGCCCAACCACTTTCGCTTGTTTGTCCCATCAAGACTTGGGGATTTCTAGTCCATACTCGGCACAGATGTTCCAGTATACTATCCCAATCACCTGGTTGTGGTCCTTGGTGTACGCTGTCCCCGTTTCCACTGAGCAGTACAGCACGGTTCAGTTCAGTTCTGCACGCTTTATTTTCAGTTTCCACTGTGATTGCAATCTTTGGGAGAAGCAGATATTATTTCTCTTTTGAAGAAAAGTGGCAGCAGAGTAGAGGCTAGTGTAGAGGTGAGTGAATAATAACGTAACAGCACAAATAATTGAGCTGAAAATCTCTAATATTTACCCTAATATAAAGTGGGAGACAACTGAGTCAAAACTGATCAAGTGAAAATTTAAAAATATTTCCCTTGTCAGTATATGTCATATTGCAGAAAACTGTGTCATAGCTTTGTTTGTCCTAGAATTTTAGCTTGCACGATGCCCTTGTTAAACTACAAACACTCCAAGTAGAAATGCAACAAGAATTACCCCAGTAAAGCCGATGCTGCACACAAGCTTTTAATTAGGTTTTATTTTCAACACAAAAACAAAGTGGTCTTTGAACAGTTAGCAAAAAAAAATGTGTAATTTAAAGGCTGTGGAGAGCACAGAAGAGCATCTGAAATTATATTTAGGCAATAATGACACTTGATTTCAATGATTAAAATAGTTTATTCATTGTTTTAAGGGTGGGGATGTTACGGCTTTATGTGCTCTGAGCTGCTGTCCCTTTTCCCTCCATTGTAGATCTGCCCAGGTGTGCTGCATTACTTAACGAGGTGCAGTGCACCTGGAGAGACACCTTTGGTGTGGGGACTGCTGGTCCTGCTGCCTTTCAGCATGGCAGTTTCCTTTGTCTTGTTTGCTTGTTTTATTTGTTAATAAACCCTTTGGATTTAAAAGGAATCGCTGACTCTTTTCAAGTTGGTTACAAGTTTTAAGACAGAGGCGGATCTACAGGTGGGACTGGATGTGCACAAGCCCAGCCAAATTGACGGCTTGCTCATTTTATCAGATTCATGAAAACTCAGTCACTCAGTCTTATTTTATGATTCTGATAGGGTGGACAAACTGTCAATCTGTCAGTCAGCAGATTGTCAGAGATAGTAGCAAGCAGTGCTAATTCTCCAGTCAGGTGCCATTATGCCACCGCAGAGAAGAGGCAGCAACAAGATAAACAAACTTGTCAAACCTTCCTCTGTTCTGTGTCACTGTCAATCTGCAGTACAGAGTGGACAGCAGTGTTAGCGCAGAGCCCACAGCTGCCAAGCACCTGAGAGAATGAAAAAGACTGAGGACAGGACAGGCCTCTTCAATTGCCAACCTGTGGGCCACATCTGGCCCAGACGCAAACCTGCTACTGAACGGCCCCAGGGTAAAATGATTAAAGTAGTAGTAGTATTAATAAGCTCCAACCTTATTGGCTATTTCATCGTTAACCATTAAGCGTAGTTTGCCATGCATCTTAAAATTCGCCAGAGGTAGCCGACCTGTAGATGCTGATTCTTCTTTGTTTGCGTGTTTGTTTTCACAAACAAACAAACACATCCACCAAAGCTGAGGAAAATGTTGACCAAAAGCTAACACCATGTCAATTTACTGGAAGTGGTTTGGATATCTCAATAGCGGCAATTATTTTTTTTTCGACCACTTAAGTGATTCAGTTCATGTAGCTGAGCCTAACACAGTCTCCTGAGTGTCCATCGATGGTATCCTAACTACCAAGATTCTAATTATCTGGAGACAAAACATTTTTTTCAACTACATGAGGGTCATAACCCCCTGAATACAAAAAACAAAACAAAAAAGAAATGACTTTTTAAAATCAATTGAGAAATGTAAATGTTTTAATGGTTATTGTCCAGAAAATAAAATGTGGCTTGTTTAGCTGCATTTGTTTACAGGCAAGTCTTGCCCTCTCTGATACGACACTGCTGCACCATCCAGGGGCCAATGAGGCAGATAGCCTTTCTGTTTTCATATCTGTGATGCTTTCTAGGTTTAGATTGTAAAATAATCACTTGAAGTACAAAGAGAACAATTTCAATTGACTTCATTAAAACAAGAGTAAACAATTTTCCTACCGTCTGTGGTTTTCTCAGTTTCGTATTAAATTCACAATTAATTGTTTAAATGAGGCTATTGAAGTTAACTGATTTTAGTGTACAATTTTAAAGGCTATTAATGTAGTCATCTCTTTGCTTATTTATTTTATTTCTTTGGACTGGGCTACATCGTTATAGTTATAACCTGAGGTTTACAACAAAGTAAAATTCAGACCTGATGATGGTGCTCAGTGAAATGTTAAGGGATTACCACAGTACTGACAAATCATGAGGAGGCATGAATATCAGATTTTGTGGAAATCGAAAAATCACATACATGAACCTTATGTGTGGAGCAAAAGTCAAGTGATCACCAAAGTTAGTAAAAGTTAGTAAAATGTCATCCATGCAATGCATTTAAAAACAATTATCTGGGTTCGACCATGTAAAGCCTTTTGTAACTTTGTTTTGAAAAATGCTTTATATATAAATTCATTATTAGTAGGGCTGCCCCCTAAATGTAAGTCTACCAGAGAGGTCATTAGTCAGCAAGATTTCATTGGTCACTTAGTTGCGGAAAAAAATCAAAAAACATGAACCTCTATTAGGAGCTGCGCCTTGTCAAAATAAATCAAAACCAATATGACTGGACCATGTGGAATCTAATTTGATTGGACAGACACAGGAAGTGGTCATGCTCAGCAGTCAGACAGGAGTCAGGTTAATTTCCAGGGCTGGTACCTGCGGTTATTCCACAGGCTAGTTAATAACATGTTGGGCAGGAAATCCAAAGTGTGGGATCATTTTGAGAAGGTGAAGGACGAACCCAAGGTGATATGTAAACTCATCTTCATTGGTCAACTACAAACATAACGTATCATCTGAAACATGGAAGTAGCTACGTGCCCATTAGCCACTTAGCACAATGATTACTGCTTTGCCCACAGCGTCATTAACAGGTGGCTTGCTCAGTGTGTGACGTGCACATGTGGATAATACATGCTGGCGACTAGTCGACTAATGGCTCTACATGACAACTATTAGTCGACTAGGTAAATTCTTAGTTGGGGGCAGCCCTAGTTATTAGGCTGTTAATATTACATACACCACTAGGATGAAAATTAGGCTAATTAAATGACTGGTCAATTATCACTATTGTTGTAAATTCATTCTTTTAATTGACCAATTGATAAATCCACTAATAGTTTCACCTTTAATAATAAGGGCACAGTATGTTTAAGGCCACAATAAGTTTTGCCCAAGGCCCTCACTGAGACCTGTGGTGTATAGTCCCCACCATGCAGCTCATTGACCAGGCCTTCCTCACAATGAAAAGCTTCCTGGATTTGTCAAGCTGCCGACCTCCTCAGTGAGTCCTCATGAGTGATGGTTTTATTAAAGCTTCTACTTTGGCACATGGGTGGAGTGAGGAATGGCAAGATGGAGAAAGAGGTAAGGAGAGAAGAGAGAGATCCCAGTATTCATCATGAACGGCCTGAATGTGAGATGTTATTAAGGACTACTGAAAGAGTTAAAGAGTTAAAGTGTCGAAACATACATTTAGGGCAAGAGAACAAGTTTTAATATTAGCCGTGTAGCTAAGCAAAGCATTTAAGGAACCTATTCATACCCTGACCTTTTCTCCTACCTCTCTCTTGTCATCCCCTCCCTCTTGTCCTGCCGTTAACACAGAAAACAAATCCAAAATAATTCAGAGTGGGAAAACATAAATGTAGGCATATGGAACTTTACAGCTGAATGGAGCACACACAAGACAAAGTGTTGGCTTATGCGTTCTCAGAGAAATCCTTGTTTTATAGGCAAGACTGTGTTTGTATTCATTTTGGTTTATTTAAAACTTTCCAATCTGCCCAGTAAATGTTTTAGGAAAATTTAAATCTCCCTATGAAGCTGCTAACTATTGAAGGTGGGAGTGGTGCAAAAGCAAAGAAGACCCAGCGTGAATGCTGGCTCTCTCTTGCACGCAATATTGACAGACAAATGGAAAGACAGACAGAGACACATACAGCACATACACCTACTTACAGATTTGCACCCAGTCACAGGCAACTTCTTCAGCACAACTTCACACTGGTGCAAAGAGCAGTAATTGTGTAAAATCTGGCATTGTGTGTGAAAAGTTACTTGTCTGTGTGTAACATGCTAAATTACACACACTAACTTCGTTTCTTATGCTGAAGTCTGTGATCTCAAAAGAGCTGACTTGTGGGAGAGAAAAAAACATCTGTCATTAAAGAGACACAGAAAGTGACAGACTTTCCTCTCAGGATAAAAAATATCTGAGAATATTCAGAAACTTCTTTTCTACGACCTACAGATGGCGCAAGATAGCCAGCCATAACATGATGTCTCTACTTTGATGCATGTGATTCTGTGTTAAGGTGTGACTGAGACAAGAGCTGGACGTTTGTGTGTGTGTCTGTGTGTATCTGCATGTGTGAGGGAGTGTGTTGCTCCCATTACAGCGTCTGTGAAGGAAGTTGACTCACAGAGAGAAAACATTGACCCTGTTTCTCCTGCCATATAATAGTGGTTCACACACATCCATGCACATAAGCTTATTGATCCCGAGCACACATCCCTATTGTGTGGTGGAAAAAAATTAACCACATTTTTAGTGGGTCAGTAGAAAGATTACCTGTCAAGTGGAGCTTAAATTAATCCTAATAATTAGTTGATCGACTGAAAAGAATCAATTAGTTGTTGCCAAAAATTTGCCAGTTCTAGCTTCATAAATATGAATATGGAGTGGACGCCAGGAAATTGCATTTTATAGACTAAACAACTGGTCAGTTAGTTAAGAAAATAATCAGCAGAATAGGTGATGAACAGAAAACTAAAGTGAATTGTAAGGTGTTTCCATTATTTTGTCCACACCCTGAATATAATTAGAAGAAGATGTAGAAGAGGATATACTTTATTAATACATGTATGAAACACATAAAAGTGTCATCATCATCATCATCATCTTAAGTGTATCTTTCCCAATTTTGACATGAATCTGGTCAACTTTGTAGGAGTTGTACGTTAAAGTAAAAAACATTACATTTCTTGTTGCCAGTAGGTGGCGCTATACCCATTATTAAATATTGGCCTAGATGTGTTCAGGGCAGGATTGTCATCAAACGTGAAGTTTAGGGGTGATTGGACCATGTACCTTGGAGTTACATACCACTTCCTGTTTTGTGGCGAAACCTGTAAGTTTGACGTCTCACCAAGGTCACACGGTTCGACGAAAACTCAAGCTTCCTACAACTTTTCATTGTGTCAAGGTCTTTTGATGGGACTCACCAACTTTGAAGTCGATCGGATGAAATCTCTTGGAGGAGTTCGTTAAAGTACAACCCCTAGAAATGGACAAAAATGCACCAAAATTGCACTGTAAATTCAAAATGGCTGACTTCCTGTTTGGCTTAGAGTATAACCCCAAGAGGCTTTTTTGTACGTATTGAAGTGTCACATACGTACATGTGTGAAACTTGGTGATTCCATTATTTTGTCCACACCCTGAATATATTTAGAAGATGAAGAAGAAGATATACTTTTTTAAACATGGAGAGATGTCAGAGTGAGGGGGCTGCCTATGGACAGGCGCCCCAAGCAGTTGGTGCTTTGCAAGGACACCTTGGCAGTGCCCAGGAGGTGATCTGGCACCTCTTGAGCTACCAGTCCACGCTCCATATTTGATCCGGATGGGGACTTGAGCCAGCGGCCCTCCTGTTCTCAGTTCAGGTCCCACAGTAGACTGCATACCGTCTCTATACGCTGCACATACAGCCGTCAGTGACTGCTGAATGATTTTTATCTACCGTGTGTAAACATATAAAAGCTATATGTGACTGTGGGAGCTCCTCTCTGACTGTTTGACTATACAGCAGCAGTGTTATTGGAGGCCTGACTGGCTTCACTGGGATCCTCCTCCTGCTTCCTCCACAAACAGAAGAAAACCTCAAGGAAGAGCAGCTGATTGATTCAGTTTCCACTCTTCCCTTTGCTGGAGGGAGCCCGGGAAGTCGGAGGTGCACAGGGAGCTGACTGGAAAACTAAACATGACAGTGCCAGAAGAAGAAGGTATGGCACAATTAAAGGGTGGAGGGCTGGGGGTTTGAGGTGTTGGCGAGCATTTCAGACTCCTTAGCAGTTGCACCCATGTAGAAATCCCTCACCCACCCTGTCCCAGATCTCACCACTCAATGTCCCGAAAACACACCAGAACGCCCACAGGTCAGTATCAATATTTGCTGTACCAGCGCAGGCCTCGCTGCCTGTTATTGTGTATGTGAGCTGCCTCCTGTACTTGCCTGCTCAGCTCATGCCCTGCTATCTTAACTTATAGGATATTGACATGAGGAATGAGGCGGCAGGTGAGTATGCCACACAGGAATACTGACCTGCAAAATGTCAGACGCACCAACAGTTGTCTTTTTTCCATCATTTTTTACTGTCTTGAAGGTTTCCATGTGCATTCTGATGGGAAACTTTCTCAGTCCTACTGTAAAGGTCATATACCAAAACACAATTTTAGCTTTATCCATGGTCATGTTATTTCACACTTACTTCGCATTATCCCTTATTTCCCCAAATTTCCCAAAGTCCTTTTCCTTTTCTTACTTTTTTGACTTAGATTTAGATTATCCATTAAACAGGGTGGCACAGTGATTAGCATTGTCACCTCACAGCAAAAGAATTCCTGGTCCGAACCCAGGGTGGGGGGCTTGGAACTCATAGGTTTGCATGTTCTCCCCATGCCAGCGTGGGTTTTCTTGGGGTACTCCGGCTTCCTCCCACAATCCAAAGACACGCAGATTAATTGGTGACTCTAAATTGACCAAAGGTGTGAATGGTTGTCTGCCCTGCGCTAGTCTGGCGACCTCTTGCCCAATGTCAGCTGGGATAGGCTCCAGCACCCTCGACCCCAACAGGATAAGCATGAATGAATGAATATCCATTAAAAAGACACCATATAGGTGTCAAAGCCTAATTAATTACTATCGAAACTAAGTTTCACTGTGTCATGTGTCTCAGGATGTGAAGAGTCTGTCATTGTTTGTGGTGCAATGACATTTAATTGGCGATTGTTTTCTGTTAGTAATCATATTTTCATGTTTTCCAAAGGAGATTACCAGAAAATGTGACCTATATAACATGATTCATTCACTGTATGGTACACATATTGTTTTCCTGGGAACTATTCCTTTTAATGCATGTGTAATGTGTGTATGGAGACATGCATGTGAATGTATTATTGTATTATGTAAATACTTGGTTTGATATTACAATAATGGAGCACCATCTGGTCATCAGATGCAAAATTTAGCCCCAAACTGGTGGTTACTTACCAAATGTTATCATGAAAACGCATATCTAAATACTGTATTACCAGGAACTGTCTTGTTTGCCTGTGTCAGTGTTTTAATCTAGTCTTGTTATTATGTTCACTGTTATAAATGAGTTGTGGGTCACAAATGTAAAGTTGTGGACCTCAGGAGGAATAGCTGCTGCAATGCACGAGCTAATGGGGATCCCAATAAACGAAACTAAACTGCATCAGCATATTTTCTGCTAGAGAGCAAGAGAGGGATGACATGCAGCAAAGGTCACCAGCCGAAGTCAAAGGCAAAACTCTAAACTGGGTGGGAGGCCCATGGCTGTCGTCAGGTGTGTTTGTAGGTGGGATGCACCTGAGTCATAAAGCTTTGCTCTGTAACTACCAGCCCTTCAGCTTATGGTCCATTAGATCGGCTAGCTGACCCAACTGCACTGCCCAAGGGATCAGAAATAACAGGGCTGAATGGAGCAATTGTAGACGAAAGAGAAAGAGGGAGGGCGGGTAGGCACAGCAGGGCATGCACCAAAGTATTTATTCGGTATACCCTACCCTCCAGTGCCACCAGCACGTAGCCTAGGGGGGCTGAACATCTCACATGATGTCAGCAACAGAGGGGAATTTTCCATGTATTAGTAGTTAAAAAATAACTGTGTGGGCCCATAGTTTCCTTGTGTATCATGGGAGTGCTGCAGCTCTTGTAGCTCAAACATGATCATGTGCCTGTTGGGCAGATAACATCTGAATGAAAAGCTGGCGATCTCGCTCTCCTGTAGAGGGGGTTAAATGCCAACACTAGATGAGCCCAGTGGCTTCATGCCAAAATCCCAAGCCTATTGAAGTTTATTCAAGCTCTAATTCGACCCTGCCAACAAGTATTTCTTTGAAAAAAAAACTGAGAAGAAAAAAAGGAGAAAGCCAAAGAAGCGAGGTCTTGCCAGCTGAGGAGCGCTATGTACACACGGAAGCGTATTGCAGCCAGTAAGAGCAGAAGCATCAAATGCCTCAACATTGGAAGGATACCAAGAGGGAAATGCACGCAGATATGTTTCTTCTTGTAGTTTGTTACGCAAATGCCTGAAGTTGTCTTAAGCTGTTCTTCCCTCCTCTGTATGAATTCTGTCAAGGTTCAAAGAGGTCAGTTTTGTTAGAACATACACACCTACAGTGTAAGCCTCACTGACTGTAAAAGAAAAAAAGAAAAAAAAAATTGCAGGAACAGATTTGAAGGAAGCCAGCGCAGCAACGAGCTGAAGTGGGGTTTCGTTTTCTCGCTGCCTGTTGATGTTCTCCTCTGTGCCTCATCTTTCACGTCAGACTGTCACTGGCGTCCTGCGGGGTCGACTGTTGGGTCACGTCAATGTGGTGCCAAGTGTCCTGGTGTCTCCATTGCTGTAAAGACACACTAACACACACGTGAATGTACAAGGAATTCACACGCGCAAACAGGCAGGCACACACACAAATGCCGGTGGTACACACACATGTACGTGACATGCATACTGCACATGCATGCACAAATGTATGCATGCTCGCACAGACTGTAGACCTATAATGACTCTAGTCTCTTTGCCACCTGATCAATCATCCCAACTGCCATTAGATCTACAGGAGAGGCATTCCTTCCTAACAACTGGAGAAGGGGGTAGTGTGTGTGTCGGGGGAGGAAGAGGAGGATTGACACATGAGGGGGGAAATGTCATGTCTTATGTCTAATACATTTAAACCGGGATATGTTTTCACTCTAAGCAAATGAGCAAAGTTAGTGTGACTGAGAACCACGAACAAAATGAGAACAGTTGCATCTATGTGTTGATTTTTCTGCAACAGTGCACAAGATTTCCCTTTTTAAAATCGCCTGACAGCTTTCTCCTTCCTCGTCCCATCTCACTTCTCTCAGCCTCCGTGAAACATAGCTGGCAAATTTAAGAGGGGAAAAAAACAGTTGAAAAGCTAAAGAGAGTACAAAAAAGCTGCCTCTAGCTCAGGTCGTGTCGATGCATGTTTTGCATCACACTGGTGTAAAAGTAGTAGAGGAGTGAGGAGTAAAGCCTCAGTGGATAAGGTACTTTATCTCCCCTGCTGTCTCTATCTTTCACCCGTCCCTCCTTCTCCTCGCCTCTCTGCTCTTTGATTTTTTTTTCTCTTTCTTCTGTTTGCTGAAAGAGCTGACTGTGCTGCTCTCAGTGTGTGCATGCGACGTATTGTTCCCTTCTTCCTCAGTATGATGAGAAAAGCTTGAAATAACAATGTCTGGGGGTGGAGTGCGACCCCTCTGTTCTCTGTTTCATCTCCTCTCCCTCTCTGTTCTCGCTTCTCCAGATGACAGTGATGCTCTCTGCAGATCTCCTGCAGGTGTGGGCCTTTTGACCCCCTCTGGGACAAATTGCACTCTCATCCCTGTGCGCACACACACATACACACCGAGATTTGAGTGTAAAGGCGTGCACAGACATGCACATGCTCACACATTCACATAAAGGCTCTAGCACATGCATGTACTGCACAAGCGTGGAAATAAAATAAGAAGCCATCTGCCAAATAAAGCATGCAGTGTGTTTTCCATCCCCTTGGTCAAAAGCTAAAAACACTATTGCCACTTAGGGAAACAGCAAAAAAAAACTCTTTCAAACACAACTTTCAACCTCTCTGGTTTGAGAAGAGGACATATCTGTGCACACCATGCTGCTATGCGAACAGGACTATCACAAAATCTGACCTGCCGACCTTGAGGAGGTCATGTATGAGGCACAGGCTGCAGCCGCCGACCCCACCAACACCAGAATGTGTGACGTCTCAGGAATCTGTGCAGCGCCACTCTGCCTGACCACGCAGCAAAACACAGAGCTCTACACAGCAGTTGGGCCCTCTGTGAGGCGAGCAGGAACACAGAGGATAAAAGTAAAAAAAAATGGGAGAAGATGACTCACTAACATCAGCTCATAATCAGCTGTGATAACACTTTGGCTCATGCATTTCTGTGCTGTGTGTCCGTGTCTTCTCAGTTACATTAGTTTCCTTACTCTGAGAAAACACTGTGATACACTTTTGAGTATGAATTCAGAAAAGTTAAAGCCCCTCTCTGGTGTGTTTTGGCATGCTTATGATATTTCATGTCCTGACAATGTTATTTAACCACACTGTTCACCAAATATTTTTTGACAAATTACTTAATTTTGTGCTCAATTTTTTTTTTTAAAGAAGGTTGTTACTAAAATGGAAAGATGAGGTATGCCTATAGTAGAGTCTGTAAGCCATATGCCATACTCAAGCTTGCGAATTGTACTGTTATATTGAGCCGTTTAGTGTTAGTAAACAGTATGATTTTTTTGGTGGGCAGGGCTTAGCTGGAGGCAAGACAATTCTCCACAGACATCAGTTAATGCTCGCTAGAAATTTCTGTTGGTACATTCAGAAATATTCACTCTGAGTGCCGGAGCGCACTCTAGCACAAACTGGACCATTTGTAAAATTCAGAGCACTATTTGGAATGTACTGTGCGGTTATTCAGAGCACCACACTCTCAGAGCAGCAGAGCGCCAAGCAGAGAATGTGTGATTAACTTAACCGTTGTTAATTCATACAGAAATATAACGCTCCGTTTCTTCGACCAACAGGACTCTCATTTTTATGCAGAGCATCAGACTGAATTTCTGAACACACCATGTCAGGTCACTCACTCTCCGGGACCGCGAGTTTTACTTGAATAAGTAAACACTGACCAACGGGACCAGACTGGCCGACCCATATGCTCTCACTCAGTGGATGGATGATGTCACAGGAAGCTGGGGTCATCCCTATGTTCCCCGGGTTCTATGTTCCCCATTTAACCCTGCAAAAAAGGTTCTATGTTCCCCACTTACACAAAAAAGGTTCTATGTTTCCCTCTTACTAAAAAAATGTTCTATGTTCCCCGCTTATCCAAAAAAGGCAGGAAACATAGCAGTTGCATTAATATGTTGTTTTAACATCTCTAAACACACACAACGGAACATAATGGGGAGAAATTACAATCAGAAACCCTTTGGCCGATCTACGGTGGGCAATCTGGGCAATTATATCCTTTACAGAAGGTTTTCTAATCCAGCCGTTAAATGCAGTGTTTCAGTCAGTGCAGATTTCTTCGAGCAGCCAAAGACCAACTGGCATATTAATAAATTTATTAATATATTTTAATAAAGAAAAAGCTCTATTGTTGATTGAGTTTATTTCTCAAACACACCCACTCTCTTTTATACCCACAGCCATCAGACTTAATAATTCTTTGTTAAATAGATGATCTTACAGACTTCTTTGAAATTTTCTTTTCGGGGATTAGTAAAGTTATTCTTATTACACTGACTGCTGTGATCCCTCAAAAGTAGTAAAAAACATTTTCAGTATTTACATAAACACTGAAATTAATTTTTGGTATTATAACTATGAAAATAGGACTGTGGTCAAGATAATTTGAAAAAAGATACAGAAGGATGAGCAGCAGGGGATATTTGCAGCACAGCTGGTGGAAAAGTGAATATGTGCACAAAGGTGTGCTATACATAATATGCTATACTATGTTTTGTATTGCGTATATTGTGTTTATACAGTATGTTTATACAGTATATAAATACTGTGTATGTGTATATATATATATATATACAGTACAGGCCAAAAGTTTGGACACACCTTCTCATTCAATGCGTTTTCTTTATTTTCATGACTATTTACATTGTAGATTCTCACTGAAGGCATCAAAACTATGAATGAACACATGTGGAGTTATGTACTTAACAAAAAAAGGTGAAATAACTGAAAACATGTTTTATATTCTAGTTTCTTCAAAATAGCCACCCTTTGCTCTGATTACTGCTTTGCACACTCTTGGCATTCTCTTGATGAGCTTCAAGAGGTAGTCACCTGAAATGGTTTCCACTTCACAGGTGTGCCTTATCAGGGTTAATTAGTGGAATTTCTTGCTTTATCAATGGGGTTGGGACCATCAGTTGTGTTGTGCAGAAGTCAGGTTAATACACAGCCGACAGCCCTATTGGACAACTGTTAAAATTCATATTATGGCAAGAACCAATCAGCTAACTAAAGAAAAACGAGTGGCCATCATTACTTTAAGAGATGAAGGTCAGTCAGTCCGGAAAATTGCAAAAACTTTAAATGTGTCCCCAAGTGGAGTCGCAAAAACCATCAAGCGCTACAACGAAACTGGCACACATGAGGACCGACCCAGGAAAGGAAGACCAAGAGTCACCTCTGCTTCTGAGGATAAGTTCATCCGAGTCACCAGCCTCAGAAATCGCAAGTTAACAGCAGCTCAGATCAGAGACCAGATGAATGCCACACAGAGTTCTAGCAGCAGACCCATCTCTAGAACAACTGTTAAGAGGAGACTGCGCGAATCAGGCCTTCATGGTCAAATAGCTGCTAGGAAACCACTGCTAAGGAGAGGCAACAAGCAGAAGAGATTTGTTTGGGCCAAGAAACACAAGGAATGGACATTAGACCAGTGGAAATCTGTGCTTTGGTCTGATGAGTCCAAATTTGAGATCTTTGGTTCCAACCGTGTCTTTGTGAGACGCAGAAAAGGTGAACGGATGGATTCCACATGCCTGGTTCCCACTGTGAAGCATGGAGGAGGAGGTGTGATGGTGTGGGGTGTTTTGCTGGTGACACTGTTGGGGATTTATTCAAAATTGAAGGCACACTGAACCAGCATGGCTACCACAGCATCCTGCAGCGACATGCCATCCCATCCGGTTTGCGTTTAGTTGGACGATCATTTATTTTTCAACAGGACAATGACCCCAAACACACCTCCAGGCTGTGTAAGGGCTATTTGACCGAGAAGGAGAGTGATGGAGTGCTGTGGCAGATGACCTGGCCTTCACAGTCACCGGACCTGAACCCAATCGAGATGGTTTGGGGTGAGCTGGACCGCAGAGTGAAGGCAAAGGGGCCAACAAGTGCTAAACACCTCTGGGAACTCCTTCAAGACTGTTGGAAAACCATTTCAGGTGACTACCTCTTGAAGCTCATGGAGAGAATGCCAAGAGTGTGCAAAGCAGTAATCAGAGCAAAGGGTGGCTATTTTGAAGACACTAGAATATAAAACATGTTTTCAGTTATTTCACCTTTTTTTGTTAAGTACATAACTCCACATGTGTTCATTCATAGTTTTGATGCCTTCAGTGAGAATCTACAATGTAAATAGTCATGAAAATAAAGAAAACGCATTGAATGAGAAGGTGTGTCCAAACTTTTGGCCTGTACTGTATATATATATATATTCCACTCTGGGGTTGAGGTGAATAAAAGCACTGTGTTGTGACCTAAATAACATGCTGTTGCTATCTGCAGAAAGTATTAAAGCATGAAATCCCGCATTTTTAATGTACGAAAGCATCCTGTATCATAACTACATGTGTGCCGTTTGTAACAAACCAAACCGCGTGAAAATCAGTTGAAAATTCAGTGAGTTATTCTATTTTACTTGTGCATACAGCTCCTTCCTCAATAGAAGTGAATGCACTGTGGAGGCGAAGAGAGACCCATCCAAGATGGCGGCCCAGGGCGCTCTGATAGGCAGCGGCAGTCAATGCGGCGTCTATGTATATATGTCTATGGTGCTGCACATGTGAGCATTTTTGATGATCTCCTCCGTCAAGTCTGTTCGTCTTATCGTATCTAACCATCTTTGTTTTTGTTGATGGGCAATGGTGGCTGGTATGTGATAAAATTAAAGTTTTGAGCCATGACTCTTTCTATTCTGGCTCCCAATAACACAACAAGACGACAGTTTAAGACTCCTCTGTAGCCTACAGCCCTGTGGTGGCGTGTTTTGCCTCCAGCTAACAAACTGACGTCATTGTGACTTCAGCTCTAAAAGGGTCTAGACATTATGAGCATCATATCCTGAGTTTTACCTCTCTGTGCAGTTGCCCTCCACTTTAGTTTTGTGTTGTTTTTTTTCATTAAGGCATTTGTAGCCTATGTGCACTGAACAGCTGCAATCAACACAGTGAACTACACCAAATCAGACCATCAGAAATAGCACAACACACTGTCCCTCTAACTTGCTCTCTACTTAACTGTCACCACAGGATGGCTAGACATATTACCAAGGTCCACCATTTGAAATGCAGCTGTGGAACATGTTGAAAGTTTACACCGTCCACCAGCATCAGTCTCCAACAGGTCCGGACACTGGGGAGTGCCAGAAGAGCCGGTGTTGGGAGCTGTGGCCAAAAACGTCCCAAAACTCAATTTCAAACAGTAGACCTTGGCAACATATCTATCCTTCCTTTGGTGGGCTATGGCTGGCGTTCGGCTCCCTGGTGCAGCAGCAGTCAAACGGCGCCTCATTACTACAACAATCGACAGCTGCAGCAGACGGAGATGCTAAAGAGGAGAGCGAGAGCTGTTTCTTTTGTCTCATAAACAGTAAATTCATCAAAGCATGTGCCATATTGCTGTTTTCCAAATTACTGTAGCTGCCATGTTATTGTTTTTTTAATGGAGTTTAAGAAAAAATGCTAATCGTTAACAGGAAGTAAAACTGGCTGGAGGGGGGCTTTAATGCATCACTAAACCCGATCCTAAATATTGATAAATGCCTTTACCCAGAGCATTGCTTGGAACTTGTTTACATATTCATAACCTCATGACATACTGTACATCAGAGCTATTAAAGATGGCCAGAGGGGCCGAGCTTACACAGAGTGGGCTGGGTGTCAGAAGCAGCAGAAGCTTGATTTATTGCAAAAGAAAAAAACACAATCTCCCAAAAAACATGGACAGCAGCTTCACTACCATACGAGCTACTTAGATCCTTCGATGAACAGCTCTACATGGTCCTCTCCTTATGTTCTCTCATGTTCCACATAATTCGGGTGCAAGTGTAATGTGTGTAGCACATGTGTGCAATACATAGCGGCCATATGCGAGATCTGATATGCAGTTCAGAGGAATGAGCAAAGTTGAACAGAGAAGAAGTGAAGGACTCGCTGACTCTCATATCAAACGCACTCTTTATCTGGAACAGACCTGATCGCCTGGCGTGAATATCCTACATGTATCGGACAGCTTTTATGGCAGGATTGGTTTAAGAGATCCCAGTCTCTTGTGTGTGGTGGATGACATCAGCAGTAATCTGTCTGATCAGTTGCACCTATTCGTGTTCACGCTCCACTACAGGTAGTGGTGCTTCTCAATTAGTTGAAAAGTATCCAAGAATAGTAGATTGATTTGAGGTTGACTCTTGTGTGGCAGTGTTTACACTGTCAGGTGACCTCACAAGCAAAGTTGGCTGCAATTAAAAGCCTCAGGAAGGCTCAGCAGCGGTTACGCATGGCTCCCCCAGCCTCGCTGTCTCTCCTTCGGACAACATACCGCTCGTTATCCCTCCGCTGCCTTACCGTCAACACCACAAAAATCCCTGCTCTGTGTGTGTGCGGGGTGCATGCATGGGTATGTACTTAGCATGTGTTGCTATGTGCGCGAGTAAGCACGTGTTTGTGTGTATATGGGCATAATTGTGTGTATATATCTAACTGTGTTTTTGCAGGAGCTCGCACCAGCCGCAATCACTTTTGATGGATATCTACTCTGGCTTTGGAGAGCTGTACGTTTTCCAGTGGGTGACTCATGGGGCTTCTGACGGATGTCTGTACCAATTTACTGCTACTGCCACTGCTGCTGCTCTTGTTCCCCACCCCAAGTGTGTGTGTGTGTGTGTGTCTATGAATAAGTGTCCTGTGCATTGGCTGGTTGTGGTTGTAGTTTCCAACTTCTGCTTATGGACTTTCCACTCTTTTCTTGAACAGCAGAAGAGGAGTGTAAAGGAGAGTGGGGCTGCTAGAGTTCTTTAATGGCACACGCGCGCACACACACACACACACACACACACACACACACTCACACAAACATACACTGCATAAAAATGACTCAGTCAGATGACTCACTCCTATCTTTTCCCGTTGTCAGACTCAGAAATGACGATTAAATTATTAATCTAATGAAAAATGAATGTGCTCTGAGCAGCAGATCATTGTACATGCCCGTGGAACAGACAAAAGGTGCATGGTGCATACCATTCTTTGTAAAGGCTACATAACTTCATTGTTGATCTGAACAGACCCATGTGTGGCGATAACAAGACATTTCCTGTTCACTGTGGCTCTGCAGGTCACCCAGTACAGGTGTAATGTTGGACTTGAACTTCTGAACTTGCAGAGCCCTCGAGTGATAAATTCTTTATCTGCAACGCCTTACCTGGAGATGCATACTAGCTGTTGCTTCATTCATTTATTAGCTTGACAAACATAGTGCCTCACAAGCTGTTTTAACTCTTTGATATCTCCAACCAAGACTTCTGTGGTATATATACTTCCAAGACAAGATAAAGTGTGAACTGTGATATTATGTGTGGTGTGTACCTAACACAGTGAGAA
The DNA here is from genome assembly GCF_011397635.1 of Epinephelus fuscoguttatus. Taxonomy (NCBI): domain Eukaryota; kingdom Metazoa; phylum Chordata; class Actinopteri; order Perciformes; family Serranidae; genus Epinephelus; species Epinephelus fuscoguttatus. Next base: position 23,886,096 of record NC_064770.1, on the reverse strand, counting down.
AGTGATGTCAATGAATCCCATTCTGAAAAGCAGTGGATGGTGAACAAGCAAGACATATCAGTGGTCTTTGCCTCCTGGACAGCTGCAGCTATGTCTGAAGGCATTTTCAGACCAAAATGTTCCTGGGACTTCCTGAGAGGAACTACCAGATGTGGAGCTCCCCCAAGAACTACATACCTTCAAGGGCTTTTTTCTGTTTGCATTCACACCACTGATAGAAACACTTAAATAATGCAGTGTAGCCGGCCAGCGGTTGCTATAGCACCATCACTTTTGCTTAGCAAATCAAAATTGCATTTCCATGATTGCATCTATGCTCAGTAAAACCTGAATTTGTCTGTCTTTTGTGACTTTTGTTTTGTGTTGCCTGTCGTTTCCAAAGCCATCAGGTTTTTAAACATGGTGGTTGCCAGTGCTGCGTTGGCTGTGCTCGACCAATCAATGTACACTTACGTCACTCATGGTTCCTCTTGTGCTGTGGGAGGTCCTACTCTGATATAGGAGTTAAAAACATTTCTAAAAAAGGCATACTAAGAATTACAATTGTTCCTAGTACTTAAGGTGTGGACACAACATAAAGGGGGATTCTTAGAGCTACATTGCTTGATCTATGAAAAAATTCCTCAGGTCTGAAACACACATTCATTCATTCAGGAGTCATTTGTAACAGCTGAAGACTAGGTGATATTGTAATAATCAGCCAAAATGGTTTAGCGCATCTGTCCCAGAGCCAGCTGCAGCTGTTGCTCACTGGTGTATCCCTCCGCACAGGGCGTAAACACACTCTAATTCCGTGTATCAAACTTCTTCTAAAATGACTAAAAAAGAGTCTCGTTTTTCGAATTAATGTTTAAATGTTTATTTTAAATGCAAGTGCAAAAATGCCAGCTTCAGGGTTTCTGTAACGTTTATTTGTTCACTTTTACCGAGTAGGCTACTGACCCACTATAGACTTCAACTGTATTCGCTAAGCTAAGCCGCAATGCTAACCGTTGAAATGCAGCCACTGGATATACAGACACAAAAAAGATATCAATCTTTTTTGTGTCTTTTGTGTCTTTTTTGTTGTCTCACTATGAAAATGATAGAGAAACGGCATTACTCCCAAATCGTCGGAGTATTCTTTTATCAGAGACGATTTCAAACACAAGTACACAAATCAGCTTCACAGACAAAGCACTTGTCTTTACCTGGACACATTTTCCCCACAAAATCAACATGCTAACGTTATTAGCACAAGCTTAAGGAATTTTACATTGTCTAAATTAGCCGAGCAGCTAGCAGACTTTTCCTCTACTCATACGAAGCCAGGGCAACAGCAACATTTAACAAAGGGAAAGTTACAAAATACAGCTTCATTACAACTCACAAGATTCACTGACAAAACAGATGTGTTCTACTAAACACGTTTTCCAAACAACTACAAAATGCTAATGTTATTAGCACAAGCCTATGGCATTTGACATTGTATAAATTAGCCTAGCGACGAGCGGAGATTTCCTCTGCTCATATGAAGACAGGATAAATCACACGCAAGGCTTAAAATGCTATTTTGTGGAGCCTTTACTGTCTTCATGTCGGTGAAGATTCTCAGTCATGGTAATCGTAAGTGCTATATCGTAGGCAACTGGACTGGCCTCTCATCCAAGAAGCTTCTTTGGTACTTCATACCTGTCATTTAGAACTGAAGAAGCTTCTTGGATGAGAGGCAAAACGTCTTCAAGAAACGCAAGCAAGTCCAGTTACCCACAATATAGCACTTACGTTTACTGTCTTCACAATTTGTGTCTTATCTGTGAAATTAAAGTAAATAAAGGCTTCGTTTCCGCTGAGGGAAATGGTTTCAGCGTCCAAAAATAGATAGTAGAACTGCGGAGGTCTCTATGTCGATGCAGAGCCTTTGCCGTAGGTACGGCATCAATTGGATGCAGAGGTATAAATCCTGCATAATGGGTAAATGGCTAAAATGGATATCAGAAAATAATGGATAAACAATTGAAAGTTAACTGAAAGTAATAGATACTAAATTAATTAATGGATGGCTGGGTAAATGGTTACAATAGATTAAACCACACTTAACTGTAGAGCATTAGTTCATGGTCATTGCTGAGAAACACACACACACAACCACACGTAAGCTCACGGGGAAATCCCCTACACTGCAGGTAAAACAGTATTTCTTTAGAAATGCCAGAAACTATAACACTCTAAAGGGATCACATATCTTTATGCTGAAGTAGTTCTTTGGCTAAAGGGACTTATTTCAGCCTTAATTACTTTTGTAGGCCCCAGTCTAATTTAATCCAACCCAGCCTGGCTGAGGAAGGAGTGAACAGCCTCATCTAGTCAAGTACAAAAAAAAAAAAGAAAGGAGATATAGTTCAGATCCCCGAAGACGACATGGCTGTAATGCATCAAGCATATTTAAGAACTGCGTGACTAATCGCTGACTGCTTCAAACAATCAGAAACTCTTGCTCAAGCCTGTGGCCTGCCAGGAGGACATCCCACCTGGGAATCATTCAGACATCATGGAAATACAGCTCATCCTTTTAAACACAGCACATTTTTTACATCCCCCCTTTACATCTGTCGTCTGCTATTAAATAGCATGAACAGGATAAGTAAAATCTTTTGGCTCGGACGGACTTGTGAATGACCTGACCACCCAGTTAGCTCCCAGAGTTCCCAGTTCATTCTCTCGAAAAAAGATGCCAGCTGCTGACCCTGACGTGGATTCTTTTATCAAGGATCGTCCCTGGGATGGAAGGACTTACTTCTGTTCACTGTTTTCATCCCTCCCATCCTCATCTGTAAGCACAGGAGCCTAACACACCACTGTGATTCCTGTCTTCATTGCAGGCTATTCTGGGCTGAGGTTACCCAGGACACCGTGTGTGGCTTTACCCAGATTTAGCTGCCCACAGTATGCCTGAGTTAAATCATCTGTGTTTGTCATGCAAATAATAAATATTCATTAATGGTTCTTCCACAGTTCCTCAGATTCTTCCTCATTATTTTGTGTCAGCTCTGTAATCTCTAAAAGGATTTTACCCTTCTGGACTTCTAGAAATAATCCTAAACTAATATTGACACGTGCTAAAGAAGTGCGCCTGCGTGGAAGAGTTGGACCAGAGGGCTGTGAAGAGGGTCGTGGAGCCAAGGCCAAACCGCGGGGCTACACAGTGAGGAGAGGGTGGCCAGCGGAACAACGGTGCATCAAAGACACCACGTTGAACCACCAGCCTTGTCTCTGCTGCTCTCTGCCTCTCACACTCATACCCTATTTTCAGAAAGACCAACACGAGGGCAAACAGCAAATCGTCCGTCACTGTTGTTATCATTTCCAAACAGCAATTTTTCAAGCCAAAGCAAATTTAGGGACACTGGTGTATGATGTGTATGTGCATGCACAGGCACTTGCGTGTGTGTTTTGTCAAGCAGCACACACCTTTTCATAGATCTCCATGTGTTTACCCATGCTGGTTTAGCTCACGAAGAGTCATATTCTGTCAGTTTCACTGTAGCCAGTGGGTCCAGAGCCCCCGAGCTGCTCTGCCCAGTGCTGTGGCTCAGCTAGGGATGGACTTGGCTGTGCATGGCCACTCTGGGCGCTCGTCCCATCGCCACACTGAAGTGATGAAGGAGGACTCTGTCCCCCCTCCCCACACCTACACCCCCATCCATGGCCACAGAGGTGAGGAGGCACCCAGGGGACACGCTGGCTGGCGTCTGAGGCCACATTCACCCATCTGACAAGAACAGGCTTGGCTGCTCTCAAAGTGATGGTGCCAGGGTGTCTTGCCTGCTGCTGCCCACGGCTACCCTTCTCAGCTGTGAAGTGCTCCACCACCACTACAGTATAGTCAGGTCAGCATTTCCCATCTTTATCTATTCATGTTAGAGCTGACTGCATGTAGGTCTCTGCAAATCTGAGTCCAACTTTGTCGCAACGCTGTAGGAAAGGGGATTAAAATGTGATGACAGAGGTTCCTATGAGGTTTAGATTAGATTCATTAAAAGATTAAAATGAATATGCTATCCAGTTCATTCTTGTTATATGTGATATTGCCCATTTAAACCATATTTGGAAACTGGAATCCCCCGTTGATACCTGATAACAGTTTTAGGATTTGACTCTCTCCTCTGCACTCACCTTCATCTTGTTGAGAGAGGCATCTCTGTTCACTTTACTGCTCTTGTAGTCTCTCAACTCACCTCCAATCTCCAATCCTCTGAATAGGGTCACGCATTTGTTTTGATAACACTGCAGAAAGGTTTAACTGTGCCAGCCTGCCCAGGTGCTGGTGAATAGGGAGCTGCGACAATGGGCCATCAACTGAATGGAGCATCAAAGCCGCCCTGATGATTTGATGGTGATTGAGGGTCCTTGCATGAGGGTAGGGCCTCCTGCTTCAGAGAGCTGTTTGTGAGCGAAAAGCACCATCATACAGGTTCACCCGCCTTTGATTTAAGTCTTTCGTTAAGTGCCATAGTGGCGCCGATGTCAGCTGCATCTCACTGATCGTTGGGCAGCAGGGACAAAGGGTTGTGTTAACCAGGTGTATTGTCCTGATCTTAATGGCAAACGGAGGCAAGAGCTGACTGGGGATTTTGGTTTGAATTTTACTGAAGAACAGAAGAGCTGTAGATAAAAGTAAGGAGAAAATAAAGCCGGTTTCTTTTCTTTTCTTTTTTTCTTTCTTTCAGTCAGTGAACTCAACGGACAATCCAGGCCCGACCCACATGACTACCGTAGCCTGCCACCTGTTCCGTGGGAAAGCAATGTTCAAGACAAGAGTTCTCAAATCCAAGGGGGGATAAAAGAAATTTAAAAAGAATGGAAAAGCAGTTAGTTTGAGCACGCTGGGCGCATACCAAGGCTCAGCTCGCAGATTCCAAAGACAAGCTGATGGAAGTGAGCCAGGCCGCCTCACACGGGAGGAGGAGATGAACGAGAGGATAGAAGAAGATGGAGTAATGGGGGGGAATTGAAGAGACATTCAGGGACCTGCAAGACACTGATAGACAAGGGACAGTGAGTGATGGAGGGAGATGGTGAGAGGGGCAGGCAGGGGGTGACAAAGATAAAGGGGAGTAGCTTGTGGAACACCACAGCTGGAGTACCTCAATATTCCCCACCCCTCACCCCATTAACCCCTACCTGTCTTCTGTTTGCCCTCATACCCCAACCCTAACAACAAAACGCACTTTTGGCTAACACTCCAATATGTACTGACAAAATGGAAAAGATCAATGTGGCAGGGATGCTCTGTGAATTGTTGACCTCGTCCGTCGACTGACAGAGAGGCTTTGAGAGAGCAGCCAAGCAGGGCCCTGCAAGGATTAATAGCTCAGGGAGATGCAATGAGACAACCATGCCACAAGTGGTTTGTCATGTTCTCTCTACAGTCTCTCTCAGTGCTCCCACCATATCTTTATCCCACACACACACACACACACACACACACACACACACACCACAGACGCGACTCCAGGATCCCAGACTCTGAGCTCTTAGACCAGACTCAGTGCATGTGTAGGGAACAAGTGAGCCTCTTTGTTCAATGACACCACCATCCTTCACTGCAGAGGTAACTCACTGACAGACTGCTCAGTCGCTAGAAGAGAGATGGATGAAGACACTTTGTACCTCGAAGAGAGCGGGAGGAAATGGACTGATAGGTGGATAGATAGCAGGTATTAGAAGAGGATATATTGTTATCAGTAAAGCAATACAAGGACAGAGATAAGGACAGCATCAGAGAAGACAGAGGAGAGGAGAGAGCAGACCAAATGTAAATTTGTTAAGTTCAGGTCAGAGCAATAGGAGCTGCATCCTTCTGAGACACAGCGGCATCACGGGCAAGATTACTGTCTCCACTGTCTCTCAGCTGGACCTCCCTGACAACCAATCCCCATGCAGGAAGCTTTGTAACCCAGGCCATGACAGGGTGGGGCAGGGTCAGAGGTTGGGAGTTATAGAGCTGACAGACAAGAGAGATTGATGCCCGTTGACAAAACTTGAGCCCTACTTGGTCTCAGCAGCAGCCCTGCCTGCTCCCCAGGGGCCGGGGGGGGGGGGGGGGGAATCAGAGATACAGATACAATCCCCCATCCCCTTCTCATCCCCAGGGACACACACTTTGACTGCCCCCAACTCGCATACACGTCAGTGCTATCCCACTTTCCTGTCCTGTCTTGTTTGATCGTGTCCTAAACTGTAAGAGGAAGCAGTGAAAGGCCTCAGTAAAAGGAGAGCCCTGACATATATTTTGTTTCATCCAGCCGTGAATTCCTGTGAGGGTGCATGCGGCATTACTGTATGTGTGTCAATTGGCTGAAGTAGAGCACGGTGTTACTGGGAGATAGTAAGATGGAGCGAGTCTAGTGGGTGGAGGTACTGTAGAGGCAAAGTAACGCAGCATTAACTGTCACAGATAGAGTTACATGGGGGACCAATTCCTTCGACCATGCAGGCTGTTAAACTCACAAATGACCTTTTTCGCAGATGTTGTTACGCACAGCCAACTGGCTCAGTGAGAGACGACGTGATGATTAAAACAAAAGAGAGTCGACAGGTTGCACTTCATCGTTTGTTGTGACGTTAGATTGCCGTAGCACTTCCTCATGCAGAACAGAGTCGGCAAGAAGAGCAGAACATGCGAAATGGACCCCAGCCGTGAGCGCAGATCACTGACTCTCTCCTTCTCGCTCTCTCATTACATGAAGTCATTCACGAGGAACATGAGAGCGCTCTCCAGCCCTCTGCTCTCTGCAGAGAAGTTGGATATTTACTGTTTCAGATATGTACAAAGTTGTAGAATTTCATCTGCAGGCGTGACCAAATAAATACCACTCTGTGTCTATGTGTGCACATGTACTTGTGTGCAGACACAATGGTGTCAGTAGTGCCAGCGATATGACCACAGATTTGTATCATGGTATTTCACTTTCACATTCACATTTCGGTATCACTTTTTTTCGTGACTGAGCCTTTATATAGGTTTACAGTTGCCAGTGTTGCTCTAAAAATGTAAGCTATTACTTACTACTTACCCGTATTTTCCAAATTCTCTGCCTGAAAGACGAAGAGTTACTTGTAGAGCAACATTTCATCCACCACATATCCAGCTACAAGTTTAATAACTTCTTTGTAGCTGTAGTTGTCCACGATTAAAATCTAGTTTTGCTTGTTTACCCAGTGTAGCGCTATAGCTGACCTCCACGGTCGAGGAGGGCTCACCTTTGGTGGGGTGTAGTTCCTGGAGCTTCATGTTGTTGTGCTGTCAGTCGTAGTAGTTGAGGTGTTTCAAACTTGAGGTTCGAGGACATGTTTTTTGCAGTGGAAAGAGTTTTATGTCCTGATCTTGGGTTTGTGTATTCTGTTATCCTGGACTTAATTTAGGAGTTTTCTGTTTGTGTTAGGAGTTTTCTGTTTAATCTGCTTCCTGGTTTATTTTGAAGATTCTTTCCTCATGGGTCATGTCTGGTTTCACTTCCTCTCTTTGTGTGTTTTCCCGCCTGTTTTCTGTCACACCTGTCTCGTTAGTCCTTCCCTGTTCCCAGAGTCACACCTGTTCTGTATTAGTCTTGTTTGCTCCACCCTTGCTGTTAGCCAATCTTCATTTCCCTCCTTCTGCCCATGTCTTCCGACTCCAGCTGTGTCTCATGCTTGTGATTAGTCTTCCGTGTATATACCTGTGTGTTTCCCTTTGTTGTTGTCAGTTTGTCTGTGGTCATTCCCGTGTTCATAATTGTGCTCATCCCCGTGTTCCTGCTGTTGTTCCCTGCTCCATTTCCTGCCTGATGTTCTGTTTGCATTTTGGATTTGAGCTCAGTTTTTTTTTTCTTCTTTCCTTTAGACTTTTAGTTACCTGTCTGTACCAGATGTTTTCTATTGATTAGATTAAAGCTCGCTTTTTGTTATAAATTCAACCTGTCTGTTAGTGTGCATTTGGGTCCTCCTTGAACAGGAACGTGACATTTTAGTTCTGCTGGTTTTGGAGTAACTGTAATATTAATACTGAAATTTTATAGGCAATTAGTTACATTACTCGTTTCTGGAAAAACTGTTTTTACTGGGGACAGAAAACAGAACCTTAACATTGGCTCCTTTCAAAACAAAATATTTTAATACTGTATATCATCCATCCATTTGAAAGTATAATATGTGATTTAAAAAGTGAATATGGAGCTATGAAATTTGAGGCAATATGAGACTGGCAGAACAGTCTGTGAAAACAGACACTGTGAAGGATGAGAGTTCAAACATGTAGTAGTTGAGTTGATGGACAGCAGAATATCTGGCAACCGTAATTGATTATTAATTTTTTATCATTTTTAATGCAAAAATGCAAAGCGTTCTTCTGCTCAAGCTCTTAAGTTGTGAAATTTTGCCATTAATTGTCCTATTCAGTATTAAACTAAATATATATTTTAGTTATGACAGTCTTCTTCGATATACAAATTTTTGTCATCAAATTAAATTAATTAACAAACAGATAATATATAATATAAGTTAGTGATATACTCCACAGTTGAATGAATATGCTCGATTGTCTGCTTAGATGTTTGTTCACATGTTAAAGGCTCTACATATAGTTCCCTGGCAAAAAATGTAAAAAAAAAAAAGAAACAAGATTTGCATTGGTAACAGGCACAAGTATCTCATCCACCTGGCAGAGGTTTGGGCAGTTTAGAAAGAAAGGAAAACATTGTGCAGCATTTCCAGGTTTGAACAAAGCGACCTTGCTCCGTCTCTGGCTGCGCTCACCCGATCAGAAGAAAACAAGGTGAGGATTAGGCGTAAACAAAGAATCCCTGGCCGTTTGAAGCCAACCAGGAGGTCATGTTCACGGCCCCGTCCACTTCCACCCTGTTTCCTCCATTGATTGGGAATGTTTATCACATCAGGGAGAGGTCAAGGAGGGGGTCAAGTCAAAGAGGGGCTAGTGGGCTTCCACCCAGCAGTCTGGCTTATGATACTGTCCAGAGCCTGACCACAGACACGACAACTTGTTGTGCGGGATTTAGTGGATTTCATGGGTAAAAGGGGAGAACATGTTTGTTTAAACTGAGGTTGAAAGATGGAGGGTTTAGAAGAACAAGCAGATGAATTTCCAATACCAAGTCCTTCCAGGTTGTCTGTCCACACCTATCTACACCTACCTGTTAACATCCTCAGTCCGCCATTAACCTACCTATGTTCATCTCCTCCTCTGTAATTTGCATGACCATCAGCCTGGTCTCAGATCAACAGGACACTCACATAGAGCTTTCATCTCCAGACAGAGGCCTAGTTCAGTGTCTTTCCCTGTGACCTGTGCCTTGCCTTGGCTTAGCCTGAGGCACAAAGACATCCCTCTCATGAATGACAGGGCTAGGACCTCCACTGCCTCTCCATTTGACCCTCTTGTTGACCTAATTGTGTGTAATGCCAGGGCCATGCCCCACCCAACCCCAGCAGGCCCCCAGGCTGCCGCGACGAGGCCCACGGGCTACAGAGGCCAATTACAACCTAACAGTCTCCCTCCCACATAACTGCTGTCCTCCCATGTACTCCTGTGTCTCTCTGTCTCCTACTCTTCCCATCTTTTTCAGGACCACCTAGGTGTTTGCAGGGCCTAATGCACGCTAGGGCCCAGTTTTTTTTTTCATGCTGTGTTGGCAGGATCCTCTCAGTTCTGCTCACGCTCTCTGCATACCAGCGGAGAAAGCCATTAACAATGCCGCCTCAAGGCATGACCATGACGGGAGGGTGTGAGGGGGTTAAAGGTCACCTGCTGTAGAGCCAAAGTCATTTGTTTTCTTCTTGACCCAGAAGTGTTTCACCAAAAAGTTTATACTAACAATAATTATTGTAATAATAATTTATTTCTGCTCGTTTTACAAACATGACCATCCTTTTTCAAGACTTTGAAGACCATAAAAAAAGAAAAGAAACATCACCGTGCGTTATATAAACAGTGAAGCGTCAAGGACAGCAAACTGTAAATTGGAGACCCTTTTCATCCTTAGCCCTGAATGGATACCGGCCAAAGCGCAGGGAGAAGACAATGACAAGACTGTGAGTGATTGTATTTGTGTGTGTGAGTTATGATCTGCACCTTTCTGCAAGTTGTCAGGCATGGCACTGGCAGAGGAACAGAAACGAAAGAGAACTTGACGATCGCACTTTGATGAGAATGAGGGGGTTTGCCAAACACCAAAGAGCCCAGAGGCAGTGTCTGAATGTGTGTTTGTCTGAGTGTGTGTACACAGAGTGTGTAAATGTGAGTGCACAGCTCTTTGATTACATACAGTATGTACCTGTTATAAACTTCCCTCCCAGGTAAGAAGCAGCAGCAAGGCCTCATCTGTACAGTTAATAGCTGTGATTATGAACTTAGAAATAGACTCAACTGAGATAGAGGAAATCCTGAAGAAAAGGGAAAATAAAAAGAGGCGTTTGACAGGAGCTGTATATAATATTCCCCCCAAAGCTGAGAGCAATAAAGAGCTACTACAAAACATATTTAAAGTAAAGTAGATGCAAAAGAAAAATGGAAGCAATATTTACAACTCACATAAAATTACCACTAACTAGTCCATACCCATTGGTAGCTTTGTCACCTTCTACCTATGCCAATCCTCAATGCCTATGTGCAGTTTCACATAGATTGACCACATCAGTGAGTAGAAAAACGTGGGACAGACAGAATGACTGACTGACAGAATGACACACTGACAGTTTCCGTCATTATGTACAGCATACCATACCATGACTTAGTCATACCAAAAATTAGAAAGAAAAAAAAAAAGGATTCAGCCACAGGGGGAGCCACAGCGATCGGTCACATTTTAGCCATTTTTAGGCATTTTTCTGTTGTTACAGCGCCACCCAGCTGCCAATTAGAGTTAAATTTCTCCAGTCACCTTGAGGCGTCCTGTTCTACATATCTACCAGGTTTAGTAAAAATCGATATGGTGGTTAGGCCTAGATAAGAAATTAGCTCTCTAGCACCTCCATTTTGTTTGATGGGGTCAATAATGGAGGGGTCCCCTCAGATTATGTGTGGTCATATGCCTACAAAGTTGCGTGGTGATCGGTGAAACCCTTGAGATGTTATACACCTTTATGTGATGAGCCACGCCCTCCGCAATATTCATTGCCTTATAGAAGCTCAGTTTTAGTAAGTTTTCCAACTTTTCAAGTTTTCCAAGAGGGAACTTTAGATATTGGTCCCTAGATTATGTTCACTGAGTTTCATGCAGATCGCTCAAACTTCCTAGGAAGAGATCCATTTGAAGTGTTTTTCAAAAAATTCAAAATGGCGGAAAATCTATAAACCGGAAGTTATGGGTTCTTGAGGCAGATTTGTTCCTCATGAGGAGAGGCATCTCTATGAAAAGTTTCATGTCTCTACGACATACGGGGCATGAGATATGCCCATTCAAAGTTTGCCATTTCAATCGGTTGCTATAATGCCCCCCTTTGGCCAACTGATGTAATATTGCTTCATTCGCATCCTCCCATGACCCTCTACCACTGTGCCAAATTTCACATGGATTGACCAAGTCAGTGAGTTGGACAGAGTTTTTGTCATTATGTAGTAAGAAGATGAGAATTTACGCTTAAATCAGTATAAGTTAATGACAAAGAATAAATTACAGTAGAGGTAAAATTCATATTTTCAATGCTAGCGCCTCAGATAAATGTTTAAAATGTGTTACTCAGAGTGACTCCCTTGAACATGCCTTTTGGTACTGTGAGAAAATTACAAAGAATATTAAAAGATAGGTTTCGAGAACCTGCAATTGTGTTGCCTTTTTTTCACCATCAATTTGCCTCTTTCAAAATGTTGGGAAAATAAGAGTGCTTTCACACCTGCCCTGTTTGGTTGAGTTCAACTCAAGTTTGTTTGCCCCCGAAGTGCGGTTTGTTTGGGCAGGTGTGAACACAGCAATCGCACTCAGGTGTGCACCAAAACAAGAGAGGTGGTCTTGGTCCGGTTACAAACAAACTCTGGTGCGGTTCGTTTGTGGTGAGAACGTGTTCTGATCTTGATCTGAACCAACTGCTGTCACATGACACATAGTTTGGGTTAAACATGAGCATGTTACAGTCCTGGAGGATTATTAATGTGCACCTCCTCCTGTACTGCCTTAATATGCACATTCAGCACATCCAATGCATCAAAACATTGTTTTCTAGTTGGAGCCGCGCCTCGTTTTCAAACTGTATGGTTTGACTAAGATGAACAATGACAGCAATATAGTCCACGATGAGCAGCGCTAAAATCAACCTGCGTAGTTGTCCCTCCATTGTGACATTAGAAAGTGTCACATTTATCTTGCAAGTGTACTCTTCTTCAATGTTTTGTTTACTTCCTGGATTTTTCCCACATGGATATTCTTTCTCACACAAGGCATTTGATCTAGTCCGCTTGTAAATGCTGCTGTGAGAACATGAACCAACTCTCGGCAATTATGCCGAAACTCTAAGGAACCCTGTATAACATCCGGTCTTGTCTAATGTGTGTGTGTGTGTCTCATGTGAAGAAGAAGAGGAAACAATGATTATGTTGCACATGAAATGGGAACTGTATTATATTCAAAATCATGCTCACTCAATAAAAGAAAAACAATTGAAAAAAAGAAAGTAAAATAGCTGTGATTATACCTCAAACCCATTTTAATTCCCAAGGTGTCACATACTGCTGCTTACTCAGGCCCCTCAGTGTGTGATATCCACACCAAAGGCACCCTTTAGTGCCTTTATGTGATGCAAAGGGCTTTCAGCTAACTCCAGTGTAAACCCATCCCCGGCAGTACATGACTTTGAGAATAATTGATGTAATATAAAGATTCAGAAAGCCTGCATAGAGTGAAAGGTGGCTGGGTCAAACAAAACTGAACTTTCAGGGGGAAACGTGGTGGGACAAGGACAAAAGTTAGGGTGGCAAAAGTCCAAGTGGGGCGGGTTGGAGGTGTGGTGGATGGGTCCAACAAACACTGACTTTCACACAAGAGAGCGGTGTTTGTGTCCCGTAAGAATCTAAAGCCAAACCCTGTTCTTTTTTCCTAAGCCTAACCACATGTATTTGTTGGAAGAAAGAAAAAAAAGTTGCGGTGTTGTGCCAGTGCAGTACAACAGACTATGTAAACCAAGTGTATCTTAAAAGAAGGCAATGCATGTGACAGGCAGGACTTGACATGGTGTCCCAGTACGTCGACAACTAACGCACCCAGAGTAGCTTGCACATTGTATGTCGATGTAGAAAGTCCAGGACCAAACGTCAATATGTGATGAGGTCGGAGTGAGAATGTGTTGTGTTTTAATGTAACATCACCTCACTTACATACCCATGTGCCGTGTGAAACTAAAAATCATATTCATGTTACTTTACATAACAAACATAGTTATTTGAACCCAAAACATGATCTTTTATCTAAACCTAACCAAGAGGCGTTGGACCATTTCACAACATTAACCACATGTTAAAATGTTTTTCAGTTGATCGTCACATACTATAGATATATCAAAGGTTGCCCTGCGCATCGCTGTGAGATGTCGAGAGGCATGACAAAGCACAGGCATTTGACGACCTGAGAATAAGAACAGGTTGCTATCCCTCAATCCTCTCCCTCCTCGCTGTGTCTTCTCTCTCCTCTAAGGTTTTGTGGCCGAGCTGGATGGTATTCGGAGCACAGTGTGTCTTAACAAAGCTGCCTTTATGTGGACGCACTCGCTGTGGTTTTGACCCGTAACTACCTCTGCTGTCAGACCAAGATGAAGTGTGTGTGTGTGTATGTGTGTGTGTGTGTGTGTGTGTATCTGATTCGATCTCTCTCTGTTCTCCAGCCTAAAATGTTCACTCCACTTCTCAGTGTCCACACAATATCCAGTATGTGACAGTTATTGTTCTACTGGGATACAAGTCCCACCAGGTGTGTATGATGTGTGTGACAGACCGATGATTTAGCACCGAAGGTCTGTGCTTTTTAACGAGTTAGAGGAGCCCGCGCAGACGGATGGATAAGTTGGACCCATGGGAGCCATACAGACTCCTATAGAGAGGGCCGTCTGACTCCACCCCAGAGACAGTGCTGCGACCGGGGTGTCGGCTCAGGCTGGTGTGAGCTGGGGCCGGTCTGTGGTGTGACGAATGAGACACCTGAGCCAAACTGTAACACCACCAGCGTGGTGGGTCCCCCTAATCACTCTGGCTGCCCAACTTCCAGCATCAGATTTCAGATTCCGGGGTGGGGGGGTGATGGTGGAGCTCTGGTCCAGTGGGGCTGAGGTGTCTGGTTTGCTTTAACAACAAACATTTACTGACACTCCTGCACATATCACTCAGTGCCCTTCAATGTTCATGCACAAACCGAAAAACACACGCAAATTAGCACATGCTTTGGCACATGCAAACAACACATGCACCTCACACCCAAGGATCCTGAGCCTTGTAACTGTGGCTGTGATGAAGTTACAGGGCCAATCACGACCAACCTGGGTCTCAGATTGGATCAGGATCACAGTTTACAAGACTAAGTCTCACCCAGCAGATGGCAGACAACTGGAATTTTGTGAAATATGATAAGTTATATGCTAGATGATGCCTCTCTAATAAAGTGTAATATATGGAGAGAATATACCAGCTGTTCCTCTCCATTCAAATCTCTTGCCAGGCCACTTTAAAGCCCCCATGCAATAACAAGTTTTAGGAAGTAGTATTATTAGTCCCTTACATACACAGCATTCTCATGATCAAATAAACCTTGGCAGAAAATGAAATGGCCAGTGAATAAACACATCCCTAAATTTGTCATTGACAGTTAAAGTCTCCCTATTTTGTGGTTTAAAGGGGGTTTCGGATATGGGGGTGGGGTTTAACTTGATGCTTGATGATACAGTGCTCTGTTGACATGGCAAACTATCAGTTTACCATGTTAATTGAACATCTAATAGCTTGCACGGAGCAGATGGCCTGAGGTGAAACATGTCCTCCTGCCTCCACTTTTTGGGTTTTATTTCTGGATCAGCTGGAGGAGGTGGGCCGAGAAGGAGGCAGAGGACGGTCTCTGTGCCCAGGACTAAAGCCTCCCTGTTTGGGCAAATGAGACCCACTCCTCCCCTCATCTTTGCCGACATCCACCGCGTCCAAATTTAGGTGAGGGGAAAACTATGCAAGGAGATATTTCAGTAAACTGTGTGTCAATAGCGATCCGTGCCAAACCAAACTCCATTTGCACTTGTTTCTCTCCTTAATCGCTCATCTAAACAAGCTTGAGGGTTGGTGGGAAAAGGAGGAAGAAGGGCAAGGGGGCGGGAGGTGGAAAGGTGAGGAGGCAAGAAAGGGGGAGTGGACGGGGGTTTGCCAAAATAAATGCATGAATGCTGTCTTTGACTGACTGGCATCTTTGAAGTGAGCTATAATTGCAGGCCTCTTGTCCAGCAGTGGAGCCTGTGGCAAGCCAGGCCCTGGCCAAGCTGAGATGTCTGGCTGCAGCACTGAGGAAACGTCATGGCTTAACAATAAACAAAGTCAAGAGGCCTCAATTCAGCGTGATACAGCGTCATGCTTTGGTTGCAACAGAGTGGAACCACACAAAAGAAAACCAGTTATTGCTTCATTCATTTCTTGAAAATCTGAGAAAGTCGGCTAGTTATAACCCTCCGCTGCAGAATCACTGCACTGATAGGAAACCAGTGGGTGCACCAGTCAAAAAAAAATCCCCCCTGACGAAGAGATGACGGCATGTATAACGAGGTAAGTACCAAAACACGATGAGGGCTGAAGAGGATCCTCACAAAGCTCCTTTCACAGCAGTGCGTACGCAGCCATTAGGTAACACTTGAGTCCCCAGCCCTCTCAGAACAGCACTACCTGTGTGTGCTGTACTCTGCTGCTCTCTGAGAACGCACTAAATGTGTAAGCATGTGTTTATGTGTTCCTGCATGTACGTGCACATGGGTACATATGCAACGGGGGGGGCCAAACCCAGGGTCCCGAGACATGAGAGCCGGACGTGGTGGGGTAAAACTCTTTCTGACCGCAGTGATGTTTTTTTCCACAGGGGGGGAAGTGTGACAGGGTTACATGAGCTGTGATTAATACACCGCTCCTTGATGTCTTATTTAGAAAATAAACCCACCCTACCCCGTGATTATTACACTGAACTCCCTGAAGAATACCTCGCACAATGCACCTTTCAGCTGCTCTTTTTAAACTTTTTTTTTTTTTTTTTTTGCAGAGGGTGTGTTGTCTGGGCTTTTTTTTTTTTTTATGTTCCACTGGAACACTTGTGAAAAGGGGAAAACCCAGCTTGCTATTGCCTTACAATACCCCTCGGTGTGTGCATATGTAACTTTGTACCACTTTTTTTAAAACTGGAAAAGTAAACGGAGGAAAGATCAGTTAGGTGTTGCGCGGAGCAGAGCTGTACGTGTCGGAGCAGGGCTTAAAATGGCTGCTAGGCGTTACTTGTCCTTTGTTTCATTTTGTAATGATGAAGATCCTCGACAGCTCCGCATGTGTGATAAGAAGATGGAGAGGCTGATCACCTTGAAGCAGCTTTTTGATGTTTTCCTGAATTCGGGCGCTGTGCCAAACACACATTCCAGGACCCTGCAGATGCAGTGTCCCTCTTTTACCGGCGGGTCTTTTCACAGCTGTGAGAAACAGTTTCTATCAAACCTGGTTTAAAGAGGACACAGCAGCAACACTTTCAGGTGTTTATTGTCATATTTTCTGCATAGAAGCCAAATAAGTCCCTGATTTATGAGGCATATCTTCCACAGCACAAAGGTTTGTCATTCCTGAACCCTCAGCTTAACATTACAAATATCTTCGATGGTTATTCAATAAATCCTGGCTACCCATATAAGCGTCCGTGTTGTCCATATTCTGCAATATGCATCCTCTCTCTGCAGATTCTGTCCTTGCATGCAAACCCTGCTGCTGACTGGAGGAATCCAGGCCTAGATGGGGAGTTGGTGGGTAATCCTGGCAACCATCCAAAGGCTAACCCACCCACCACCACCACCACCACCACCAGTCACACACACAACCCCCTTTCCTCAGAGTACACACACCTGTGCCTGAGTATGGGCCTCTCTTGACTGCCCGTCTGAACCCCGGGAACCCCACAGTTGTTCTGCTGTTTGATCCAACAAAATGTGAGGTTTTCTCTCACGTTCAGGTGCTGCTCACACACAACACACACCTGATGCACACATGCAGATACATGAACGTACTGTGTGTTCATGTTGGGAACTCACACCACAGATGAATCTGCGAGCTGCACTAAAGTTGCCTAAACACTCACACTGAACTTGCATGGACTCCATTACCGACAAAATGGCAGGGGTGGAAGAGACTTATTTGTGTGTGTGCCACCACCTGTTCTCCTCTCAGCAGGGACATCAAGAAAATGATACATGATATGAGGTCAGCTTAAAGACGCTGGTCATCCTGTCGCAGCACATTCTGTGTCATGCAAATGAAAATAGGTAGTGACGATGATAAAAATCAGAATCCAGATTGGTTTTCTATATGAGAGCATAACATCCAGAGGGTCTCAATGAGGAATCATCTTTAACTTGTTTCTTGTTGACCATCTCATCACATTATCACTCCAGCCTTATCACATATTGACATTTGGTTTCCACGACCACATACGACGTGCAAGCTACCCTGGGTGTATTGGTCGTTGATGTTCTGGGACGCAGTGTCAAGTTCTGCCTGTTACATCCATTGTCTTCTTTCAAGATACACTTCCGTTTTTCACAGAAAATTTAACATTTACATACAGTCTCTTTCTAAATAAACGTAGCTACCTCATTGGTGCAACACTGCAAATTGACTTTTTTTTCCTTCAACAACAAAAACACGTGGTTAGGTTTAGGAACGAAAGAACAGGGTTTGGCTTTAGAATCTTGTGGGACACAAACACTGCTCTCTCGGGTGAAAGTCGTGGTTTGTTGGACCCATCCATCTCCCCTCCCACCCACTTCACTCAGACTTCCACCACCTTAACTTTTGTCCTTATATCCCCCTAAATCTCAAACACTGGACCTTTAAGAGCCTCTTGATTTTTTTTTGTCCATGTGCCAAAATTTTCTCCTTTAAATGGGACTGTTGATTTTGGCTACACGCACCTGACACTATGTTTTGAAAAGCCTGGATGCAAGAGCACAAACTGTTTCACAATTCTTTGATGCTACATTATTACAAATTAAAATGTCAGTGGAGAATCTCTGCAGAATCGCAGTGCACGCAGAGCAATATGAAGAACGTTGGACCACTGGTTGAAAACCAATTTAGAATTAGGCAATCTGAGGAGAAAGACATACGCACTCATGAACTTAAATGCCAGTGTTGCATGCATGGACTGAAACATGGACCCACACATGCTGCAGACATAAACACACCTGATGTGCTCTGCACACTCAGCACCCATTTTTCACGCCTTCTTCAATGCAAACCACATTCTGTGGGTGTCGGCAGGGTGCGGTGAAGTTAAGGATTAGCAAGGGGGTCTGTAGGCAGAACAAAAAGGAGTGAATGCCCCTTCTCACCTCTATCCCTCCCCTTATCACAGAACCAGGCTCACCTTCCTACTCCCGCCGGCCGACTCAGATGGAGAGGCTGAAATTACAGCAGTGCAGGCTCCAAATCTCCCTTCATTCTCCACACATGCCAGACAGAGGGGAGGAAAGAATAACAGGCTTTACCACCTCTAGCCGGCCTTTCTTTCTGCCCAGGCCTATGGCTCAGCCCCATCAACATATAATCACTGCAGCTCAAAACGAGATGGAGGAAAGGAGGGAAATGTAGAGGGAGGAAGAGAAGTGATACCAATATGTTGAAGATGGGAGGACAAAAACAAGGAATTTTAGGCAGAAAAAATGATGCAGGGCAGAAGTGGGAGTCTGAAAATCAGAACAGTTCATGAGAAATTGGAGCATGAAAGAGCTGTGATGGAAGTGCAGTTTATTGAAAAGTAACAAAGAACACCCACAACTGATTATGACCAGAGAAAGAGAAGAGTTAGGGATGAAGGATGAAGAGAGGCAGATGCAGAGGAGAGAGACGGAGCAATAAAAGTAAGATATGAGAGACAGCAGAGGAGATATGGGATAGAAATACAGGCTGACTAACATATCAAACACAGGGAAAAAAGCAGAAAATGATGACAGAAGACAGACCTGGATCATATCCAAGTCAAATGAAAAACACACACTTATAAAGCTGCATGCTGATCCCACACACCTAGTGCGTCTCTCAGGCTCTCTTTCATCTGCAGCTCTGAAGAAACAGGCAGCACACATGAAAATTGTTCAGGTAATAAAAGTGTGGAGGGGTAGTTCCCCAAGTCATCCTCAGCTCACAGACAGCGTGTAGACAGATATAGAGCCTGCGTGTGCGGAGCGAAGATGTCATACCTGGATGGAAAGCAAGTGGAGACAGGATGTGAAGAACCCATGACAGCAGAACATATTGGGTTAGGAAAGCCCGGGGTTTGCTCAAGATTAATGAGCACATCAATCTGTCCTGATATATGAGGGAAAAATGGGTTAAATTTGAAAAAGAAATGTCAAGGTACTGTAAATGAGAGGCTATAACCTAAAAAATAACTTCTATTATTGCAGAATATAACTCCAAGATAATCCACATAAACATTTAACCATGATCCCTCCCAAATTCTGAAAGGCCATGCCATGGGCCAAGCTTGTAAGACAACCTGCTCTCTTGTGATATAAACGGCTCATTCTAAGGTAACGAAAATTCAATAATTCTTATTTTCAGTTGATTATGAACTAATAAAAATATAGTTATGCATTTTATGTACCATTTTTGCATATAGATGCCCCTAAATTCTACACACTGGTCCTCTAAATCTACAGTTTGGTCAGGAACACTTTAGTCAAAGAAAACTTTATTGCCATTTGCAGTATTATATTTGGTGGTATGGCTCTGTTCTGGGGCCTCTCTGCTTTTCCTTAGGCCTACGTAGAAAGCCTCTTCAATCAATCAATCAATCAATCAATCAATTTTATTTATAAAGCCCAATATCACAAATCACAATTTGCCTCACAGGGCTTTACAGCATACGACATCCCTCTGTCCTTTGGACCCTCACAGCGGATAAGGAAAAACTCCCCAAAAAAACCCCTTCAACAGGGGAAGAAAACAGCAGAAACCTCAGGAAGAGCAACTGAGGAAGGATCCCTCTTCCAGGACGGACAGACGTGCAATAGATGTCGTACAGAGCAGATCAGCATAATAAATTAACAGTAATCCGTATGACACAATGAGACAGAAAGAGAGACAGAGACAGAGAGAGATGCAGGACAGACAGTAATGACAGTAGCTTACAACAACATGCCTATGTGGAAAGCATGAGGCAGAGAGAGCAAACCTCCCTGCCCTTCCATGTGCCTACATGGAAAGCCTGAGGCAGGGAGAGCAGCAGCAAAGACCCCCCCAGGAACAGAACAGAGCAGCATCAATGACAAACAGAAATGACAGTAGGCTCGTTCGAGATGAACTGCGCCTCGCCTGGAAAGTAGACAAGAGCAGGCGGCCGCAGCAGGGGGCGGTGACAAAAAGCTGTGGTGAAGTCAGATAGTTTCCCGACAGTTTCCAGCAGCCTTCAGTCTGCGCAGGAAGTCACAGACACACTAACATCCTGTCTGGAATGATGTCAGTTCATTAAAAAAGTGATCAGACCCATATATCAGTTTGTTTTCACCATCAGTCACACAACATGTTTTCTGTTCACAGAATAAACCTTCAGATCAGACAAATACAATCTTAATCTCTAGAATTCAACAAAAATGAGTAGCTTATCTAAAATGTCATCTTGTTGAGTCGACATCTAAACCAATCAGCTGTTAGATCAGGTGAGAGCCAGGCGGTGCAGTCGGTGGAGAGCAACTGCGGCGCCTGGCTCTAAAAACTGCGGCCGCTTCGCTCTCGCGGCTTTATCGCCGTCCACTTTTGTAATACGTCAGAGCAAGTCGGGATGAAGTCGGACACAAAACTAACCGGCATGCATTGTGCGCCGATCGCCGGTGATCGAATCTGCGCAGGACTGGCTCATCTCGAACGAACCTAACGATAAGTCAGACAGCATGAAAAGGAGGAGGTGGGGTGGAGGTGGGTTGCAAAGCAGCTTGCAGAGGAAACAGCAACAGTTGGCAGGCTAGAGACGTTTAAATAGGGCACCATGTGACTGGGCTGTTTGAGATCAGCTGATGTAGCTGGGATGTTAGTTTCTAAGAAACCTAATCTGAAGCTTAAATAGCTAAATGCCAACTCTCTTGTCATGTTTAACTTACTTGTTTCAAAGGCATCTGCATATTGTGAACATAACAGACCACAATGCGAAATAAAACTGAAATAAATGTGCAATATCTTATTTACACAAGCACTATGAGCAGTCAGACGCAGGTGTAGATTTTGTTAGAACCTACGAAAAGATCGGACCTACTAGCATATTGATGAATGCCCAAATACACATAAATTTCCCTCTGCGAACAGTTTACACACACAAATTAATTCTGCTCACGTCTCATGAATGAGAGCCATTATGTGTAAAGTAACTAGTAAGTACATGTAAAGGGGTATAAGGCACAATATTTACCCTCTTGACTGTAGTAAAATGGAAGTATACTGTAGCATAAATAGGAAATACTAAAGTATAAGTACTTCAAAGTTTAATTTAAGTGTAGTTTTTGAGTACTTCCACTGCAGGAAGTTGTTTTCTAAAATGTTTTTGCATTCACACACACCAGAACAAAGAGACCTTTTGGCCCTCTGCGTGCCGTCACCACAAAACATCAATCTCATTTTTGAAGTATGATGCACTACCTGCAGTCATCTACAACGGGCTTATGTAATGTCTACAGCAGCACTTTTGTAGTTGTGTGATGACAGTAACCATGAGTGGAGCGGTGGCTCAAGGCTGTAGCGTGAGTCCAGAGATGTGTTTTGCTGATGTTATCTGCACAGCTGTAAACAACTCTTACTCAGAACAGACTAGCAGAGACACTGAGACATGCTGATTGTACGACCCTGTGAAACCTGGCAGACGCTCTGTATCTGTCGCTCATATTTGCATTTGTTTTGTTGATACTGTCACTAGTTCTCTTTTTAATTCGCCCTCTGTTCTCTCACCCCATTACTTCTCTCGTCAATTTCATCATGTTTCTCAATTTGTTACAAACTGACTGTATGCATCTTGTCTCTGCTGTGGATGTTATCACACCTATCACATTCCCTCTTCTTCTTGTCTTTCTCCTTTTTTCAGCATGTCTTTCTGTGTTGGTCACAGCTCACTGCTGCTCCATCACACGCACTCCCATCAGACCTCCGTCCCTGCCGTCTTTCTGTCGGAAAAAATACCAGCTCTTGCTCTGTCTCATCCATTCCCAAATGTCAGCGAGAGCTTCGACACTGAAACATGATCACTGTGAAATACACAACATACAGTCTGCTGTGAGTAGTATTTTCATTTTGAATGAAGTCCTATAATTCTGCCGTCTCTGCCTAAGCAGGTATGTGTTTGCTTTATGTGTGCGTTTATTTTGATTGCAGGGGAGCACTGGAAGCCATCACAGTCCTGTCATCACGAGGGTAGACTTGTCAAATGACTTGGACTTGGAGTCAGACTTGAGTCACAAATTCGAAGACTTTAGATTTGACTTGAGAAAAATCAGAAATTACTTGCAACCTGACTTTAACACCATTGAATAGGGTCTTTACTTGGATTTAGGCCTTTTCATCTGAAAACTCTTGATACCTTGGAGCGTGAGATGGATCGGCCATTTGGGGCAGTGTCTGCAGTGATGCAGGCGCTGTGACGGACCATCGTGGTGGAGAAAGAGCTGGGCCAGAATGCAAGCTATTGATTTACTGGTCCATCTAGTCCCAACCCTCACCTATGGTCATGAGACATGGGTAGTGACCGAAAGAATGAAAAGCGGCTGAAATGAGTTCCTCAGAGGGGTGGCTGGGCTCAGCCTAAGAGATAGGGTAAGGAGCTCGGACATCCAGAAGGAGCTTGGAGTAGAGCCGCTGCTCCTTCAAGTTGAAAGGGATCAGTTGAGGTGGTTCGGGCATCTGATCAGGATGCCTCCTGGGCATCTCCTATTGGATGTGTTCCAGGCACATCCCAATGGTAGGAAGCCCAGGGCAGACCCAGAACACATTGGAGGTCTTACATATGTCCTCTGGCCTGGGAACTCCTTGGGCTCCCCCAGGCGGAGCTGGAAGATGTTGCTGGGGAGAGGGACGTCTGGAATGCTTTGCTCGGCCTGCTGCCCCCGAGACCTGGCTTTAGATAAGCAGATGAAAACGTATGAATAACTGAATGACACCTGATACCTTCCCTCAAGCTAATTTGGGCGAAGAAACTTTAGACAATATGTTGTCTTCAGTGTGAGATGAGTTAAATACAGCAAGACAGGACAGACGCATAAAAAATTCATGATAATGTCAAACTGGTTAATAGTGCTTCATGCTATGTCAGTGTTATTCTTTCTTTTTTCTTTTTTTGAAACCAATGAAGTTCAGTCTAAGCTGCAGCCTCCGGGGCTGAAAAATAAAGCCAATATGGAAGCGCCAAAAACTGTAGTTCCTCAAATGGCCACTTGAGGCTGGCTACAGAAGCCAGTCAGTCCTCATAGAATCTCAATAAAATGCCCAACTTTACAATAGAAACAGCATTTTATTAAGCCTCAAAGTTACACATAATTAAGGTTTTCAATCCTTTTAAAGTGGCAGGTTGTCTACCAATAGTGTCATCTGCTTCTTAGTCAGATCCATCCATCTGGCTCCAAATAACGAAGATGGCAACAACTGAACCGACAAACTTAAGGCTTCAAAACAGGAATTCACAACCCAGTGGGTGATGTCATGGTAGCTACATCCATTATTTTTACAGTCTATGTTTCAGTCACACTTGTTTTAACAAATAAACACAGATTTTAAAAAGCAGCCATTGTAAATTCAATGTGCGTTCTTGTTAAAATGGCATTAAATTTGGTGAAGAGTGCATTATGACTTGTTTAGGACTCAAACTCTTGACTTGAGACTTGTTAGTCTTGACTTAGGACTTGAGTGTAAAGACTTGATTCTTCCAAAACAATGACTTGATTCCACTTCTGCTTGTCATACTCTGTACCACATCCACATCAGTCTCATCTGCCAAGACTATCCTTGAAACCATACCCCAAAGTTTGGTTATGTCAGCCTTGTGTTTCTTGAAGGATTTCTGGTTTAAAAACCACACTTTTCTACTTATTACTACTCATTACTGTCTTTAATGATCTATAAAGTCTTTTCAGATGATCTTCCAAACACACACAAGGGACAAACACGTTTCTTCTATTAGCTGAGCCCTCGGCATGCAGCTCCCAATGTTTATGTCTGTTAGCAGACGGCTTAACCAACAACATGTCTGCACAGGTCTGCCATCTGAATTCAATCAGTGATTCAGACACAATTAATATTTCCTCCCCAGACATTTCTAATGAGTAATTTATGGAAATGTCCTCCTCAACCCTGTGTGTGTGTGTCTGTGTGTGTGCAGACCTATCTGTACAGTATCTGTGCACTTGCGATTGATAGGCGTTGACTAATATCTTGGAGCAGATTAGGATACGTTAGCAGGTTTCTGCACAGTAATGACATTCCTCTGTGTATCTGTTTTTCTCCTGTGTCGTAGAGTTTTGTTCAGAGCAGTTCAGCATGTTTGCCTCGCTGTAGGCTTCAGTTTTTTCCACCTCCTGTACTTTCTAAGTGGAGTGATGAGCTACAAAAATGAAGGTGGACAGGAGAGGCTCCCGAATATTGTGTGCATTTGTCATTCAGAAAAAGAGTAAGAAAACATATTTGAGTACTTGGGAAACAGTGACTGCAGTGTGGTGGATATATTATATTCATCAGAGTGCAAGTTGAACCAACACTGGCTTTTGTTACAGAACAGTAGTTCCTGACTGGGACCATTTTCAATAATCACATCGCCTTGAAATAAAAGGAGAAAGGTTGTACGAAAGAAGCATAAGGCAAAGCAACAAAGAGCAAAGTGAGGGAGGGAGAGAATATCATGTAATGTGACTGGTAAAGCGATAAAAGGAGGGAGTGTGGGAGGAAGCGGGGGCATGGGAAGAGAGGAGGGTGTGTGTATGGTTGTTCTGTTTGCGGATGTTGTAGACGGTAATGTTATACCTCCTCTGTGTTTTGACATTTGAGGACTAATGGAACAGTTTCATACCAACAAAAAGCCAGACGATTATTAGGCCTCTTTTCTAGACGTAAATAAAGGGCGAAGAGGCATCGCTTTCCCATGATGACACTGGTGCCTTTGTACTACCTGATATCCCCCACTATTTATTCAGTTTAATACCACAAATACCTTTATAACTGCTTCACTTGTACTTTTCTTCTTCTCTTGCATCCTCGTGTGGTATGAACGTAAGAAAAACAACTCCACCGTGCATGATATCTCAAGTGTTTGGTCCAAATACGAGACAGACAGATAGACATAAAGTTATTTCTCAGAGGAAATGCTGTCTGCATAATTTGGATGAGTAAACTGCGGAGAGAGAAAGAGGGCTGGAAGTTTGTGGGATGGGAATGAGAAAAACATATCCACATCATCAACAATGTGTTCTGCTCTGCGTGTGACCTTGAGTGACCCTGAGATGGATCAGGTAATACCCCAGCGCTCCCTCCTCTGCTATTAAATGGGTTCTTTTTAAACAAATCATATACCAAAGTAAACATCAATATACATAATTCAACTTCCAAAATGAGCCACATGAGAATTCTCTGATCTGCCACCTTTTTGGTTTGGATAGGTTTAGGCACAAATACTACATAACTGAGGTTTGGGAAAAGATCATGGTGTGGGTTACAAAATAAGTCAGTTAGAAGTGCTACTTGGTCAGGCTGTTCTCATGCACTGTTTGTACGTATACCAACACAAAGTAATGCACCACAATTTGCATATAACCAACATAATCATGAGTCAGGACCGCTGCTTTGTTACTTTTTGTCTCACCTGCCCGAGCAGCCTGTAATGTTTTCTAGCATGATCAATAACTAATTTTTAGATGGCATGGTTCTCATTGACTAATAACTAATGTGAATATAATTATTAGTGTAGTGTCTATTTAGAAAGACCATAATATTTTTTTAATTAAAATTAAACTAGAAAATATGATAAATTATAAAAATATTATTGTAATTTAAATCCTAAATGTAGAACTGAAGAAATTGCAGTAACCACTTATTTTGCCCAAACATGTCTCCGTAAGTGTGCTCTTGGGTGTGTGTAGATTCTGCTCTTATGTAAGAACAAATCCCCAAAAAGTGAGTGTAAGAATGTCTGCGTAAGTGGATTTTAAGAGAAAATTTCTTCTCAAGAACGATTGGTGGATGAGTCCCAGTTGGAGGACTTTGGAGGGGAAGGCCGTGTTCATGGTTAAAAGGAACTGACATTGACAGTCATTGGGAAATGAGAAGAGAAACAGCAGACTTCTCTTGTGAAAGAAACATGCTTTGTGCACCCATCCTTTCTATGTATCATTGCATTATAACAGTGTTGCCCTTTTTCCATTAATGAGTTAAGAGTTGACACGGCAGCTAGAAATCTCTGTCAGGTTAATGTAAGAATAGGTTGTATTGCAGGAGCATGCACAGATATTGTGAGGGGCTGTTTCTCTAACCTAAAATGCCCCTTTCAAACTTTTTCAAATGACGTGCTCCACATGGGTATGTCTCTATATCAACAATATCTTCACACTGACATTAGCTAGGTAGCTAATGCAACGCTACATTTACATTGACTAAACAATCCACATCAAGCTTACAAAGTGAACGGTGATAAAAGAACAATCTCACCAGCAACATCCAGTGTCTGCCGGCCAATCTGCTCCCAGAAAATTAGCTTTTTTAGTAGCCTAGCTAAAGAACTGGCAGTGACCCCAAGGCGCCTTTCTGAAAAAATCAGAGATTT
Source organism: Epinephelus fuscoguttatus (assembly GCF_011397635.1). Lineage (NCBI taxonomy): Eukaryota > Metazoa > Chordata > Actinopteri > Perciformes > Serranidae > Epinephelus > Epinephelus fuscoguttatus. The sequence goes on along the minus strand of NC_064770.1, from coordinate 23,859,082 downwards.
TCAATTTTACACTTGTGTGTCAGCTCTATGCAGAGTTTACGCTGTAACCTACACATGTGGCATACACTGTTATGAGCATTTATACTTATACAGTGGTGTGTCTGTGTCACTCTGCAGTTACACCTCTAAAACACTAGTCGGTGGCTGGGTTTCGTCAAAGTGCTGTAAAGTTTAGTTGATTCAAAACACACATTAAACACACATTAAACATGGCTTCATAGTGACAATTTCAACACAAATACACAAATTGTCTTCACTGTGACTCACAGAATTCACAGACAAAGCACTTGTCTTTATCTGGACACATTTTCCCCACAAATACAACATGCTGATGTTTTTAGCACAAGCCTATGGCATTTTACATTGTATAAATTAGCCTAGTGGCTAGTGGACTTTTCCTCTACTCATATGTTGCTGTTGTCCCCGGCTTCATATAACAAAGGTAACGTTACAAAATTCAGCTCCATTACATCCCACAAGGTTCACTGACAAAACAGCTGTCTTATACTAAACAATTTTCCAAACAAATATAACATGCTAATGTTATTAGCGCCAGCCTATGGCATTTTACATTGTATAAATTAGCCTAGCGACAAGCAGCGATTTCCTCTTTTCATATGAAGCCAGGATAAATCACACACAAGACTTTAAAAATTATTTTTGTGGAGGCTTTATTGTCTTCACAATTTATTATTTCTTAACTGTGAAATTTAAATAAATAAAAGCTTAAAAGGGAGATGTCATGGACATGTTGGGCTACGGTGTAGGGTATGGTGTTGATTAGACGCAGAAGTATAAATCCTGCATTAAAGTGCTCTCAGCGGCTGCACAAAAAAGGCGAGCACTTAGAGAAAGGACACTGGATGCTGCACTTTTTCCCTAGGTGGCCGCATGCAGACACATACACTCTCTCCTCATTGGAAACAACTGAAAAATGAGGCTAACGGCCTATTTCCACCAGATGCGTGTTGGTTGCGTCTCCGCTCCGGCACGGCAGCGGAGCCGATAGGATTCAATTCTAGTCAATGTGTGTGTTTCCACCGGCTGCGGCTGTGCTGCGTTCCGGCTCCGTCTCAGCTCTGGCAGTCCGGAGCCCTCCGCAACAGATACGCAGGACTTCTATTTTTGCCGGACACCGGAGCACAACGCAGCAATTCAGCACAGAGCAGATCGTGCAGGGCAGGAAGTCGTGCACAGAAACACGATAAAACATCCGGTAAATTTTCAAAACAAAATACACAGTGTTCACGGCGGATCATATTTCCCTGCACTACACCTCGAAAACGACATAAGGGGCAGAGGCAGGCCTGAAGTCAACAGGTCAGAGGTTTTTAGACGTCATTTCACCCCGTTAACACCATGGACGAGGAGATATTAATCACGGCAGTGCACCGAGATTCTTCCGGCGGAGCTCCACCGCTCCGCACAGCAAACACAGCCGGTGGGTATTGACGGACAGCGGAGAACACAGTGGATAACCAGCGCTGCCGTTCTGCAAAGGACACGCATCCAGTGGAAATCTGGCGTGAGACTGAGGAAAAAGCACTATGTGGGGCCCTACACAGGCCCTAATGCTTCACCTGCTGGTACTGCGTCACATGACAGGGGTCATAGGGCATCGCTTTGTGTCACCTTATACATTCATATTCTGAAGGGTCTCTCATCATTAAAGCTCTTTGTATTGGACAGCATCACCTTCCCAATCTCTCCCATTTTTTAGCACACAAAAATGCCTTTTGTGTTCCTCCTTAAATGGGCTGCAACACCTTTACACCATCCACAAACCAGACAGCTACAATTTCTCTCTTAAGTGTGATATCATTCATCTGCAGCTGATAATGTCTTGGAGTCCAGTGCCATCTTTTAGATATGGTTGCTGTGGACGTTGCCTGACAACGTCTCTGTTGTGGTCATGTTTAGAAGATAAACCAGGTAGTATCTTGTTTGTATAGTCTTTGGGATAGGTGATAGAGTGTGACTTCATGGTTGAGCTGTCTTGTTATTTTGGGGTCCCGTTACAGCTCACACAGCCATTACATTGCTACTTTCTGAGCTCAGCTGCCTCTGCGTAAGGGTAATGTCAAGAATGGTTTAGCTTCATGAAATTTCATTTAACAGTTTGTTTGTTTTATTCAGGTCCCAATCCTATCACCATAGTAGCGTCTACTCTTCCTGGGATCATGGGCTGAACTTTTAACACCAGAATAGAAAGGTCTTTCCTCAGATTTACCTCTCAATTAACCTCCACACTTTCCAACCTCTTTTTTCCCCTTTTTCCGTGTGACCTTCTCACCCCTCACTCTGTTTTCATATCCCTGCCCCCCTCTTCCAAACACAGGAAACCTGTGCTGGAAAACCCAGCTTGTGTGTCACTCCACTTTAAAGTGAGAGTATCAAGCAGGAAAATAAATACGGGATGGAGAAAGTAGCAGCAGAACAAAGTAAAACAAAATTGGCGTGGCTGCATAGCCGGGTCCTGGCTGATGTCCATGTTGATAGAGAGGCTTAGGCCCAGGCTGGTGTTTCAAAAAAAGCTGCCTCTGATGCTATCACATGCTATCGCTGTGCTATTAGACTGCCAGGGTTATGATTGTTGCTTTGATTACGCTGCACAGGGTGTAAGGCAGCACTCCAGTATTTCCTATTCCTCACTGAGTAATCGTTTGGAAAGCCCAGAAAAGATTGTGCCCACCAAGGCGACGATTGTGTGTTTGACTCACTCTCCCGCCCTTGTCCATTTTCCGTGCTCTTTGATTTGCCTCCAACCAACCGAAGCATCCCTCTGTGTACACTGATCTCTCACCTGACTAATCCTGCAAAGCTGACAGAATAATTTGTCTGACAGAGACGCACTTATCCACTGGACTCTGTAACTGTGTCTCTTCATCGCCAGCCTACAAGGAGGGCACCAACAGATGATCAAAAAGGACAGGCAGGATAATAATAATGTTTTAAAATGGTCTCTCACAAGTGGTGCATTGTGGGATGCAGGCTGTCTAATGTTGGAGCTGATTACATAAAGGTGTACATCACTCCTTTAATCACACATCAAAGACTCATCTTTGTCATGGCGACAGGCTTGCCCGTCCCATCTTGTACACTTCAAAGAGGTGGAAAAACCTCGCACACTGTCACACAGGTACCTCTCATTTTGTCTCTACACATAAACCGACACACAGACAATTTAAGTGGCTCATATCAACAGCGCAAATATCCTTCAGTGGGTAAACTGATATGAGTACGAACACATAGGTGGACAAGTGTAGATGAAAGTGGGAGATTTCCCAACATGTCTTAACGGCTTTGTTCTAGAAAGATCCTGAGTGTAGATTTATCTGGAGGAATGTGGGGGGAAATCGCAGCCTGCATATTAAGCAGCCTGGCAAGAGGAAAATACGATACAGAGGACAGATATGTTTAGGTGGTGGGGGGCGTTAAACATTCCTATAAAGTTGCTGTGGGGACAGGCAAGGCTGTGTTCCACGACCGTGTCCACATGTTGACAGCTTTACGCCTGTGGTCCTGTACTTTAACTACTGCCTTGGATAAACCCAAAAGCCGTCTGCGCTCACCGCTCACTGTATAAACTGAGAGAAAACCTGGAGCTGAACAACTGAAGCTCAGTTATGAACGCGTCAGGAGAAAGATGAATTCTGTAGATGAGAACAGGCAGATATCGTTTTGTTTGAATGATGCTAATAAATGTCTACATGTCTCCACCCTCAACAGGTGCTCCATCTAAAATCCAAACAACAACCTCAGAGAGCAGACTTCAAATGGTCACGCTGGTTGAGTTTGTCGACCTATGAACCTGCCCCCTAACCCCTGTTTAAAAAGCACACAGCTTGTCTTTCAGTCCACCTCTCTGCTCTTAATCACAGAGGAGGAAACACTGTTGGTTTGGGGTTCACAGAAAAATGTCTTATGGAGTTTATAAGGTTAAAGGTTCAAGTCACCCAGACTACAATGAAACAAATTTTCTTGCTTCCCCCCACTGATATAAAGCCATGCAGGTATTTATATATTGCTCTGTAAGGATATCTATTGGAGCTACTCTCGATCAAACATTAGCCCCTTTTCCACCAACACTTCCAGGACCTTTTATTACCAGGAATTTATTTACCTGGGTAAAATAATTCCTGGTAATCTGTGTGGTTTGCGTTTCCACCGCACCTCAAAGTTCCGGACAATTTATTCAAATCACGCTGATGACGTAGATGATTCGGCGTGTGCCCTGTATTTGGCTCCGCCAGCTTGTTGGCTGGTAACATGCTGGTGTAGAGTTGGGGCTGTTTGTCTCAGCCTAAGTTTTAAAGTACTGTAAGATAAGTGTCAAGCTAAGTTAGTCTACATACAGACAGCTGTCATTTGAGCTTATTAGTAACAATTAGCTATCAGCCGAACTAGCGTGCTGTCCTTGTGTAAGACATAATGCTAGTGTTGGTGGATGAGAGACTGTGGGTGGAGCATATTGAATACCGCTGTCTATGTTTACATGTTCATGCTGCTGAACACATGTATTGATGAAGTATTTGCTTCTTACTTGCTATGGTTTAATGTCACAGTAACAAGTGTACCTGCCGTCAACTCGAGTCATTTTCAAGTTATCTTCACTTTGTTTCTACCGCGGCTGCTCAGCTGTTCTCCGGTTAAGCCTGATTTATGGTCCTGCATTAAATCAACGACGTCGCTATGTCGTAGAGTATGTGGCTACGCAGAAGGCTTGCCGTGGCCCCTGGCGTAGCCTGACGTGAACCTCCCCAAAAATGTAACTACACGTCGAGGCGACGCAGACCCAGCGCAGACCGAGAGGGCTGTGATTGGTTTGCTTGGTAGCAACGCATTTCTGGTTCCGTATTTCCAGATTGCGCCATCCCTGCCGTCTTTAAACATCTTCTGTTGCGATGTAGATGTTGCAGTATTAAGGCCCATTTATGCTCAACGTTCGCTCCGCGTTGATTTCTCTGTGACCGGAAAAGTCGGAAGCTAAACAAAGAATCAAACAGAGATGACGATAACCATTCAGGAAAGGAACGCAGCCTCCTACCGCTCTGGCGGTGAATTGCACCGTGACAAAATGGAGTGACGGAGAAGTTCGAAGGGTTCACGACGGCGTCACGGCAACGACGTAGGTACGCCGCATAAATCAGGCTTTACTGTGCTGTGTAGGCATGTGTGTGTGGAGGAGAGTGCAGAGGAAAACTGATACCGTTAGCGCTTATCAATACCACGGTCTTTGATAATTTAGCCCCGGGGCTAATTTAGTACTGGGTTTCAGTATTCATCCTTAATCAAAACATAAACGAAGTAGAAAGGAAATAAAGTTTGCAGCAGCTGCCCGTACCAGGAAGTGCGGAACGCTGCAAGTCTGAGTCCACCAATCAGCGTTCTCCAGCACACAGCCCCGCCCCTCAGGAATTATGGGTAATCTGAAAAGTCCTACCCTCTACAAGGTACTGTTTTCAGGTAAAGTTTGGGGTTGAGGGGAAGTTTTTTACCCGGGTAATTTTGGTGGAAATGCGCCGAGCTTTTTCAAAATCCTGAGTAAATGAGAAAAGTTCCTGCAGTGGAAAAGGGGCTAATAATCCCAATGAAACAGAGCACTGTTCCTGTAGAGGTGCTACACCATTGTTCTGACAGCCCAAAATTCCAAGGCCCCATAAGTCCGAAAAATGTCCCACTCGACTGAAAACCCATGTCTCCCACAGCTCAGTATCCCAAAAACAAACGCTTACTGCTCCCATTTCTCTGAAAGCACACACTCCCTGCAGTTAGTTCCTGTTTCCCAGCAGCATTTGAGCCAACGATCCCGGATGTTTTTACTGATCCTTCACAACGTTTCCCAGAGGTGTTTGAGTAATAAATGAATATTTATTTTAATTAGCCATGTAAACAGCTTAGTAGGAATATTGTATTTTTGGGATTATGGGCAAAAACTGGAATATCTTGTGCATGCCAATGCAGTCAATGTTGCTCTCTCCCTATGTTTCCTGTTGTTAACCGAAGACAAAATGTCAGAAAATATACAGTATACATTGTGTTGCAGTAAAATAAGTCCACAATTCCCATGTGATACGATTGTTCGATGTGTTGGTAGAAGTTTATTATTGTGTAAAGATGTTAATACACCGCGGACAGGCAGGCACAGCAGGCCAGCCATCAAAACACATTTGCTTACAGAAGCCGTTTGAGGGGAGGGGGGGGCTGTTTCCCAACATGTGCTGAGCTTTCTGGTCCACACAGTCGTTAACCAACTTCTCCACACCACTCCCTCTGTCCATTACCACCTCTCATCCCTCTTACACAGCGTCACAGGGAGACCATCCAACCCCAGCACTGGCTTTGATGACATTATCAAGTGTTTCTAAGTGTGGCTCTCATGTGTGTAGCTGCCTGTTTGCCTTGATCCTGTTGATATTCAGCAATAGTGGTGGCATTCTGTGCCCCGCAGGTGTTAATTTTATACATGTGAAGTCGTCGCTTTTAAACCTGATCATGGTCATGAGGTATGGATTGAAAAGCAAGCATGTGCAAACCAAAGACAAATATACAAGTGCACTGAGTCTATGTTTTTCCAAGGGCCAGCTGATGAACTAATATACATTTGGTGTATATGAGCAGGCTACTTTTAGGCTGAGATGAAAAACATTCTCAAGGTCCTCCTATATGGCGTGAATGATATTTAATGGACTACCAACACTGTTGGTTTTGATGAGGCTAAAGTGCACACTTCATGAGAGATGTGCCTGAATTAGCTTACACCAGGCAAACAATTTGTCTTTCAGTCGGTTTCGACACAGTGTCTTCCCTCCCTCCCTCCCTCCCTCCCTCCGATCTTTTCACCAGAGCTTCTCGAGGCAGGAGAGCTGCACAGTGAGTGGATTTCAAAAGCTTCAGTCTGATGGGGCTCTTTATATGAAAGAAATAGCTCCAGTGTTCCCTTAATGGGTGGTTTTTTTTCAATGAGCACTTCTCAGAATACCCTCCCTTGACTTTCTTCTCCACTTCATAATAATGGTACATTCTGTCCTTATTATCCAGAAGTGGTTCACTCCTCTTCTGTGGGATGAATGAAGATGTAGGTTGTGAAGAAAAAAATCAAGCCGTAACTAATGATGATAAAATGGCAAATTTACAGAAGGAAGATAAATAAAATTTAGCAAGAATCAGTGTGTGTGCCTCTATCTGAATAATGCTTTATTTGAGAATAACAAATATTAACATTGTACCACAAAGGCGTTGTGAGTTTGTGCAACACTCTGCAGAGAGTTTTTATCAGTCACTGAGCTCCCATAATGCTACCGTGTGAGAAGAAGAGTGTGTTTCCTTTTTATTTTCACAGAGAACAATGGTCTGGTTGCATGCTGTACTGGTATTAGTGTAGAGCTCAGGTATTTGAGTATAAATAGCGTGAAATGAGGAGTTGTGCCAGACAGGAATGTCCTCCTCAAGGGCATCTGTTGGATGATGCCCAGCATGCCATGATGGGTGTTAAAATTTGCTGGCGAGCAGCCAAAAGCAGGAGGGGGAAAAGGGAGACCGAAAGAAAGAAAAGGAATGAGAGAAATTCCTCCAAGGCAACTCTGCTTGTTTCATTCTCCCTGCTCTATTTACAAGCAAAAGAAAACAAGACAATGAGAGGGAGAAATGATTGACGGATCTATGAGGCAGCAGGTTGATACAGAAATAATTTAACACAAAAGACGGAGAAAGGAAATTTAAATGTGGCAAGAAAACGAAAAAAGATTGTGACACCGTCAGAGGACATAAGGGAGGAAACAAGCAGCTGATTGGCTCGAGGTGAAGAAGGGGACAGAGGAGGTGAGAGAAACAGAAGATGGAGAAGTTATTTCACACTTCTTCTTATCATGACACTCTTCCTTTACCATTACCCATTACTGTGAGATACACTGACAACGATTATACGCATGCAGTATCTACAAATCTGTGCTCACTTCCCTTTTCTCTCGAATGACCTCATCATGAATGTTCCTACTCCTCTTTCTCTTCTCTTTTTAATTGTAAGCAGAAAATGTTGTTTTACACAACAAAACACCGGGGCAACTGGCAGCTATTCTGAGCCGCCATCACCTGGATATCAGAGACATAAAAACACACCGCTAAGGAATGGAATCTGTGTAAATGACCTTATAAAATAACATGCCAGACGAACTTTCAACAGCTCCTTGTCACTTCTCAAAGAGGAACCCTGCTATGCCACGGCAGAGCATAAAGCGATTAAGCAGGTATGTCAGGTATTGCAGAGTGATTTTGCGTATGTGTGTCAGCGAGGAAGCCCCGTGCATCTGCACAGCTGCGTATCTATAAGGATGTTAGTGAGCTGCACGCAGCCACTGTCGCCTTGTTGCCTTGTTTGTAGCACCAGGAGCCGCTGTCAGTCGCACAGTGACCCCACTATTTTGCAGGGGTCAGGGGTGAGAGGTCAATGAGGTGACGCTGGGATTGTTGGGAGATGTGGAGTGGACCGGCCCAGCTCCCCATCACAGCCCCGACATGAAAACAAAAGGCTGTGACCTCATCCCCTGGGAAGTTTTTAAGTGCATGCAAAGTTGCTGATTTGGATTTTTAAATCAATAGGAAGAAAACACTTGAGCTATAACTCATTAAACTCCTGGGGAGCTGCGAGACACTAGAGACATGCGGTCATTTTGCCACCTCGGTGAAAAGCAGACCACAAAGCAGAGTCATCGGTGAATTCCAGTGCGACGGGATGTGAATCACAATGCTGACACTGTGGAGACACCCTGAAACTCCTGGTAATGATATTACAATGGAGAACAAGGAAGTTAATGAGCGCAAATGTGGAAATTTCAGATTCTGTGATTATGACAGACAACAGAGAGAGGTCACTGGCTGGTCGATGGTGGTGGTGGTGCCGTCCCTGGCGCTTGAGATTTCACAGCAGCAGTGAATTCCAGGGCTCCGTCATGTCACAGTGAGATTTGTTTCATATGGCAACACAAAGGCGGCACTGGCTGCACGCGGGCCCCCGGCAGCAAACGGCCAGTGTTGCTGGAAGGGCCACGCACTTGCACAATGGCCCCTCTGTGACTCCAGTGCAGCCTGCAGAAGTTTGCTTTTGATCTCTCATCACGCGAAGTCACACTCCAGAATAGAATTAAGAAAAAAGCCGACATCTTCCCTGGACTATCTGACGTCTGCTTCCTCTGTTGTTGTTTTTGGTCTCGTTGTCAAGAGCTATTTTCAGAGGGAGAAACATCAATTTTGATCTCCACCCACTGAATGCATCGCTTGATCTGACTAAGAAAATGAGTAAAACTGGACAACTGTAAGAATAGAAAAGACAGACAGAGAGAAAAAAGATTTGTTGCCCTTCCATGCTATTAGCGACAGAGCAGGTCAGAGAGGCCGTGTTTTACAAAGGAGCATTCAACGGTGCTTGACCTACAACACAAACAGGTGTTCAGCAACATTACTTTGACTCTCTTTCTGTCTCTGCCTCCAAAATTGTTGACCTTCTCTCCTTCAAGCTTCCCATCTGTTACCTCCTTAATCCTCCAGGGTGATGTTGATGTCTAACAAAGCCTCACTGCTAAACATGAAATAGTGTTGGTTTTAAGCCAATATATTTGATACTGGACTTAGGCTACATTTTTAAGGAAAAGAAAAGAAAAGAAAAGAAAAGAAACAACGCAAAATGACGTGAAATACAGGAGGCCTTTCCTTTTGATCTGGCGCTGCATTGACTCAGTCAGCTTTAGCACCACATTTCAAAGTGCTATCCACTTATAGGTGGTGAAATTTTATTGTCTTGTGATGAAAATGTCTTGCCTTTTTATTCTATTTTTGCTTACAGACAGCCGGCTAGCCTCTTTAACAATGTGTAAATGTAATGACCGCTGCCCACCTTCTGGTCTCCACTGGTTACCTTATCGTGCCTACTTAATGCTAGCCTACCGGCGCTGTTCATTCGGCTTTTAACACTAATAACGCTGTCCTGGTGTTGGGATGTCGTTGCTGTGGAAACATGGTGGCCACCCTCCAGTTTCTGCGGGTCCATGTCATTGGTTCGACATCCCATTAGTCCGACTGTCCGCGGTGCTGAACGGATCGCGGCAGGCATATGGTGCGCCGCGACCGGCTTGAGGTGGAGCAGGCTCACAGCTTATGTGTTTGTCACTTTCTTTTTCATTTTAACCCACACCATGATCTTTTCCTGACCCTAACCAAGTGGTTTTTGTGCCTAAACCTAACCAGACCTTAACCACAGGGCATCATGATGATTTCGGAACGGACTCTGGAAAAATGAGTTTAATATGGTCGGAACAATGGGATGTCGAACCAATGGGCAGTTCCCGTTTCTCCTGAGGTAGCCCTGGTGAATAAGCAGTTTCATTTTGAGCTGCTTTAACCCCTTTAGCACTGGTAACCATGTTAGCATCACTAGTCGTGCTGACAATGCTAATGGTGCTGACAGAGCTAACAGTAGTCAACAATACTAAACGGGGTTTGTGGGTCAAAATTGGGCAGTTTTCTAGTCTGTGGGGTGTGTCCTGCACCGTTACCACTCGTTAGCCCCCACTGGCTTTTCTTTTTCTTTCTTTTTTTTTTGGCTGATTCAGCATGTTGAATTGGCAACGGCAGAGCCCATCAGTTCAGCTCAGTGCACGAAATGGAAGTGAGGAAAGTAAACAAACAACTAAAGTCAAGATGGAGTGAGACTGAAACAAACTTGTTATATAAGATAATATTGTTTTTCTTTAGCCATTGAGCTCTTTAGCAGAGACGTTTCATGATTGTTTACTGGTGCACAATAAATATGCTCTGTTCTTTCAACATTAGATTGTGTTGTTAAAGTGCTAACTGGCTCACTAGCGTCGGATGATCTTCCTGTTTTTTTGAATGACGAATACAGACTACAGCTATCTGCTGCTGTGGAGTTATTCTTCATGGGTGGCGATAGCTCAGGAGGTAGAGCCGGTGCTTGGCAGTTCGATCCCAGCTCCTCCATTCTGCATGTCGAAGTGTCCTTGTGCAAGATACTGAACCCCCAACTGCTCCTGATGGCTGTTCCATGTGTGCAGTCCATTTACCATTCCCTCACGCAGGCACAGAACGTGCCTGCTGGCTGGCGGTCAGCTGTACTCTTTGCAATGTGTTCATGTGCAACTTTTTGGCGGACACACAGGCGGCGCAACAGTCAGCTTTTGTTGCAGCTAGTTCCTTGAAGTTGGTTTGGTGTGTCTGGGTCTTAACTCATTCTGGTGGGCACAGTGGGGGTGGGCACAATGTTTCCACAGCAACACTGCTGGGTTGGGCTGGAGTTAGAAGCACTGATCGTTGAATGAGCTGTGCCACTACCTTACATCAGCTCACACCAGACCCAGGTGGTGTGCATAGATGAAGAGTAGCAAAATTAATCTATGGACCAAGATACGTAACACCAACATTCTCTGCAGTTATTAACCATTAACCACTGACATCCTGAATCGGAATGATTATTAGCAGCATTTTTGAAGCTAAAACTCTCCAACAAAAGCTAACATGGTGATTAAATGAAGTTTCTAGGTCACAAATGAAGCCTGACACCAGTTTTTTTTTTTTTTGGGGGGGGGGGGGGTATATTTCAGAGACGATCATTCTTTCAGTCACATAAATCCCCATATTTCAGCAGGAGGTAATCAGTGCAGCGACCCCATTGTGTAGAAGCTCTGAGGTTAACCAGAATACTTACGTGACTTCCCTCAACATTAGACCACACGATGCCACCTTGTAGCACCAACCGCAGTTTAACACAGCTGTTCAGAAAGAGCATGCCACCCGCACTTAAGCCTGGCACCCACAACCAGACGCTTGTGCCTCACCAGAGCCTGATGAGACCATTTGTTCTCAGTCTGGGAACAAGAGATGAAAAGAGACAGAGGAACGTAAAGAAAGAACAGAATGTTGCTGCTGCTGCTGCCAGTAATTCAGGGATTTGATTTCTCATCTTTTTGTGTGTTATCGCAGGGCAGAGATCGACATGGAGAGAGAGAGAAAAAAGAGAAAAGAGAGTGAGAGCAGTGTGGACATGTTTGCTTGTCTATCTCTCCTCTCCATCAACTCTGCAGTAACTCACCCAACAGCAGGAGGACAGCTTTCCACTGAACCAAGGCTGCGGCAAAATCTTCAAACACACGCGGACATCATACACGTGAACATCTCACAACACATACATGGATACACATCACTTTCCGCCCGGCCGTTTTCTTTAACTCACCTGTTTACTACAAACTGGGGGGTAAAAAATTCCACAGAAGCTGATTGATCTGACTGATTGAATACATTAGTCTTGTTGAAGTAGGGAAGGCAGAAATCTGGAAAAGGCAAAAAACAGAATTTGAAAATACACCCCCCCTCCTGCAGCTTTCCCTTTTCTGTCCCAAGACCCTCAGTCCCAGACGTGCACAGGCATGTGCATGCACTTTATACAGTAGCCCAGTGCTTCCCATACATAGATTTATTGAATTATATTGCATTGTAGAGTTGCACACAACACACTGTCTCAGCCCTCCTTGCCCAACCACAAATAAGACAAGAATTACCAAGCTAACATTAGCTCTCCACTGTCCCTTCGCCTTGCTTTAGTGGAATGCCTTCCCAGGAGGAGAGCAGACCGAGGGACAGACCATGGGTCAGCGGCTGTAGCAGCCCAAATTTGGCCAGCACAAACAGCTCTGCACTGAGTGCCACAGTGGGCTGGTGGCCAGCCGCAGCACCAGGTCTAACCTTTCATCTGATCCGGCGGGGAGTTGGGGCTGTCCCATCTTGTGGGGCTGGGGTTTGCGCTGGCTGGATTCGTGTTGCTGCAGCTGTTGACAGGAGGTCCATCGGAGGACATACTGTGATTTGAGGCTCTAGCTAACATTAGCTACATAAACGTGAACATGAAGCCGCAGCTGTGAGCCTTTGGCCCCGGTTAGCAGAGGGCTGAACTATTAGCAACATTTTCTCTCCATCTCCGAAACACTTCGCCGGAATTGACATGTTTTTTTTTATTATCAGATGCTCATTTTGAGTCCGTCTTTTTCAGAGAGGGGAGTTGATTTGTTGCCAATGGTAGAATGGCAACATTATTTGCAGGATCCGTCCACTGAATTAGGCCCCAATCACACAGGAAGTGGTTTGCAGGTTGCAAAACAAAAGGCGTACCGCACTGCCGTTTTTATTTATTGAATGCCACTAGTAAAAATACTCTTGCTGCACTTTTTTATTGTTGCCAATCAACCACCCCATCAGTTCTTAACCCTGACCATACTGTGTAATCAATCTACCGATTACTTATTTATTTTTTCTAACTTCATTTATGTTATTTATGTAATTAGTGTCTAGTTCCTAAAATGTTCAGGCAGAGGGTACTTGCTGTAGCTCTGGTTGAGGGTGAGAGGCTGTCAGCAAATAGTTTGTTGGGCACAGGGAAACAAAGATCTGTGTGGGTACATGAGACCCTAAATAACAGTGTGGATCATGGAGAGTACCACCAGTTGGTCCAGGAGCTTCGCCTCCATGATGGATGTGTCAAGGCAAATTTTATGATGACTCGAGGGCAGTTATACAGCCTGCTATCATCAGGCTGTATAACTCTGGGTATCGAGCAACTGCTACCGCCAGTTTCTCCTCCATTGTTTACCAACTGTAAACTTGTTATCATGACCACCACAGAGGGCCTGCCTCTCAAATAATCCAACTGGGCAATAGGAAGAAACATAATGGAAAAAAGAGATGAACACGAGGAGTTCAGAGAGCAGAAACGCCAGGTGCCAAGAGCGCAAAACCACGAGCAAAAAGCTTCATTCTCATTAAAAACAATTACAAAAAGCTGCCTCCAGCTGCTAAAATGCTTTCTGCGTGATCAGGGCCTTCGGCTTTAACCAAAGGGACACGTGCATTTGCATTTGTAGAACAGCCAAAAGGAATGCCCTCTCTTTGATGGACAGGTAAGCTATCCAATTATTTAATTTGGCCCGAATGCAATAATTGGACAGGCTTATTACAGGCCTGCAACAGCCACAGATACTTTCCACTTTGGATGAAAAGAGAATTTCAACAAATACAACATAAAGTGCTTCTAAAATAAGTTGCCTACCCGAGCTTTACATTGCATACCAGAAATACAGTGCATGCCAGCCGCCTGTATCTCTGCACCAAATCTTCCTATTCTCCCTCCTGCTGCCCTCTTTTCTTTACCTCTCTTTGGTTTCCTCTCCTCCACTTTCTCTCTCTCACGCTCTCTCATTTAACCTCCATCTCATTCTGCTCTCCTCTCTTCTTACATATCATTACACGTTTACATAGGAGGCTCAGTGACAAGCTCTGTCTTTTTTTTTTTTTTTTTTTGTTAAAAAAAAGCACCATTGTCCTAATTTGCTCTAAGACAAATGTCTCAAGCCTGTTATATCATCAAATTATCAAACACATTAACATTTTCCTGTGGCGGTATTGGTTTCCCCAGTGCAAACATACTATCGATGTCATTCTCCGACTCTCATGTACACACGAGCCCTTCAGCATTCAATGTCTCGGATGAACTCAGAGCTGAAATGCACACTTGCGCCACTGGCATAAGAGCAACAAAGGTCCACACAGGCCCTGTTGTCCTGGGACAGTAAGGTAGTTATCTGTGCCACAGTGGGAACATAAAGCAGTCAAATAGATGAATGCTATCTTTATATCTGCTGCACCAGAGGTGATTTGAAACACTGCCACTGGACGTCATAGAGCCCCTCTCTGAAACACAGCCTTTGAAGCACTGACAGCGCCGACAGAATCAGGCCAGCTCTTTGATACGGGTGGTGGGGAAAGGAAAACTTGAGCGTTAAAAGGGAGCATTATTTAGTTACAGTGCCATTAAAAATGTTGAACTTTGAGAATGATAGGAGGAATAAAAAAGTACTGGAGCTGGACAGAAAGCTGGATATGATGTTCACTTTTCAAGGGAGTAAATGTGTTGTAAATCATTATTTTGCATTTACATTTTGCGCTAATGGCGGTTAAATCTTTTAAATAAACACATTACTGTATACCACAAAAGCACAGTAATTGTTAAAGCAATCCTAAATTGGGAACTTCTGGTGTTATTCTTTGTTTAATCAAATGGCCTCAGCTACAATAAAGTCTTTTGTTGGACCTGTTTGGGCTTGAGGGAGTTAAGCTATCTACCCAAAATTGTGTTTATTTTACTCGGACTTCCTGTTTTCCTATCACACATCATCTAAATGCTCTTTCTCACTTCCTGCCCGCGGGACTGCAGGTAAACCAAAACATTACGTCAGTGAGGAACTCGCGTCTCGCCACTTTAGGCCCTGAGGGCTTTTTTTTTTTTTAAGGAGAACGATAAACACAATGGCTGGCAGTGGGAGAGAGAGTTAATTACTAAAGCCGATTCACTCGCTAATGACTGTTTCACTTCTGTGGGGTGTTTTTAATGGGATTCAGGAGTCAGGCTGAGCAACAGCACAATCTGTTTTTAATGGGACTTTGAACAGGGTTGAGTTGATGCAGTTGCGCACAGAGACAAAGCCACTGCTTTTACTCACGGTGCAGAGTGATCTCATTAGAGGCTTGGCAATAAAAGAATGCTGAAGTGATTAGATCAGGAGGAACACAGAAGGAAAAAAAAAAACGGAACGACACTATCAACGGTCTCACACTACTCAGAGCACAGCCCGAGGCAATTCTTTCACCACAATCACACTTAATCCCTGTTGTTGTGCCATTCCAACATAAACATTTCACTGCCACTTTCTTTCAATCTTACAAAATGGGGCAAAAGAAAATATTTAGCTTGACTTTGCATGTACAGTACATCAAATATATAAAGTAGGATGCATTTATAAGGATGCTTACTTCCTAAAGGTTGTGTTTGCTGCTACATTTGAGCTGTAGCCTAAACATGTGGAGGCCAGTGAGGTGGTGTTAAGGGTCCAGCTCCTTGTCACAGTCTGGCTCTGTGTTCAGATGCCCTCAGAATGACTTGTATTTTTAATTTAAAAGACTGTCTGACATGATAATCATTTAAGCTGGCGATGTTCACTCTGGTCTAAACTTACACAGCTTATACTCAGTCTCAATGGCTGGTTTTCATATATACGTATTTATATCCACATTTTGAAGTACGCCTGTAGCATTAGAAAAGCTGTATGGAAATGTGAAAAATAAAGTTATGTGAAAAATCACTTTTCTTTGTTTTGAGTTTAAATTTTCTGATAATACCCGCTGCCAGCAGGTTCATCCAGCCCTTTAATATAGTCACGTTCCTCTATATCCAGTTCACGCAGTACATGGATTTATCTATTCCTGCCCTTCATCTGACTTTTGCACCTTTTCAGAGTCACATGATTGTGCAAAAAAAATTTTACGCTGGCTTGAGGTGGGTTTTGCCTTTGTCGAAAACGGTTGATGTGATGAATGAGATATGGAAATACCATGGCATTAGAATCATTGCATTAATGTGTCTTCATCTGCGGACAGCATGAAACATGCAATACTAGCTGACACAAAAGAGCAGTTAAAACTTATGGATCTCAGATGAAACAAAGTCCTGAAGAGATCTTCATTTTTTTCGTGTAGATGTGTTAAACGGTAAAGGCTTTGTTTCCTTTTTGCAACTCTTTTCACTCTGTTTTCAGGGAGATTACAGACAAGCGTATACGTGAGCCATATAAAGCGTAGCCTGTGCCGCAAACTCCTAATGAAACTAAGACCTTGTTTACTCGGATACCGATACAAATAAAAACAGATTTTTATTTATCCCGTATAAAAAAAATGACGGGTTTACATGATCAGTTGTGAAAACGATATCCCTGTTTACACGAAAACGCAAAAACGGAAGCTTTTTGCTGCAATTAGCATGCCAGGCCAGTAGGTGGTGATACGCCATATGTCAAACACATGCAGCAGTGCTAAGTTCATTCATAAGTTCATAAGTAGTCCCACAAGTGCAAACAAAACATACACAACCCAGCATATATCCACCATTGTTATTGTGGTTCTTGGGCGCCTAATGGACATGCGCGAACTGGGTTGCAATGTCATCGTTTTCCAAAATCTCCATCTATCCTGTTTACACATCCCCATAGAAATGGATATTCGTTTTTGAAAATCTCCGTTTTCGTCAAGAAAAACGCGGTTATGTGTAAATGATAGGTGCAAACGCAAAGATAAATACCCGTTTTCAGAATATACGGAACCAAATAAACAGGCCCTAAGCTTTGCAGAGCGCAGTTTATTCCCAACAAGTTGATGGAAATGCATCTAATTCTCAAAAGTTAACTTAAAATGTGCATGACAATTGAATGTACCTACAAGGGGTAGGAATCACCAGAGGATCCACGATACGATATTATCACAATACTTAAGTCACGATACAATATTATTGCGATTTTAAATATGTTGCGATATGCTGAGTATTGCCTTAAAATATATTGCAATTAATTACCTTTTTTCAACTGTAAATTATGTCCCCAAAGGAAAACTTTGTCACCATCTGTTTTATCTAATAAAATTTCAGTCTGTTCATCTCACTTCAGCCATTTTTTTGCAGCAGCAGCAGCAAAATTTATCTAGTGGACTGAAAAAACAGTTGATTATAGTATTCTAGTAGGCTACCTAAAGTTTAATTTGTATTTGTAATATTAATATTTCTATTTCTAGAATCGATACTATGCTGTATCCATTTTTCCCCCATCCCTAGTACCTACATATATATTCATGCATATTCTGAGACGGTTTGATAAATGTGGGTTTATTACTAAGATGATTGTGTATTCTGGGTATTTGGTTTTCTATTTGCTGAGTCTTGCCACCTGTGCTCCTGTGCTGTCATTCCCTCCTCCATCCATCTACTCCTTCCCTGCTCTCAGAGGCTCCCCTACCTGTTCTCCTTCCTAATCACCTCATTCCCCACACCTGAGCTTCTCCGCCCATCTCCTCACCTGCACCTCATCCCCTTGTCCGATCAGTTTGTATTTAAGTCCTGGTTTTCAGCTCAGTCTGGTTTGGATTGTTGGTTTTGTTCAGTTATGATCAGTGTTGCCTTGCCTGCATGCACCTTGAATAAGAAGTTACTTCTTCAAAGTCCTGTTGCCTGCAGTGTCCTGAGATTGGGTCCACCTGCTCCACTATTCATGACAGTCTTTACTCCCTGAAAACCCATTCATTTCTTTCTTTTTAAATGCATTTAGAAACAGTACTTCACCTCCTCAGTATTGTCCATCCATCACTTCTCCACTGTTGTGTCATCAGCAAACCTTAAGATGCAGGAGCTCTATTCCAGTATTAAAAAAGCTTTTTCAAACTTTATTGACAAATGTATGACACTTGAACTGTCTGACCAGGAAGCACTTTGTATATTCTTACCGGAGCACTCGGGTCCTTTTTTATGATTTCCTCTTAACACACAGTAGGTGATCACGTTATTCCAGTACAACATTATTGCAACATGAGTTACTTGAAGACTGTCATCACTTCCTCCTTACTTATACCTCCCTGCAATAAATACATCATTAATTACTTAAAAGTTAAAGTAATTGGTTATTTTGCTCTGTACTTTACTTGGGTTACTCAGCACAAGTCCATCAAAGATGTCTATAAATGCCTCCGAAGCCTCCACATCAGATATACTGTATATTTAAGACCTGACATTATAGTTTAACAAGTAGACAGACTGTTCATGATTGGAAATACTTTGACTATAAACAGCCACCTTAACGTTAGTTGCAGTGACTGCACACTGTAGACTGTATAAAAAAATTGCATGTTGGCACCGTGATGTCATTTATTGGTAGGTGGACTACTGTTTTAAAGCCTCCAGTTTGTCATTTAGCCATCGGTGTCTTGGTTATTTGGGGCTAGAGGTGACCATATTTGGAAGAGAGGATGTAGCTAGCATGGATACATTGCTACGCCTCTATCCCTGTTTACAGGTTGCCATGGCAGAGTCCTGCGCAGGTCTTATTTACAAGACACGCTCTAGCACCTGAACTGCGCAAGCAGTACCACACCCTGCCCTACACATCTGACCACTTAGGACGCATTCACACTGGCACTATTTGGTCCACTCTAAACGAACCCTGGTCTGCTTCCATGGATAGGTTGGTTCATTTGGAGTGGTGAGAACGCTCACTCGAACTCTGGTGTGGACCAAACGAGCGAACCCTGGTCCACTTGAAAACTGGGGGTCTCAGTTCACTTGCAAGTGAACTCTGGTGTGGTTCGCTTACAGTGGGAAATGCAAACGGACTATCCAGCGAACCAAAGAGAGGAAGTGAGCCAAAGAGAGGAAGTCACGTAGAGTCCAGTGCATTTTGGTGTTCGATTTTTTTGCGGCGACCAAGCCAGCTGAAGGGATGGATTTCCATTTTCGGTCCTGGCCAATCGATGAGCTGGGTTTTCTTCTTCTTCATGCTCTTTCTCTTCCTGGTCAGTGATCGTTTTGGGCAATACCGCCCCCAAATGAGCAGCTGTTGTAACTGCGTGACATTGTCCAGCAGTTTGGTCCGCTTTAAAAAGTGCAGTGTGAAAGTGAACCGAACCAAATGAAGGTGTGAAATTTTTCGGCATTCTCCGCCCAATTGAATCGAACACAAGAGCCATGGCCCATCCAAAAACCGAGAATCCTTTTAATAACCATACACTGTTCAAGTGATTTGGTTAGGCAGCACATTTAAAGAGATCAATTTGGGACATTTCATACATGCAAAACTAATATTTTGAAATAAAGAAAATTTATAGAATACCATTTAGATTAATACTTTTTGGCTTGTGCTCATAATATTGAGCAGCAAATCTCCACAGTTAATGTGCCTGTTAGAGAATGACATCTGATTGAAGCAGCTCTCATATTCCAGCTAGCAAAGAAGACAGAGCTGGCACATGAAGTCAGCAGTCATAATAACATTATTATTTTTATTTAAAACGTTTTTTAGTCTTATTTAAATGTATTTATTAGCCAACACCCTCAATCTGACCAGCTTGTTCTTTACCATCGGGAAATAGAATTAAAACAAAATGTCACCCGCTAGGTACCAGCAGATACCAGACCTGATGCAGGACTATGTGCCATGTTAGTGACTTGTCAATATCAAGGTAGCCACGCCCTAAAGCATCTCCTGCTTTACAATTTATTTTACTCTAAATGAGACTGTAACTTACAAAATGCTGTACGAAGACGTGAAACAAGCAACTGAGACTATAAACTCGTAAAGAAAACGTTTGTTGAGGTAATAAATCAGACTTCAGTACAAGCTGGCTCATTTTTGCTACCAGTTGAGTCGCCCACTGCTGGCCATTAGCAAGTATGCAGGTTTGAGGCTCTTCATTTGACTTCACTTTTCAGACCCAGTGGCTACGTCCATTTCTTGTGTACAGACTCTGCTGCATACAATGCTCCAGAAATCTCATCTCACATTGAAGCTTTAGGATTCACTAATTTCAGAACTAACCCTAACCCATCAAACTCCCAGTCAGACAGCTACTGGATTTAATAAGTGTAAGATAATGACCGAATTTCACAGTGCAGTCCTTTCACTACTCATTACTGTAACATGTTACTGCCCATGAATGGCTCTATCTGACAGTGATGCATTCAACATCTTTAGGCCCTGCAGGACGTAGGGGAGGCTCAGTTGAGAGAAGATAGAGAGGTGATTAGCAATGTAACAATAGAGAATGATGACAAAGCATTATGTGTTTCACTCTGTGTGAGTGTCCACAGCTACAATGAGAGAATGGCAGAGAAAAGGGGGCTCGAGTCACAGGGCTCACCCCGGAGTTAACGCCTCAGCCCCCTGCTGCACAGCCAGGGATTACTGAGTTCTTTATAGAGACCACTTTCCTCTATGGCCCTGCAGACCCCCCGCTGTTTAGCTCTTGTTCATAGCACATGCTCTGTGAATACACACATAGTCACACGCACTTATCTACCTCCTATTGTGAGCAATCAACTCCACACAGAGAGGAGAATATCAAATGTGTTTTCTCTAGGTGTGAGTGCACTGTCACGCACAAAAATGGATGGTACGCAACGGTTCTATTGGTACCATCCACAACTTTTCACTTTGGAGGCGTACCGAACCGAACCGTACCATACTGCTTGGTGGAAACAGGGCTATAGCTTGTCCTAGGTACTGGGAAGGGATCTTTCCAAGTAAATATCAACACTCATGTTCTCTGGTGTGCTTTTCCTTTACACCGGTGTCTCTCTTTGCAGCCATCTGAAGGTATCTGTTCCATCTGCAGTCTGTAAGTGGAGTAATGCAGCATACTGTCAGATGAATGTGAATCTCTTAAATCTTCTTGCTCTGCTTATAACTCCCTCAGGACTGTCTGTTACTGCCAGTCTTTTACTCGGTGAATCCATCATGAACACCTGTTAGGTGGGGTAATGGCTGCACTTCATCTTTTTTTATCCAAAGCTCGCCAATGTTACCTGGAGCGCTGCATGTTTTATTATTATAGGTTGATGCTGTGATGAGCAACATGATGTGATACAGATTGTTCAGGTTTTCAACTTAATTTTAAAAATGATATCTGTCCCATGTCCCAAACAACAAGTTACCTCTGAGGAAAACTTCCAAACTGTCAGTGCATCATGACAAAGAGAAAGTAGTTAATGAAAACCAGGTCTGTCTCAGGTTTTAATGTAACCTACCTGCCTACAATAATGCATTCTTTCTGATCCCACCCTGTGTCCAAATGTGCCACAGGTGCGCCAAGGGAGCCTCACCACAGAATTACCAAAGGTGTGTTTGGCACACTCTTGACGCACTTGGCAGAGTGCACCAGACTGTGATCTTGCCGCGCCGCTTGGTTCATGATAATAGAGGCTGTGGTGTCCTCTTGTGCACACAGAAAATGGTGGGACAAAAAGTCTCATTGTCCCTTTATTCCAGCACTGGTGGCCCCAGCAACTGGTTGAAATTGTGTTATGTCCAAACGGCTGCTGTCTCGGATGGACTGCCAAAAAACACTTTTGTGATTCCCACAGGAGGAACTGTAGTAATCTCCATCATCCCCTGACTTTTCATTTAGTTTCATCATCAGATCAAATATTTAATTTGTCCAGTACATGAGTGTCTCAGCCTCAGATGTCCTGGTGCAAACGTTACTTGGTAAACATCAACGTTACATTACAACCAACAATGTGGGTGTGACCCCAAAAGTTGCTAGAATCAAGCAAGTACATCAGCTTCATCAAATATGCTGAATAACTTCGAGTGCTATATTTAGGCTACATTCGGACTGCAGAAAAGAATGTCATAAATGTGTTTCTTCTTTTTTTGAGGGGGAGGGGGAGTTGTACATATTGCTCCTTTGTAACTTTTATAACAGTGTGAATGGCATAAATCACATAGAATCTGATCTACTGAATTCTGATTTGGGCCATGTGGCCAGATACAGCCCTGATGTTTATGCCTCTACATCGGCTACAGCCGTCGCTGGTGGCATTAAGTTTTCTGAATGGCCGTCCATCCATCCCATTCTCATGAACACGTATCTCAAGAACATCTTGAGGAAACGTCTTCAGTGTTGGCACAAATTTCCACTTGGACTCAATGGGTCTCATTCATGAAACGTGAGCAGAAGGAATTTGTGTGTAAACTGTTCGCAGACGGAAATTTACGTGCATGTCCACATTCATCAATATTTTAGTAGCTCCGATCTTTTCGTAGCTACTAACAAAATCTACTCCTGCTCCTGACCGCTCGTAGTGCTTGTGTAAATTTAGTAAAGCACATAAATATTGCTTGTCACTATTGGAAATTACAATTTTAATTCGTATTGCGCTCTGTTATGTACACAATACACAGATGCCTTTGAAACACGTAATCTAAACATGACAAAATATTAAAAATATAACATTTAGTTAAATTCGTTGGCAATTAGCAGGTTTAAGATCCAGATTAGATTCATGATTGTGAATTATCTATGTAAATCAACTCAGTAGATTACACGATCTTTCTACATGTTGAATGATGATACTAAAAATCTCCGTAAGGACAGCCGGATCACAGCCTCTTCGGCCTCGGTGCCTGGGTTCAGCAGGAGCAGCAGGAGCAGCTGAAAGAATGAACATGTGTTTTTTTGTTTTTTGTTTTTTTTTGTGGCTTTTTGATCATTTGAATGAATAAATCTGATTTGAAAAATATTTAATTTACGTTGTATTAAACAGAGCTTTAGGCTATTAAGATTCAAATAATTTGAAGATGATGCATACAAACTACTGTAGGCTATGTTATCCGTATCATTTGTTAAAATAAATGTTAAATAGCTCTACATTCCGACAGCCATCACTGATTTAGAGTTTATCCATTACGCACAAAACATCTCTGGTTTCCCGTTCCCACTTCATTCAAAACCCCACAAATGAATCTTCTGTTTGTTTGGTGACCACTACGCTATCAGTGATGATTTTCAGAATGTATTATGATACAACACCTTACAGTCTGGGTTTGATGTTGACTCCAGTGGAGGCATGTCGCTGTCTCCGTCAGGAATAATTCCTGACAGAGAGGTCTCCCCAATTATAAGGAACGCCTAGACGGAATTTCAACTGCACATCCACACACACCTCCGTACAGAAGAAGTAGCCTATTGCATCACATTCAGGCTGTTCTCACAAATTTTTCGTATACGTTTCTATGAAAAGCAGCACCCCCAAATTACTTATTCCACATATTTTGAAAGGCTGCGATCACATGACCAATGCACTGACTGCTGTAAACAAGGAAGTAGTCCCGAGCACTTGTAAGGAGGCAGGTTGGGGTGGTGGATTCACAAAAAAATAGACTTGCGCTCGGGACTTTCCCCTGGAGGCATGTGTTCGGTCTTCGAGTGAACTTTGAATCATTTTAAGGTACGTCCTCACCATGATTCTTTCCTAAACTTGACCACAGTAACTTTTATTGGCCAAAGCTAAACTCTATAACTATAATGTCATCCGTGGGTAGCCTTGTATCACTGTGAGACAAACAGAAACACATATTGTACATGCACACATAAGCACAGATGGTCAGAGACAGAGGATTAGCTTCATGTGTGATTAGAAAAAAGCAGAAGAGCGGACTTGTAATAATTTTTGTTATAGCAGAGAAAGTAAAATACAGAAAAGGTACCATTGGGTACCGTTATCCGTTCAAATGCAAACGGTACCGAACCCTGGTGACAGTGTTTATACTAGCATGTGATCTGGGCACATTAGGCCCGTTTCCACTGAATAAGTTCCTGGTACTATTTGGGGGGCAGGAACGTCCTCTCGCTCGGCCCTCTCAACCGCCGTGTCTCCACTGAGAGAGCAGAGTAGGAGGAAGATTCCTGTACAGTTAACGGGCTCTGTATGTGGCGTAATCATTGCGCAACCATTTTGACCGGGGCAACGTAGGGGCGTAGGGACGCCGTTAGCCGTTAATAACTTGTAATAACTCCGGTCACGGTCCGTGAAAAAAATATTTTTTGCAGCGGATGTTTTAGTTACAACATGATTGAGCTAACTGGAGTAGATTCATGTCGTATCCGACAACGGGAGGCTTTTAACAGATGACGTCCTGATGTTAGCTTTGCTGCTGCTGTTAGCTGTCCCTGTCAGCTGATGCTTTCTAGACATTGTGATTTCCCAAAACTGAATAAATACCACACATAGCAACACAAAACTGCTTTGCTAGCTCAATCATGTTGTAACTAAGATATCCGCTGGAAAAAAATATTTTTTTCACGGACCGTTTATTGAGTTATTACAGATACCGCTAACAGCTAACGGTTAGCCTAGCTAAACTACGATAACCATGTTGTTATTTACAAAATGTCACATCCCGCCATGAGTATATCCAATCAGCACCAAGTAATCCCCAAGCCCCAGCCAGGAGTCTCTCGGGGCCGTTCTGAGTACCTACTCCGAGGAAGGGACTTGTTTAGCCCCTGTAAAAGTTCCGGAACTCTGTCCTTCGGGGTGGTTCCTGCGGTGAAGACACGCACCAACGGCTCCGGCCCCGTAAAATTACCCCAAAGTTCCTGTGGTGGAAACGGGCCTATTATGTGAGCAATAACTTTGAATTGAGGTTTGAAATGTGAACATAACCTGAGAGACAATAAGAGATTTTTTTAACTTAATGGACCAAGGTGCAATCTGAACAGATGAGTTTCAGTCTGCAACAATTATCTGTTTTGTTAGCATGCTGGCCTCACAGAGCCGCAAGCATGGCTGTGGACTCCGTGGAACCCCGTTAACACATCTTACAACAGTACACACACTTCATCACCATAGCAAAGACAACCCTGAGCAGCTACTGAACAATCTGCAAAGACTTTGATAACTGTGTGTCTGCACTTGTGTGAATCCTAAATAAGAAAGGGGGAGTGAAAGCTGAATTCCTGGACGCTGAGCACATGTTCTGCTTTGCCCTCCTTTCTCCTTTAAAGGGTCGTAGGTGTCAGTCATGTATGTTCGAGTGTACGCGCACGGCTGCCTCCACAGTGGCCCACAATGATTTACACCTACAGCTCTGCACGACAATGAGTGTCATTTGAAATAGCAGGTGTTCACATGCAGCTTAGCTCATGGAAAGCAAGTTAAAGACAGAGAGAGGGAAAGACAGAGGGGTGTGTGTGTGTGTGTGTGTGTGTGTGTGTGTGTGTGTGTGTGAGAGGGGAAGGAGAAGGGGGTATTACTGAACCTGAATTAAACTCATAAATGGTGCAGTCAAACTGGCATGCAGGTCGCTGAGTTTCCCGACCACTGCCGGGCCTGTTTCTCATCCTGCGACAATAACTTTGCCAGGCAACTTCCAGCAGCACTGGTAGCAGTTATCCTGTTGCTGTTATTAGCTTTGGTGAAAGTCATGTCAGAGATATTCAGGTCAGTCTGAAACCACTGAATATAAAGCACTGGGGTTAGTGGGGAACCGTGCATGCATGTGTGTCTGCACACTGTATGACATCATCTCACCGAGCAAAGAAGAAATGTGAAACTGTGCGCAGATGAAAACGGACAGACTATAAAGATGTCAAAATATTACAAAAGCAGCACTACTCAGGAGGAGAAAAGGAGCAGGAGGGTGAGAACAAGAGTTTAAAACAGAGATGCAGTGCAACAAAGGAGTAACATGAAGTACACAGAGAAACCCTCATGTTGCATGAAGAGAGATAAAAGCAAAAGAGCAAAGATGAGAGGGTTTGTAGAGAAACTTTTGTGAGAGGCAACAAAGAGAACAAACGGGGTGCTGTGAAGTCTGAGATGTTAACGGGCTGTCAGTGATCCCCTCACAGTCTTTCCTCTCCCATGCCGACCCTCCATCTCTCACTCCCTCCTCCACTGCTGTCGTGACCTTCCCTCAGAAGCCACTCCGTCAAACCGGCTTCCAGTCAGACTACTGCCTCTCAGCCTCACCTCGCATCAAAGACGGTCATGTTTGGGGGGGGGGGGTCGTCAGTAAATACCTCCACAGAAACACACACACACACACACAGCCTTTAAGTGCATAAAACAGGAAGCCTGCAGCCAGGAGCTAGGAGTTCAGGGAGGTTTTTCACACCGACACACAGATGCTGAGGTTGTCAGAGGGTTAAATCACTGATACAGTAGCTCTGTAGTCTTCCTGCACCAGTGGTGGGTGGGTACTGGGAATTAAAGTGAAAATTTGATAAACCTACTCAAGTAAAGGTAAAAAAAAGTACTTGGTTATTACAGGTGGTACTTCTTTTTCTTTCAGGCAGCTGGCAACGTTGCATCTGCAGTAAAGGTGCACTCTGTTGGGGGTTTTTTTGTGAAAGTGCTTGCTCCTGAAAAATAAAAATAAAACTTGTAATGCATTACTACCTGTCCCTGTCCTGAACCTCCAACACTGTTTTGAAAAATAATCAAATGATAAAATGCAAGCTTTATTTTTAGTTAATACTCCCCCCCCCCACCACCACCACCACCACTACCACCAGGAATATCTCAGCAGCATGCTTTCCTTGAGACTGGAGGGATTCACTGTGCTGCTCATTCTTGCTGCACATCGTCCTGCCAAACACAGACCAACAAACCACATAGTATATTCACATGGCTTTAATTTGAAAGAGTTGGAGCAAGTTGGGAGAAACTACTTGCTTTCCATTATTCAAACTTCATTTTATATTTTAATTACATACTGAAATCCCTCTCCCCAGCAACGCTTTCCAGCTCCTCCTGGGGGACCCTGAGGTGTTCCTGGGCCAGATGAGATATGTAATCTCTCCGGCATGTTCTCGGTCTGCCCCGTGGTCTCCTACCAGTGGGATGTGCCTGAAACTCCTCCAGCTGGAGGCGCCCAGGAGGCATCCTGATTAGATGCCCGAACCACCTCAACTGACCCCTTTCAAAGCGAAGGAGCAGCGGCTCTACTCTGAGCTCCCTTTGGATGTCCAAGCTCCTTACCCTATCTCAAAGGCTGAGCCCAGCCACCCCACGGAGGAAACTCATTTAAAGCCGCTTGCATACACAAAGTCATTCTTTCGGTCATTACCCAGAACTCATGACCATAGGCGAGGGTTGGGATGTAGATGGACCAGTAAATCGAAAGCTTTGTATATTTAAGTGGCAACCTCCGGGGCTGAAAAATGAAGCCATCACCAAACTAGCAAAAACTGCAGTTCCTCAAATGGCCACTTGAGGCTGGCTCCAGAAGACAGTCAATCCTCGTAGACCCCCATGTTAAAAGGCATGTTTGCACAGCCTGGTACGAAAACAGTTTTGGTGTCTATAGCTCATATCCCCCTTGATCGCAACTGTACGCTGGCTGAATTTTTGTATAACCTACCCATTAACATTTTATTGAGGCTTAAAGTTAGGCATCTTAGGGTGGGCCTTTTTGAGGGACAGGCTGATAGTGGCTTCGACTTGTTAGTCAGAATTACCCCTCACTCCCCCACAGCGCCAGCCTCTTGCCCAAATATGGTCACCTCCGGCCTCAGAAAACCAAGATGGCGACAGCCATAATCCCAAACTCGAGGCCTCAAAACAGAAATCCTCAAACCATTGGGTGACATCACAGTAGCTACATCCATTAGTTTTACAGTCTATGGTATGTTTGTGTTCTTTGGTGTCATAAAGAGATCACAGGAAAATTGACCGCACATTGTGAATATCTTGAACTGTAATGATTCCGGGCTTTTTATCATGGATCGCTGTCCCTCACTTTTTATTGGACTTAATGGACTGACAAATAAAATCACAGCAGTTTTAACAACTTTTTTTAATCAGGGAAAATACCCACGTGTTACCATAGTACGTGTAAATAGGTTATAGGCTATACATGGCCTTTACACATATCAGTTATAAGATCGTGGTCAGATTTCACAATCAGCAGACGTATGCATTAATGGTTTAGCTGTTGAAATCATGCTAAAATCAGATCTGCTATCATATGATCCCATGGTTGGATCATTTGCTGTCACAGCAGTAACAAACCACACCAGAGTCCGCTTGGAAGCAGACTGAGGGAGCTTTCAGACATAGAGTTGTCTTGCTTTGGTCTGAATCAGGGACTAATTTTGTTGTAAAGTTGTATAATTGCCTCGAGTTGGTTTGTGTTCTCACGGTAGCATTTACAAGCGGACCAGATAAAATGCCTTGCACGAAAAAGCTGCTCTTGATTGGTCAGAATTTCCAGGTGGGAAAAATCCAGGAAGTAAACAAAACGCTGAAGAAGAGTACACTTGCAAGATAAATGCAACACTTTCTAATGTCACAATGGAGGGACAACTACGCAGGTTGATTTTAGCGTTGGTCATTGTGTACTATATTGCTTAAGGTCAGAGCAGGTTCTCACCACAAACGAACCGCACCAGAGTTTGTCTGTAACCACACCAAGACCACCTCTTCAAGAAGGTCTCAGTGTGGTTGTTTTGGTGCGATTGCTGTTTTCACACCTGCCCAAACAAATCCCACTTAGGGGGCAAATGAACTTGAGTTCAATCATACCAAACCAAACAGGGCAGGTGTGAAAGCACCCTGAGACCCACCTTTTCAAGCAGATTCAGCTGGGTTGACAGCTCTCACACCAGCTCAGACGAGCTTTACTAACCAGGCAAATGGGACGGAGTTTGTTTTACGCGAACTAAACAGGTTAGGTGGACACCCTCATTTAGACCAGAGCCTTAATTAATGTTATTAGTCACACCTGTGCATGTGAAAAGGTCTTTAGCACTCACTTAACAATAGCTCCCACATGCACGCATTAATAATCTGTCTTTCTAGTACTGAGAGTGTGTGTGGGTGGGTGTGTGTGGCTTCACCTCAGTGCCAGGTGCGTCTGCCACCTGCCAGCCGGTGTGAACAGTGTGAGGCCTGTTCTGTGATGCTCTCATCATACCCTCATCAGACAGGTACGTGTGTGGCTGCTTCCTTGGTCTTTCCCACACTCTGAATGTAAACTGCATTAACACACACGCACACACACACACACACACACACATATGCTAAAGTCCAGAGTCCTACAATAATGAAGCTCAGGTCATTTTTTTTGTGTGTGTCAGCACAAGAAAGTCTTTGTGAGTGTGTGTCTGTCCTGTCAAATGACAATAGTGTTGCTTTGAAGATAAGAGAGCTGTGTGTGTGTGTGTGTGTGTGTGTGTGTGTGTTTCCTCACAAATGTTATAGTAAGGCTGTACAACTAGGTGGTCTAATCGCACCACTGAATTATAGGACGTAGGAGAGCGCTAAGCCCTCTGTGTTTGGCTCCCTTCAGAGGAAGTTCAGCAGTTTTCATGCAAAGAATCAGGGATGATGACGGTCGGTGTCAGATGCTCACACACACACGCACACACCCCACTTAGTCAGCATCTTAATGAAGCCTCCTTTGAGCTCGCCAGTCCTCCTTGTGTTGAAAATAATGAGGTAAAGAATATCCTGAACATCATCTTGATAAAGAGGAGAGTCGCTGAGAGGGAAAAAGAGAGAGGCAGGGTTCAGCTGAGTCCATTACTCCTCTGATGGTGGTTGGATCAAAGTAAACACTGATAATGGTTCCACCACAGTTAATAATACTGCTGCCCAAGAATGTTGGCTGGGCCGGCTACTCCCGACCTCACACGTATAATCACACACACAGAAACGTGCACGCACACACACACATGCGCACACACTCCTCATTCCTCAATAGCAGTGACACATTCCAAGCTTTCTTCCTCTCTTCCCACAAACCAAACACTGCTCACTCCTTCTTTCTAATTGTAGACTTCTGATTTATTTGATGTGCAAAGGGAAACTGGCTTCCCTAGCTGCGCTCCCATCGGAAAACATGCATGCTCACACACACTACCTCTCTCTCGCACACACACACATACAGTAGAGGCAATGACTCCACGCATCTCCCTTTGTAATTACAACACATACAAACACCAGCTCCCATTAGAACCTGACTTATCTCCCTCCAGAGGCCTCTACACTCTCAGTAGTTCCTCTGCCACGCCCTCCTTCACTCCCTGCCTCTCTTGCTTCCTCCTTCCTTCCATTTATCAAGACCTGACAGAGGCCCAGCCAGGCTCACTTCAGTCACAAAATGCAAGTTGAGTACTTATAGATCAGTCAGTGAGGATTTGATTTCTTTCAACCTCCACAGACACTGGCACAGTCAGCTAAGAGAGATACAGATGGATTTGACTCGGAGGAAGTAAAAACTAATTCCTACCAGTAAACCCTGTGTGCTCTGGGTTGAATGGATTACCATTGTTTGCTGTGTGTTTGAACAAAATTTGCCAAACGGGAAAACTCAAAAGTGACTATGCTTAATGAGATTAAGTAGAAGAATATCACAGATATGGTCCAGGTACAGAGAGCTGGTGCTGCGTCAGCAGGTTCCCACTGAGAGGCCGAGCAGGCTGCTGTCCATCTCAGCTTTATCAGCAGCATCAGTCAGCCCCTTCCCCGGGGGGTCCAAAGCGAAACGATCAGGTTTCAGAGCTGTTTTTAGGGTTGCTGCTCATGACTGTGCTGCTCCATCCTTCCTTGTGGCCCAGATGTGTTACAGGTGATTGCACTGTAGTGTAACATTTTAACAAAGAGAGAGAAAAACAAAAGGAAGGATGGAAACTGAGGAGTTAAGACTCATTTAAGCCCCTTTCCCACTAACACCTGCTGACATCTGGCTATTGTACATAATGGGAAAGGTTACAGTCAGCATTCACACCCAGTTCAAATGACTCTGCAGTGGTCACATATATTTACTGGCTCCAGCTCTGACCAGCAGTGATGGAAAAACAACACCCAGGTGAACGTACTAATTTTAGCCCCTTTATCAGCGAGATGCCACGACACAAACAATCCAACTCTGAGCAAGCGGCGCTCATTGTTCCAAATTAGTCTGCGCCAAGTTTGAAAGACAGACTAAATAAGTAAGAGATATAAAAAGTAACCAGCATGACATTTTCACTTGCCTCCCTGCTGCTACTGTTTAATAACCTATTTTCCAGCCTGTCCATGACACAGCCTTAGTCTACTGGCAGTGGGAAAGGGACCTATAGCCTATTTTTAGAGGGTTTTCCTGTGTTTAAAAACCCATACACGCGCTAATATAGGTGGTAAAAGGGTACATACTCTCTTTGTATACAAGAATAGATTTGTGCATTCCAAACGCTGTGACAGTCTCATTCAGGGCACCCTATTTAAACTGCTCTGGCCTGCCTACTGTTGCTGCTTCCTCTGCAAGCTGCTTTACAACCAGCCTCCACCCCAGCTCCTCCTTTTCATGCTGTCTGACTTATCAATGTCATTTCTGTTTGTCATTGATGCTGCTTTCCCTGCCTTAGGCTTTCCATGTAGGCGCATGGAAGGGCAGAGATGTGTGCGCTCTTTGCCTTAGGCTTTCCATGTAGGCGCATGGAAGAGCAGAGAGGTGTGCGCTCTCTTCACCTTATGCTTTCTACATAGGTGCCTGGAAGAGGCGTTCTGCATAGGCACAAGGAAAGGCAGAGAGGCCCGTGAATGCAGCCATACTGCCTAATATAAAACTACAGATGGAAATAGAGTTTTCTTTGACCAAAGTCTTCCTGATTGAACTACAACAAATAATTGCTAAACTAGTAACTGAACTACATGTAGTTAACTACTCCCTAACACTGACCACAAGTGTGTTTGTTGAGGAAGTAAAGGTTTTAAAATGAACCCAGCACGGTTGGAAACAGGCCTTTACACTTTTTAAGGATGAAAGAACAAGAGGTGAGATTAGTGAGCATTTACATGCTGTTTAATCTCTCCTGTGTTGCTAATAAGCCATTATCTGTGTGTGCATGCGAGAGGAAAGTTTCTATGGGACTGCCACACAGGGGTGAAACCAGAGACCAGAACTCAGAAGCACTGGCGACCCACTTACCTACCCCTGTGCCAAACCCCACCACCACCGCCACCTCCTCCACCCCTCTCCTCAATCAACCTTCGCTGCCCTAATCCAGTGTTTACATAAAACACTGGGCAGTAATGATAGCCATGAGACCATGGACCACCCCATGTCCCTGCACACCCTCCTCCCCACCACCACCTCCACCAACCTTCCACCACTAACCCAAAGCTGTTTTCACAGGAGCCAAATACCTTAAATACATAATTAGCGGGGTCATTTGTGCAACGGGGGCCCCAGCGAGGGCATGAGCGTGTCCGTGTGAGTTTGTGGGGGGCAGTGGGAGGATGAGGAGTGTAGCAGGGGCAGGATATGAAGACGTGAGAGAGAGGCGGACAAAGACGTGTATTCATGGCTGTGGCCCCGGACAAACTTGGCTGTCGCCATCTTCAAAGGCGTCCTCTGCCTTTCCTCAAAACCCAGAGGCCACAGGTTAGGGCAGAGAGGAGAAACATAACAGGGCGACATGGAGGGAGAGAGGAAAGGGGAGGACGGGAGAGGGAAGAGAGGGGTGTAAGTAATGAAGCAAAGGTTACACGATCTGTAATCTGGGAAGGAAGTAGTCGAGGTTGACTCAGAGGGGGTTTGAGGCTGTAAACGGCTTCTGTCAGTTAGATCAAGTTGTATATCAAATCATGTAAAAAACAAAGTTTGAATTTAAAAATGTATTTACAGTAACCATGGAAAATTCCTTCACACTGAGAGAGATGATTAAAGCTTTGCAATGCATCCGCCACTTTGCACCACCAGCAACATCCCCCATACGACCCCTGATCCCTGAACTCTGACCCTGTGCATTGTGGGTAGTCAAATCACAGTTTGCCCTCCGCAAGAGCCCAAAATTCCAGTGGTCCATGTTTCACACTGGGAGACCTCCTTTGTATTGTTCAACTGCACACACAGAGCCCATTCAGCAGCCCTCTTCACACCTTGTCTGCCCCCTCGTCCCCCTCTGGCATTGTTTATGAAAGCATGTCCACTTAGTGCTGCCCTGTCTGCCCCCTCTTGCTGTGGTGCCGATTACCCACATCCTGAGTCAACTTCATCCCCTCTTTTCTTCATGTTTTCCCCCCCTCTCTATACATCCCCTCGCACTCTCACTCCTCAGGGTGTTTTCACTCCTCTCTCCTGAGCTCCGTCCACCTCCTCCCTCTTTCCTCAACATGACATATTGCTCTCTTTTTTCGGAACCCACTGCACACGCTACACTGACTCCTCAATCCACACCTCAGCCCTCACCTCCGTCCTTATGAATGAAGCAATGAATGTCAGATAAAAACAATAAAGTCAATCAAGCCTCTGCTCTTCCTTTTATCTTTACTTTATTCACTTTATCCCCTGTTCCACTGGCTCGCAGAGCTGCTGTCTCTCTGATCCTTTCTCTCTTTCATGTTTTGCCTTTCTTCAGAGGAGGGAGACTTTCATGTCCCTTAGCCCTGGGATTAGGGTGAGCTGCTCAGGGAAAAGTAATAAAGCCCCCAGCACCTACCGTCTGCTGCTGGTGGATCCTGGAGCAAAGCCCAGCTCCTGCTCAGCCTGCAAGCCTGGAAAAGCTCACATTTCCTGTATACACCACCCTCACATCCAGCTCCTGTCCTGCCTCCCCTGGCAGCACCAACACATGTGGACTCCACTCTTTTAAACTCGCATAATCTGTGTATCATGTACATTTTTTTGCAAATTACACAGATATTTGGATAAAATGTGCAAGTCTGTCACTAATGAGGGAGCAAGGTTATTCTGGCACAGGGTGGTCTCTCTAACCTTGAGGTTTCTTTTCCTCTTTTCTCTGCAATACTGTTCACTTCAATATTGCTCATTTCCTTAATTCCTACTTTCCATAACCTCAATTTGTGCCCATGAGCCCATGTTTCTGTCTCAAAGGTCCAGTGCGAGGGGTTTCTGGGGATATATTGGCAAAAATGGAATATAATATATCAAGTATGTTTTCTTTAGTTTGTAATCACCTGAAAGTAAGAATCATTATGTTTTTGTCACCTTAGAATGATATCAACATAGGGAGCGTGTCCTTATCCACGGAGTCTAGTTGCACCGCCATGTTTCTACAGTAGCCAAGAATGGACAAATCAAAAAGTGGCTCTTGAAAGGGCCATTCATGTGCTTACCATAGTTAGCAGCCACCCTGAAACGAGCCAAACAGCATGGCAAAAACACAGATCTTTACCATGAAACTGCTTAGTTTAGTGTTTTTACTGGTTTAAATCACCAGGTCCATTTGTGTGGGAGAGGAAGAGACCTCTGCGAATTATTCAGCCCAAGGTAAAAACCTCCTGAACTTCTGGATCTTAAGTTACCAGAGACAAAAGGTGAGCACAGACTAGCAGGTGCTGGGCTGCCAGCACGTCTGTGACATGCACAACAGCATCAGAGAAACACTGATTTGTAACGTGAAACTGCTTTATTCAGCTTTTTTACTGGGTTAAATCACTAGGTCCGTTTGTTTTGGAGAAGAAGAGACCTCTGCATATAATTCGGTTTCTAGTTTAAACCTCCTGAACTTCTGGATCTTAAGTTATCAGAGGCAAAGGGTG
The DNA here is from genome assembly GCF_011397635.1 of Epinephelus fuscoguttatus. Classification (NCBI taxonomy): domain Eukaryota; kingdom Metazoa; phylum Chordata; class Actinopteri; order Perciformes; family Serranidae; genus Epinephelus; species Epinephelus fuscoguttatus. The sequence goes on along the minus strand of NC_064770.1, from coordinate 23,824,161 downwards.
AGCACACATTAGCAGGTGCTGGGCTTGCAGCCCATCTGTGACATGCAAAACAGCATTGGAGAAACACTGATTTGTAACATGAGACTGCTTTATTCAGTGTTTTTACTGTTTTAAATCACCGGGTCCATTTGTTTTGGAGAGGAAGAGACCTCTGTGAGTAATTTGCCTCCCGGTAAACAATGAACACTGAAGGAATCCCAACTGGGAGCTCAAGCTTGGCGCATGGGAGAAGTTTCAGCTGGCTGCAGTCTGCACTAGATACTACTAAATCCTGCACACTGCTCCTTGATTGCTGCATGACATCTATACTGCATCTATAGTCAGCACAATGCAAACAAATAATAGGACTCAAGATTCAGTGAACAGTTTCATAAGCAGAAATATATTTATTGTTGAAAACATAAATATATAAATTATGATTACTGCTGTCTTTATCCAATGGAAGCCCAGAAGAAAAGTAATGAAGGCTTGGTGATAGCGTAATGGCGTTTTCTGTAATCAAATAGCTCTAAGCGTGGTCCCTGGTTTACTGAGAGCGCTATCTTACATCGATGTGAATGTGAACAGTGATGAAACATTAGCCTTATAAATATAGCACCAGTCAGCTGATGGTAAATTCACAGGTGGGCTGCGTGCGTGTGTGTGTGTGTGTGTGTGTGCGTGTGTGTGTGTGTGTGTGTGTGTGTGTGTGTAATCTGTGCCATGTTTCAATCAAACACTCCTCATTTGACTTTCACTTGACTCACTTCACAGTGCATGGTGACTCACTCTTTCGCCTTTGACTTCCTCCTTTGAACACGGGTTGGAGGACAACTGTTGTTTTTGCACTGCATCGGCCTGGTTACACATTCATCACTGTTACAGGAACCGGTAAGGAAGTAATTGTTTGTTCCATCGGGGGGGGGCACGGGTTCAAGCCAGTGCCGTACTGTTTTCAGGCCACCTCCTCAGAGCACTCATCATCATCATCTGTCCTGATGGTATGTGGCTGCACAAGGTGTGAGGACCTTCACAGTGTGGAGCGATCAGAGATTTGTTCTCCTGTCAACAGACGAGTAAAGCCTGGCCAAACAAGGAGCCCATTCATGCACTTGTCGATTTGCTTTGCTGGCTCATTCACTCTTTAAGGTGGACTTTGCTCTTTGCAGGCACAGCATGTATGCTTGTGAAGCAGAGCGGGCTGGCATCTTCCTTATCAATGTTGAGAGTGATATAGGTGAAAAATAGCCTCATGTGCAGTGCACACACACACATACATGCACACTGGAGTTGCTCTAACATGTTTTGTGTGATCGGCATGAACATGCTTTAACGTGCTGTTTGCATGTTTTTGTGAAACGCCACTTGTTGCCACTCTTTGGCAGTGCTTCTCATGGCTGCAGAATAAGCTACGCCAAGGCGACTCACTATGAAGTCGCCATGTTTGAGCCACTCTGACACAACAAGCACTGGCAGCCTTCTCTCCCCCGTGTCCCTCCACCCCCTGCCCCCATTTTTGCATCTCTTCCAATGGATTAAATACAGGCATTCAACCACAACAACAGAAATAAACATAATTCCTGCTCGAATATAAGTAAGCTTAATATATTTCATAACAAAAATAAAGCATCTTCCTGTACTGACTCTCACATCTCCTCCTTGCACACATATATCCAAACCATATACAAGACTTGACATCATTCAGATATACTGTAATATAATAAGAAACATGGATGACAACAATAACATTGACTAAAAAAAAAAAAAAAAAAATTGAGATTGTGATACTGATGGTTACAAAAAACCAGACCACACAGAACTCTTGCATGTCTCCAAGATCATTAAAACATCCTTTTTGTTCTTTCTTTGTACTGGAAGAGACAGAAAGCAAACGTCCACACGTATAAATAGTTTGTAAGTAGCGTCGCATCTTCCTTTTCAAATTAAACTGTACACAGCAAGTGGGCAAAGTCACAGACCACCAGAGGTGTCGGAAGATTTCCTCTTTACTCAGAGCAAACATCCACAAACTCAAAATGTTTGATACTCCATAGTCTTTTGACAAAGAAACACCTCCATCTCTCTCTTTCCATTGTTTTTCCTTTATTTTTCTTCCTGTGTATGCAAGAGTCACTTAACCAGGGCAGGGCACTTTTATGTTGCCCAGCTGGAGGTCGTCCACCGCTGTTTTGGAGTCTGAGCACCAGATTCCCACGAATGCTTGATCCAGCTGTTTCATCGCCGTTTCTGTTGTGCGTCTTATGCAAACAAAGTCTGTCAAAATGTTCAACACAAATCCCTTTCATCATCTCCCCTCGGCCTCTTTCTGCCCTGCCCGAGCTCTACAGCATCTTTCTCTTTTTCCTCTTAATCAGCGGCAGGGTTTAGTTGTCTGGGTGGGTGGCGTACCACAGAGGAAGTCATCATCACTGGTTACTGTTTTTAAAAAGCACCTTTGGCATTTTATTTATTGTTGTCTGTCTATTTTCAGTCTCTCGTCTTAACAGAAAAGTTTGTCTTTTTAAAACGAAGGTGGCATGGCAGTGGGGAAGAGGACAGAGCAGGTCTCCTGTTGGCGGCGTCCTCTATTTCAGTCCCTCCCACGCTGAAGTCCCTTGGTCTGATTGGTCTCACCTCACGTCCACTGTGGGAGAGGCAGAGAGAGCTGAGATCAGTGTCAAAGTTTTTACGAACACATCAAATGGGTGACATCATGGAGAGAAACAAAACAAAAAAACAAAAAAAAGAACTTTGCAGTTTGTGCCCAATTGCATAAATTTCTTCATGCATTTCAAACAAGCTGACACATCTCACACAAGAATGTTTTGAATCATGTTTCCCCAGATTTCAAAGACAGTGATCAGACCAGACGTCATTATGTCCAGTCAAAATATCTGAGTGTCATTGTGAGCGTAGAAGACAAAGAGCTGGGCATGAAACTTTTGTGGTACGATTATTTTACAACGACAAAAAATCTCTTTAAGACAAAGCAGGTGAGAATAATATCAGTCCCTCCAGGATTTCGCAGGCTGTTTTGCAATGAATGATGTTTATTGCCATTTTTTTTTTTTTTTACAATGAAATTGCGTTGTGTAGTTGTGATGTGGTCTTGGATTGGGAGTGTGTTATTGTGAGTATTCAGTGTTTCCCACAGAATTAGAATCTATGTATAATAGTAGGGAGGTTGGGGGGCAGTGACGGCTTAATGCCACCGATCAGCTGATGAGACCGTTCCGTGAGAGGCTCTACTGCTGCTCTGCTCGAGTTAGCATAGCATAACGTGAGCAGCGGCTAACATGACAACTGAGCATTAATCTCACACTGAAATGGTTCAACTCTGTCGTCAAAGCTGTTAATAACCATTGAGTAAAGTTAGCTGTGTGATGCTAGCCGTTAACCCTTTCACCATGTATAAGTGTGTGTGACTCTGTCCCAGGGGCAAAGCGCCGGTCCTGCAGTAGTAACAGAAGTCTCATGGTATCCAAAGACAGAGAGGAGCTGAGCGAATCAACACGCTGTATGCAGCTCTACAATAAAAATTTCAAATGTGTAGTAAAGTTGTGGTTGTTGTGATCCTAACATCGCAAAATCCTGGAGGGACTGAAATACTGTTGATGATAAGGTGCTAAAAAAAAAAAAAGGTGTAGCAAACAAAAAGTGACATACAGTGGGTGTACCACAACAAAAACAGTGCACACACAAGCACAACACAGTGACACAAAGCAGATGTATGCGGTGCACACGCTCAGCAGGCCAAAACATTAGCATGCAGCATCCGGGCACAGAGCATGGTACTCCTCAGCCCTCCCTCTTCTCACACTGATTGGCTGTGATGTGATTGGTGATGGTGATTGGCAGGCCCTCGTTGTGCCCTGATTGGGCCACTGCAGTGCCAGAAGGTGAGAGGACGCCGCGGTGCTAAAGTCCTACCTGTTCCCTTCACAGCTTTCCAGTGGACTTTGGGCAATGAGTGCAACTTTATTAGGTCGCCAATAAATCCTTGCTGGGCTTTAGCTTTTTAGGTTTCCTTTTTTTACCTTTAGCCCTAAGGTGGCCTGAAAACACAAAGTCGGGGAGGGTGGATAGGAAGGAGGGTTAAAAGCAAGAAGCGGGGTTTATGATACAGAGAGAGGCACAACAGCCCTGGGACAGAAGCAGAGAGTGCAAAGATATGACACTATAAATACTTCAGATGCCTTATCAGCACACATCCAGCGCTTATCTGCTCCCAGGGAGAGAAAGGCTTCAGATCAAGGCACTGGCGGATTTACCTGCTGTCATGCCAAGCAGCCTTTGGACACCCTCCCTTAACACACATACACTTTCACACACACACACACACACACACACACACACACACACACACAGAGCTTCGTCTAAAGCACGAACACACAAGCTTTACAGTTTTGCAATAACAGGTCAGCTAACAGGTGTGTCTGTCTGTTTGGAAGCAACAATAGAAAAAGGTCATCCAGTGCAAAGCCAAAGAGCCAGACAGACAGAGAGACCATCAGACAGACATGAGGTGGAAGAAGCATGATGATGCATGATGATGTAGGGAGGAAGGTGCGCCATCAAACTCAGCCTCAGAGTGATTTTTTTGAAAAAAAGGCAATGCTGGGACACTGTTTGCGATTATGCAACAATGATATATAAAAACTTTGAAGGTCATATTTACCTGTTTCTGCATCCGAGTGCTCCACCACATGATGTTGTGACGTGCACACGCATTCCAGGTGGTCTTCTAACCGCACAAAGACCTCTTTCAGCTTGGGTCTCCTCCTCACGTACTCCACCTTCGCCACCTGAGGAGAGGAAGAGAGAAAAGGTTATCCGCAGAGTCAGATCCAGCTCCACCATCACTCTTCGCCGTGCGTGTGTGACGTCTATGACTGCACACACTCTTCACCCGTACGCCAACATCAAGAGGCGTAGCGCTGTGACTGATGACTCTTTCATAAACTGATTCATAAAATTGTAAAAAAAAAAAAAAAAAAAAGAAAAGAAAAGACACGCCAGCCGTCGCTTTGCCTCGCCGTGTTTGAAGTGTGACGGCAGCATTCCTCAGACACTGATGCATTGGGTTCCGCTTGCTGTGTGCTCTATGGGCTGTTGATCAGGTGTGTAAATACTGAATGGAGCGTATGACCCTGTCCAAGCAAGCTCAAACAATGGGAGAGGAGAGATGGAGCGTAGGGGGGGCCGTGTACGCCCTTAGGCCCAGGGAAGGTTTACCCTGGCAGGAGAAGAGAGGCTGGGAGATCCCCCCCCCTGCTCCAGGCCTGGAGCATCCACATCCAGACAGAATCGCACCTAAACTCCCTCACCTTGTTCTGACATGTAGACTGGTTTTAAACCACATTAATACTTCTTCATGTGTTTGGGAAAGTGTTGCTTAACATGTGCATGCAAGAAATACACCCTACATGGTCTAATCTAAGCAGTAGAACCCCAGAAAGCGGCCCGTCCAATCTAACAAACACAAAAGCAATGAAGAAATTCCTATCCTTCAGTCCAGCTAACACCCTCTCCGTTTAACACAACAGGCCTGACCTCCGCTTCCCACCCAACAGCTAGTAATGAAAAGGACCAATCCTCGGAGGGTTATGAATAGGCTATGTTGATTAAAGCTCAGATGAAAGCTGAATAGAGAAGGTTGCGTGGAGGTTATGATGATCTTGTTGTGTAACTCAGGGGAGGTGGCCGCATGCTTTTCCCTCTCTGATGTGAGTGCCAAGGGCAGGTAACCTTCACATCCACCGCTGAGGGCCCGGGGGCCACATGGAAACAATATCCCCCGCTTCACCCATCTTCCTGGTCACTGCACGAGAGAGGATATTGGCCGACAATCTCCCCGCACTCTCTGGTGTTATGAACAACACGATTTTGCAGTCAGCATGAGGCTCACACATGCACAGACGGAGGGGCCAAAACCAATGAGAGACTTTCCTTCTCCTTCTATCCTGTGATGGCACACTGCCAAGGCTGGCTCTCAGTGGTGAATTAGTCATGCAGACAAACGAACATACCAATCCCTGTCTGATAAAACAAAGTGTAATGTTGACTCTCACACTGCTCATGTCAGTGTGGTAAGAATGGCTGGAGGGTCGTCTGGGGAGGCTAAAACTGAAATCAAGGATTGGTGGTTTCACCAGGCGCTCCTTTGCAACAGTTTCTTTCCATGGAGAGATGAGAGAGACAAGAGGGAGTGAAAGAAGGGTAAGCAAGCAGAGGAGGTATGCAGTGAGCAAACAGAGGACAATGGTGTCTGGGTTGCTGTTATCGGGCCCTGACAGAGAGACAGAGGGCCAGAGCAGGGATGAACTGCGAGCATGAAGGTGGACCATCACTCCCATTAGGGAACACGAGGGTGTGTGTGTGCAAACAGAGGGGGGTTATTTAAGGAAGGGGGAGGAAAGACTGACCATGATCATGACTAGCATTAGATGGCATTCATCTGTTACCTATTAACATTTGGTTTCTGGGTTACCCACTGGGGAACTTTGTTACACTGACGCTGACAGAAGAGATAGAGACGTTATCGAAGGTTTATTGTTATCTACCGAAAGTGCAGACAGCATCACAGAGTGACACAGATTTACCAGAAAACGACTGCTTATATTTAATCAAACTATCTGACTGAGAGAGGAAACATGCAGCTGTCTCTGCGGATGGCTCTGCTGTCACTGGTTACGGGAATCTCTGAGCTGAAGGGGGGTTCAGGAGCCAAAAGAGTCAGCAGCATCTGACACTTACTACTGAGGCTGATCCTAATGAGTAACACACACACACACACACACACACACACACACACACACACACACACACACAAACTCTTCTGGCCAAACAAACAGCTATTGACAGACATATAAAGCGATGGGCCCCCTTGATGAGAGGCCCAGCAGTAGGCTTGTCTCCTTGCCCCTCACACAGCAGGGTTAAAAAGACTCCCTGCAGGACACACACACAAAAGCACATTCACACTTTCATATTTGTCTGTGGATGTGTATAATTGTGCTGTAATACCGCTCTGCCCACTTTGTCAACACTCTCTCGTTCTCCTTCTGTCTTGTTTCCTGTTTCTTGTGGAATGGCGGTCTTCGCCTACTACGTTTTTTTCCACTTTAAAATCCATATTTAATCCTCCCGTCCTCCATTTTTAGCCACGTCTTCACAGCACAAAGAACACCGGCTTCCTATCCGGTGCAGAGTCAATGACTTCCCACATAAAACATACATCAGAAAGAGACCCCCATGCTACAACAAGGGGCCCCACACTCTCTTTGTATAAATCAAACCGCTCTAAACTCCCTAGAAATCCACGGCCCTGAGAAAGAGTCCCCCCCAAGCGGCTGTGGAATGATATCCGATCCAGAGGGTTAGGGTGAGGCAAGGGGCTCTGGGAAGTGCACCCCCTCAGTTTGTCCTCAGCGTCTCCACGGCCCTCCATGTGGAGCCGATTGTCCCGGTCGGACTAATTGGGAATTCCCTGTGCATGAAGCACTGATGAGAGCATGATGGAGGGGAAAGTTTTACTCCGTCTTTCCAAGGAAAACACAACAGGGTTGTGGATGTGCACCGCGGGCCATCGCGAACTGGAACAGTGACAGAATCGAGCAAAAATAAATAAGAATGCATGTGTGTGTTTGGAGAATGGACGGGTGCGAAGAGGCTGAACAAGGTGGTGATTCATCTATCAGGAGGGAGACACTGAGGGGTTGTGCCCCGGAAACAAAAAGCTCCTGTTGAGATGCTACAACTGTGAGCAAGTGGAGGAAAGGTGGGGAGAGTTTTGCGAAGGAGAGAGTGTAAAGAAACATCCTCCGGAATCACAAGAAAGAAAATATGAAACTCGGAAGAAGAAGATGATCCTCAAAAGGACGAGGAGCAAACAACAGATCGGACGAAAACAGCCGAGACAACCTGCTGCTGCCCTCTGCATCCACCCCCTACAACACACACAGGTTTAAGGGGTTATCACAGGCAGTGTGTGGAGAAGAGAGGGAGCAAGAAGCACATTCATCATGTCACTCACGGGCCTGCAATGCCAAAAAGTCCCTTCACGGCACACCACTCTCTTCCCACCACATCAGTGTATCACTGTATGTATCTGACCTCATCATGTGTTGTGCTTTCCTTTCTCTTGGAGACTGAAAGAGTCGTCATGCAATACAAACTATCAAAGAATCCAAAAGATGTGTAATCTTTCCATTTTTCCTCCTCTTGTCTGTTTTTATAGAACAATTGCAGATGAAAAAGACATTACACTGAGAACTTAAAAGAGTAAATCAGATTTTAATGAAAGAGAGCACGAGCGATACAATAAATGGGAAAGACTGGCAGAGGGGTAAAATTAGAGAGTGGGAGATGGCAGTGTTGCCGAGAGTGAGGAGGGAGTGAACAACTATTTCGCATAACAGACAATCAGACTCTGAGCGGAGAAGAGCGGTGGGAGGGGAGGATGAAGTCAGAGGGGAAGAGCGAAAGGGAGGACAGGAGAGGAGGAGTGAAGGAAAATAACAGAAATGAAGTAAAATATGATTAAAATACGACTGCTACTTTTCCCGCTAGAGCTGATGCATTCCAGCCGGTGAGGCAGTAGCCAAACTCTCCGGCTTCTGGCTTGGTCGTAACGCTCCCATGGTCTCTGACCCGCCCCGCAACCCCCGCCGTGCGCACACACATTAATACACACACACACACAAACTCCCTCACCCTTCTTCATCTAGTAGAAGAACTGAGTGAATCAAAGGGAAAATAATTCACAGCTGTGAAGGACTTCAAACAGGGGGGCCCCTCATTCCCATCTAACCCCCTCCTCACCTAATCCACAGGACCCCTCAGACGATCATAAATCATGCTCACTGTATCACCGTCACACTGTCTTTTATTTATGAAACACCCCGTAAGTCAGGGTCCCACACAACCGCAGGGCTACAGCTACTGCTTCCCCCAACACCCAGATCTGACCCACTGTCGCTGAGGTAACTGTCAGTGCGTGTGTATATGTGTGTGTGTGATGGGGTCGGGGCCAGGGCCAGTGCACGGAGATGTGTGGACCCCCACACTCAGCACTGTGGCTATATCCGGCTGGCCTCTGTCAGCCTCCGCTTTGATCCAGCAGCCATCAACACTTCATTACTCTGCGGCCCGTCTTCCTCTTGCTGCCGCTTCACACAAATGGCCTTGTCCCCGCGCTGTGGTGGGCGAAGTTTACGTAGCAAAGCAAAGAGCACTTTCTCTCTCTCTCCCTCACACACACACACACACACACACACACACAATCTCCTTCTGGGGTTTACACAGATGTGCGCTGACGACCCTCTCTGACCTCTGCAAAAATACTTGTACAAATGCTTCAAGGACCATCAAAAGTTTCCAGCTACTGAACCAAATGAGAGAAACTGAGCTTTGCTGTCAGCAAATTACGCCACACTGATGAAATTAAGGCTCCTTATGAAGTCAATGAAAAGAGTTAGCTCTCCTGTTTGGTTTCTATTTTTGTTAATTGTGTTAATTTAGAAAATTAGAAAGTGTAAATACCATTTACAGCAGAAATACTGTAATTTAGCTATTTTTTTTTTCATCATTTTTTTTAATTACTTTGCGGGACTCAGGGGTATAATTAGCAGCTCTAGTTTTCTTTTCACTTTCCATAATGTCAGCCACTCTCAGTGCTGTCCTTGACACAAGAAGAGGACCCCATTTATTGTCAACACTGTATTACACTGCTGGAAAGATGGTCAGCAAAAAGATGCAAATACTTTTGAAACTGGTGCCACATGACCAGAGAAAACTGAGAAAAAGGGTTGTGGCAATCCCTTTTGCTCAAGAGGTAGAAATACCACAACTACAAGAATGCACTGCACCACACCGGACCAACAAACACTTCCATAATGAGTGACATAATGCAAGCTTGGCCGTTTATCCACAGGAAACAATATGGCGACGGGCAATCAGTCTCGTATTACAGTTAAATGGTGAGCTAAAATATGATTCTTTAAACATTTTAGATGAGAAAGAGGCAACACAGCAACAGAATCCTGTTTCATATTTGATCAGCACTGCCTAGTTTATCATTTGATCTCATTTTTTCAGCTTCCGTTTTAATACAGGAAACAGAGTGGTTTCTGTTTAGAAATTCTCATATTACAGCCAAACAGTGCACTAAAATATGTTTCTGAAGACATTTTAGGCAAGAAATCGGGAATGAAGCCACAGAATCTTGGTTTATATTTGATCAGAGTCACCTAGTTTTACAGTTTGATCAGAGTTTGGTGTGAAAGAGAGGTGCAGTTCGCTTTGTATCTGTGGTGGCGGACACACAAGAATACAATCTGTAGTTCGAGCAACAGCCCTAAGAGTCAGCAAAAATTTCAGCTGAGATGAGCAGGGAGATCTGGATGCTGGTAAGTATATTTACAGATACTACCCACATTGTTATGATACAGAGCTGGTTGAAATTTTCCATTGAAAGGATTCCCTGGTTTACCTCACTTGTACACAAATATGATCACACATATCACATAGTCATTTCTGTACCGCTCATGTGGCTTTGTGAATGACGAAGGGGAAAATAATGAACTTAGAGACCAAATGTACTGCAGAAGCCTGGAGAGTTAATGAGTGAGAGGATGAGTGACAGCTCCATTCTTCTGTCTGTGTCATGAGCTGTTTAATCAGCCCCACAGAAAGAACAAACACAGAGGCATTTAGATTCTCACACACACACACACACATTCATACGCACAAAGACTAATGTGCAAAAGAATGCATGTGCTCGTCAAGCTCGCAGACTAACTCTCTTTCTCCGTCTCCCACACACACCTTGTGTACTAGTCTCCTCAGTCCTGCCTGTCCAAAATTGTCAGTTGTTTTACGAGCGAGTTCGTCTAGCAAGCCTCGGAGCCAAAAGCACTGAGAAAACCATCAGAAGCACTGGACACAGCTGCAGCTGTCAGCAGACAGAGAGGAAGATGTGAGGAGGATGAACAGAAGGAATACAAGAGACAGAGGTGAAAGACGACAGGAGAGTGTATAAGAGTAGGAGACAAAAGGAGTGTGAGAGAATTTGTCTTGTGCCATGGATATGCTCATTCTCAGAGGTGTGGACTTGAGTCACTTGATTTGGACTTGGAGTCACAAATATGACTTTAGACTTGACTTCTGCGTGCATCTAGACTTGGACTTAAACACCAATGTTTCATGACCTCACTTGGACTTGAGCCTTCGCCAATGCAAATTTGCGAATCCAAGGATAGCAAAGGCATGACCCGCCCTACTCTCCCTCCGACTGGAGAGTACTCGTTGCCTGGCTTGTTCAGGTTTAGGCAAGAGGAGCATGATTGGTTAGGGCAAGAATGTCAGGCTAAGTCAATCAGATGTAGGGTAAGACAGAGAAGGTCATGCATTTGATATCCTAGGAAATGCAAATTTACTTCCCCCAAGCCCAAAGATAAAGTGCAAAATGTGCAGGATTAACCAAATATATGCACATTTTAAAAAGCTTTTATGGCTTTTGAAAAGTAAAATCAGCATTACATTTGGTGAAGAGTGCATTATGACTTGTTGAGGACTTGAAACTCAAAGTTTTTTCCACATCATTTCATGTCATATCTAGATTGTAACGACTCTCAGAACACCGGGACACAAAAAAGGCAATGGCCAAAATGTCCTGCCAGCCCTCTGTGATAAAACACTAAAATGAAAAGAGTAAAAATGTGGAGGAATCACTTGGATGGAAAACAGAGGGCAGAGCCAAGATGCTGGGGATAGGGGGAGTGAATGCGGTGTCATCGAAAGTGCAAAAGGAGGTGGGATGGGGGTGAAGGAGGAGTTAAAGGAATGCTGGGATGATAGTGTCTGAATACATAAAAACTCATTAAGAATTCAGTTTGCCTCTCTCCTGTCTGTTTCCCCAACGTTCTGTCTCTCTTTTAATCTCCCCCTCTTTCACTTAATCCTTTTTCTGAATACTGAACCTAATGGCTCTTATCTTTACACCGTTCTCATTTACTGTGTCATTCCTGTGCTGAGGCATGCAAGCAACACACAACACAACAATGTAAATGCAACCTGCACATGCACACATAAAGTTTCAGCGATACTTTGACACTAGGATGGACTAACGTGCAAGAGAGGTCGAGAAAAATGCAAAAGAGTGAAAGCAGGAGAAAAGGGAGACCAGGAAAAAGAGTGACTTTAAGATCTGCCCCTTCTCCTCCCTCAGGCTAGTCCTATTTAAAGTTGTCTTTTTTTTATTACCCCGCCACTGAACAGGACAGGCTTGTACAGTACGGGGCCTGCATAGACCCGTTCTCTTTTCTTTTTTTCCTTTTTTTTTTGGGTCCATAGCATAAAAAAAGGAAAGAGGGAGAGAAACAGAAGAGGGGGAATAAATAAATAAAGGTGCATTTGGACAAATGCACAGTGGCATGAGATGGAAAGAAACACAGCGAGTGTGTTCTTTTCCCATCCTTGGCCAGCAGAAGGAAAACAAGTCAGGCTCAGGGTAGACGGGCAACATTTTTAGCTTTCTAATAAACGGAGGGAGAAGCACAAACTGAACCCCTATTCAGACTAACTGCTGAGAGGACAGACAGAAAAAAAAAAATCTTGGCATGAGACAATGTTTCTCACACACAATGTGGTGAATGTCTCCTGACCGGAGCGAGCCCTGACGAATGACCTTTCCAGGGATACGACGCCTCTCGGCCCCCCTCGCTTGCGGCTAGAACCGCATGGAAAAACATCCCCCCCTCCCCGGTGAATCCCTGCCCACCACGCCTGAAGGTCCCTCTCCACTCTGTGTGCTCATTTTGTCCTCAGTGTCATCAGGGGGACACAGACAAAGTCGCATGGATCACGACATTCCGGGAATAGCTGAAGCTAGCCTTGTAGTGTCTTGTGCGCCCTCGTCGGTGTCTCTCCATCCCGTCCTCCTCACTGTGATCACAGACAGAGCTCCTATTGAGGCACCGACCGTCTGGCAGACAGGGAGACAGACGAGCTTGCATGCAGACAGACACACACACAGGGTTGTGCTGTATATCAGAGCTCTCACCGCACTGTGAGTCAGCATCTCTGACCATAAACCCTGTGCCCTGGATGCAGTGCCCTGCGCCCTACAATGGCCGTCTTGTCAGTGCAGCCTTACTGTCTCTACTCTACTCTCCTCTAAAAGAGGAGAATACTGAAATCTCCCTGACCTGTGCCAGTGTGCCGAGGGGAAAGAGGTAGGCCCGGTTGGTATTTGTTTTATTACTCTTCTGGTCTATTGAGACGGCATCTTTAAAACCCTGCATGATGTCTCAGTGCCCATGGCCGGACAAGATCACAATGATTAAAGAGACAACAGAGTCCAGAGATAGACTCAAGGAGAAATACAAACAAAGGCAGAGTGTTCCAGGCTATCCTGTTTATGCCCTGGTTGTCTCTTACAGAACAGAGCACATAACTCCCATACCTCCAAACGGAGCCATGCACCGGCTAACAGTCTGTAGTGTAAATACAGCAGAAATACGACTCAGCTCCAGCCATGGTGTCTCCTCTGATCCTGAACAGAAGGACATGTTTTCAAGCTGCCGATGCCAAAGAGCCTCTGAGAACAGTGCAACCCCTCTCTCTGTCTCTCTGTCACCTTGTCTCCTCCAGGCTCCCTGCTTCCAGAAAAGACAAAGGGCCAAACAAACAGAGAGCGGAGGAATAGCTGTGCAGTAGCCGGTGACACTCGGGACATTCTCAAGGTACAGGAAACTGTTTCTCTCCCTCTCTCTCTCTGTCTTATATCTGGCAGAGCATCCCTCTCTGGTCAACCCTTCAACAGATGTCCTGGCTGAAGGTGCCAGCAACCCTCCCCCCCTGTCTTCTCTCTCCGCTCCTTCTCTTCCTCCCTCCCGCTGTCCTGGCACAGCCACGCTGGCCTCTCGCCAAACATGGGATAGAGTGGTGAGGGGAGAGGCTGGTGATCGGCTGTAATGGAAGGAGAGAAGGGAGGGGGCAGTGGAGGTAAGGTGGCCACTATTTGGGTACTGGCCAAGGAGGCTCATAAGAGAGGGGTGCATTGAAATGAAGAGGAGCTGTGAAGAAAAAGAGCGTGAAGGAGGGCAGGTTTACCCAACCCTACCTCTCATATGATTTACTCAGTGAGAGGGAAAGTAGTGGAAGTGAATGTGGGTGTGCCTCTGGAATAAATGAGGTGATTATGATATTGTGTAACCTTGATTTGACTGTAAGGATAAGGCATGTCTTTTCTGCAGTGCAACAGTACAGGTGTGTGTGTGTGTGTGTGTGTGTGTGTGTGTGTGTGTGTGTGTGTGTGTCTTACCTTAACGGTGCGGTGGTGCTTGCGGGAAGGGTGGCAGCGCATGTTGCTCGTGTTGCAGCAGCCCGTGCATCGCTTCACCTCCACACAGGGCGGCCATATCAGGAAGTTGGCAGACGTGGGATCCACCTGGCTCCTGGGGATCTCGTAGATCACCGTCCGCGTCTTACACACCGCCGGGACCGCCTCCTCCACTGGAAGGAAAGACGGGGAGAAGGAGTCCAGTAAATGCACTCGGGCTGCATGAGTGTTCAGTGACACATTTTCCAAATGCAAGCGGCGCGTGCTGATGTATTGTTGTAATTCAGTCCCAGCTGCATTCATACATTCCTTTACTGCTCATTATTTGATGACTCACTTGATGTGGGAGCTGTTCGTCTTACCTCAGATCACACCCAACTTTCTTTAAGGCTGTTAAGAAGACTATCCAAAAAGCTGATCTCATATCAGCTAAGGAGCTTTGGGATCAAGTCGGTAAGACAGAAAGAGACTGCTCCTTTGTTCAGAACCCTCACTGGGGTTAATGCAGCGTGACTAGGCCAGAAAACCTTTATGTCCGCGGGTGGGAAATCTAATAATGGCCTTTGACCCTGTAGGCCATAGTGAAAAGAGGCAGGCAGTAAGCATTCATTTCAGATTTAATGCTCTGACAGGCCCCCTAACCTAAAGATGTGACACAGAGCGTACAGTACGATACCACTACGTTGTAAAGATGATATGTGCATGCACAGAACGTGAGGGCTTTTGTGGACAGCTGCCAAAATGATACACTGTATCATACACTTCTGATATGGCGCACATACATGAAACACAACCAGGCACTTCATCCTGCGCTGCTTTAAATGCTGCGCTGCTGGGAGGGATGTGCAAAACACGCAGCCAGTCTTAACACACACATCGTGCACTACATGGTATTCTCCATGCCTCGATCAGATATCGTACCGCGTGGCGTTTCATGAAGAAATCTGACTGAGAGCCCAGGCGAGCTGCAACTTGAGCCCTGAATGCCTGGAATTTCCACGCTCAAGGATATATTTCTCTCCTGACGCGTGTGTCTTAGATCTGCAAGCTTCTGGCCAATTAAAAGGCTTCATGTCAGACGTCCTCGTCAACCTCACACACCAGTCTCGTTTCTCATGATTCCTTGATTGCCATAAATGCTGGGTAGACGTCTTCATTAGGGTTCCTTTTATCCACAAAAGCCATATAAATGCCACTAACTATTAGCTTTGTTTGAAATTAGTGTAAAGTGATCGGTTTCATCTCCTGAGTACTCACGTGTCAGGGGGGTGATATTTAACATACTGTAGAGGTTATTTTTAGGGCATTGTGACACTGTAGTAAGTTGTGCCAAGTTGTGATGTACATAGCGCCAAATGTAATCATGATGCAACCTCTGAGCCGCACAGTGAAACACATAGTCTTCATTCAGTCTTACCAATGCTCCTCTTGCGTCGGCTGTGGAGCTGGGAGCTCTTCAGGTCATTGTAGTAACCATGATGATGGGAGTAGTTCTTATGGTGGTTGTGGTGCTTGTGGTGCTTGGGCTCCTCGATGACATTGTTTCCCGTACCTCATCAAAACAGAAGGCAGCCACATTAATGATGTCACACATGGAGAAAAAGCAAACACAAAAAGCTTTTTCAACCAATAAACTACTGATCTGTTGATCGTGGCTGCAGCTTTAACAGTGTTGACTGTGGCGGACGGCTTGCTAGGCCTCACCAGACGGCTATTGATGTTTTTTTTATACCCCCTTCCACAACTAACAATGTGTCGGTTAGTCACACAACCATAATGAGATGGTAACTTCCCTACTGGCTTCTTGTGCTGCATGTCACACATGCTTTGATTCCCTGAAGGGCTTGGGGTTCCCTTCAGTATGCTGGCTTGAGGGGGCGACTGCTAATGATGTCACAAATTGAGGTAAACAGTCCAGAGTACACATGGTGCAGCCAGGAGGCACGTATTACACAGACCTCTGTGTAATTGCAAGCTTTGTGTGTCAGCCTCACTCACTCATTTGGTTGAACTTTCCCAGCAGGAATAAAGTATCTAGACGCAGGTGAGTCAGCATGCTCCTTCGAAAACAACCAGACACACAGCGGACTAAAGTGGTCATTTGACAGGTGGTACTCAGCTGCCATTATCCCTGCACCTAATTAGTGGTTTCGTGTCTCTCATTTACCTGAAAATGTTTGCTTTTTCAATCATTCAGCGGCTTGGAAAAGTACACGTTTTGTTACGCTGCAGTGGTAGCTCCTTAAGACTCCCTAACCCCAGTCTAATATAGCCAGCTCAGCTTATTCACAGTCATGGTCATCTGATAAAGCTTGCTTGTTTTGGTCCCCACCCAGAATATGAGGTGGATTACAGAAGAGTGCCAGAGCAGCTATAAAGCGATAAAGCTTGTTCGCAGGATCCTGCCCTTTCCCAAAGAGCAGAGTATGTGAGTGTTTGCTAAGTGGGTGGGTCTACCTGTCTGTAGGTACAGCATACCCACCCACCTGGCTTACACAGTCCTACACCTGTAGGCTTCACATAAAGACACACTACACAAACTCCTCTTATTACCCTCCATAACATGTTAAAACCCAATGTACACGATCACAACAAAGCTTAGCCACAGGCAAACACATTCCACTCATGCAGCTCCTTTGTGCTCTGACCAGAGTCATCTGAAGGGATTTCCTCTACCTATACACGATCCACCTCTGGGGTTGGTTGTTTATTTGCTTTTGGATGCCTTTTTTCCCCAAGTCTGCTCCTTGGTGAGAGTGGAGGGAATTTCCTTCTAGTCTGTCTAGCAGTCAGTCAGACAGCCAGCGACCCAGAACCAAAGGTCCTCAGAAGGGAAGTGCTGACTGCAGCTGGGGCCTGGAGTTAAAGGAGTAGGTAGTTTGTTTTATTGTGTGACTATGCTGAGTCCGAACAATCCCTTTAAAACACTGAAGTCACACCAAAAAGGGCTGTCTGTTTGGGAAGTACTGAGCATACGACTGGATAAATGAGACTTGGATTATACTGCACGAGTTGTATAAGAGTATCAATATAGTTTTGCTGTTGTTTAATGTTCTCCCTTTTTGGATTCTTGGTTCACCATGGAGGCATGCGAGAAATACGTTACATACTTACTGATATACAAATGGTCCTTTGGGTCATGAATTATTTCTATAAACGACTGAGCTATCAGTCAGTATCAGTCAGCATACAGACACACATTCACAGGGCAGTAGCACCAAATTCCAGACCCTATGGATAAACAGTCTCTGTGGGCCCCCTGCCCTTCCTCTCTTGATCCATGTCTCTCTCATGCAAAGACAATTTGCTTTCCATCTTTTTCTTATCTTTCTTTCTTTCTTTTCTTTTTTGGAAACCCTTGTTCCCTTTGTTGGGAAAAGACGTCTACATTTGCGCTCCAGCAGCAGCTTATTCAGCTCTACCTGCGTGTAGTGCGGGAGTAGACTAAAGCATTGTGTGCCTTGACCGGGTGACGGCCCCACGAAGCTTCCACTATTTTTTATACAAAGTCACAGTGCAAAGTACAAACAACAGTAGAAATACAGACAGTACAATACAAGACGCATAATTAGCACCATAGAATAGGAAGCACCGAATTAGTCATGACTGCATAAGTGATCCCGCTTCAGAAACTGTTTCAGTTTGAGTTTAAAGTGATCGAAATCAGGATCCAGTTTGAGTTCTGAAGGAAGAATTCCACGGACAGAAAAAGCTGTTTGTCCAAATGAGGATGTACACAGGGGAACCTTACAGTTCCCACTGGCTGCTCCACGTGTTACTGAGCCAGAAGCTCTAAGGTCACTGAGCACCTGGGGAGCCTGATGATGTAGGCATTTATGGAAGAGTTTGAAATTAGCAAAATTAATGAAATTAGCAAAACTTAGCATATTTAGTTTCTAAAGGACATGACAATGATGTGCTCTTATTGGCTCGATTGTATATCATCATAAGAGGCTTAGTTATTGTAGATTTTGCCTGTGACCAAACTTTTCATTCCAGGCCCTAGGTAATCAGTCCCACTTTCCCCACGCTACGACACCCCTGCACCTACACATACTGTATATATCTCGCACAGACTCTCCACCTACACTGTCTGCGCTGTCAGGTGGACTCATTATGACAGCTGGCTGACTTTCCTACCTGACAACCTTTTAACACTGCAGGTCACTGACAGAACTCCCACTGTGCCTCCTCTCGCTCCACCACACCTATCCGTCTCTTCATCTCCCCCTGTCAGGAGAGGACGGGAGTGAGGGAGGGCGTCACACCGGTGACCACCCGGAGACAGTTTGTGTCAGAGCTGACATGGGCATAAAGAAGTCCTTCATGGGCTGCGGAGTCCTTTTCTCAGCACAATAAAAGGACCTTTCTGTTGGTGTTTTCTTTAGAAGGAGCACAGGGAGAGGAGGTGATCAGAGTGATCGGGCAGGGAGATGCAGGAAAAAAATAATAGGTAAGAGTGAGGGGTTTGCTCCTCTGTTAGTTCCAGGTGACTAAGAAGTAATAACACGCCCGGAGTTAAACTGAGGCAAGAGAAAAGAGGACAGGAGACAGTCTCTCGCCATGAATCAGGCTTTCATGACTCGCAAATTACTCCCTCCATTAGCTGAGGGCCTCGGCTCCCTCCCTTTACTCCTCCTCCTCTTTCTTTCTTCTTCTATTTGTACAATCAGCCAACATGTTGTTGACTCCTTGTAATAAGTGCCTCCATCCATAGTTCTTCTCTCTCTGTCTCTTCCCTGCTTCTTCATCGTCAACAGTTACATGGCTGAGTTGACAAAAATTTAGTTTGGGTCATGTGTGCAAAATGTCGTCCCTTTGGGTGTGAAAGGTGGTGGGAAGCACAATAACTTTGTTTTTGCAGCACTGGAGGTTCATCGGAAGTGCTGCCAACTGTACCAGAGGTAAACACTCTGCCAGCTTGTCGAAAACAAAGCTGATCGCACAACAACTTACAGCCTTTCTGAGTGAAGTGTAGCAGGAATACAACCTCCAGAATCCTCCTGCTCCCTCCTCCACCTCTGCCCCATGCCAAGAGTCAGGTTCCCTTTTCTGTCAAAGTCCTTCACTGAGAGAGATAAGAGCAGGCAGGCCGAGGGGCCGCCTAAGGAGAGAGACGGGGCTGGAGAAGAGGAAAAGCAAGGAGAGGAGCACCTCAGGGGCCAGACAGCCATCTGCAGACTTCAGCAGGGTCATCTCATCTGTCAGTCAAGCTGAAGACACCATCCTCGCAGAACACATAGACTCACACTGCGTGAAACGCACAGCCGCGAGATAAGGCCCCGCAGGCCTTCCCAGCAATCCTCAGTCACACATATGTATGTCCTTTCAGGCTGAGTTATAGAGTCATCTCTCCAGTGACAAGAGATCTCAGATAATAACAAAACACTGTGATAACGACTAAAACACAATAATCAAGGGTTTCCTGGCTGTGACCTTCAAAACACAACATGTCAGATCTTCCATGTTCAAAGGTTTAAAGCAACACCTCATAGACACCTCTCCTTTCACCTTCCCTTATTGACATGCTATGCCGTGTACAGTCCAGCCTATACTGGTAGCTTTACTGTCCCAGCCATCTGCAACAAAAGCTCTGAAAATACCCCTCCGGCTGGCGTCAAAGGTCTTTTAATGGGCTGGCCTGGGCCGCCGAGCCGGCCGTCAGACAGATTTATGTCCTCGTAATAATAATCAGCCTACTACTGTTACCCCACGAAACATTCCTCTGTTTGAAGAAAGACATGTTAATTCAATTATAAACACCTCTTCTCATGCTAGAGGCGTTCCAGGGATCTATTCTAGGCCCAGCATATAGTGAGCTGATTACTGTTGTGGAGAGCAGGTTGATTTGATTGTGAATTAACAAATTAAACACACGCACGATGTGAGGCTATTACTACTGTGGCCCTAATTGACACGTCCGTCAGAAAAGCACTGGTGTGGCTACACAGAAGAGTACTTCTCCACTCCTAATGTTGCTTTGCAGAATTTAAGTGTTGAGGCTGCTAATGAGCTATGACCAGCGAGGTAGCTTACATCATTTACTGTTAAAGCAAATTTAGTAATTACCTATTTCCATCAACAAATCTTCAGGAGAGAGCCCTGAATTTGATATATGGCCACAGCCTGTGTAAATAGAGGCTCATGTGAAGGCAAACAGCTTCTTCCAGAGCACCACTGTAACTTAATCTAAGACAGCCCGAGACAGACCGGACCGCCGCCACAGAAGAAGCAGCACCTCCAAGAACCTGAAGCTGAAGAAGCTCGCCTGACCTGCGAGCCGCTGTCTCTGTTTACAGGGCAACACATGTGGCATATGTGGTCACTATAAAGTCACTTTATTGCAGCAGCTGAACGAATATTTGCACAAAAAAAAGCCTGCCAGTGAAAGTCCATCTTTGTCACATGTGTACAGTAGACGCACCTCTCACGGTTACTGCTTTGTCACGCACGCCAGGGCTGCGCTAAGCTGCACAGATCCCTCCTGTGCAATGCTGGAGTCATAGCTTCACTGATTCCCTGCTCAGTGTAATTAGCACAATGTGCCAAAACAACAGGTATTCCTGTTTGTTCACTAAATCCGCTGAAGCTGCAGGATAGGCAAAGTCTCCACATCTTATTTGATCAAGTGCCACTCAAACATCAGCTTACTTATGCCCAAGGGTGTAGGTTTTGTTCCAGCATTGGGGGAACACATGTAAAACAGAGGGTTTCACCATCAAACACTTAATTTCATGCATCAATTTATGTTGTAAATGTCTATAATTTTGTCAAAACTTTGTCATTTTGGGGGGTGGTCAAATGCACATGCTCTTAATATTAAGGGGGATGTGTCCCATTCATCTTCCATGGAGCAGCTCCAGACTTTATACTTGATGACATCACACGTTTGAGACTTACTCCTGTGGTTTCTGGCTTTGAGACACACAAATATTGATTGCACTTTCCCAGGCTGTGGAAATAACATATTGGAATCTTAATTTAGACGATGACAGGTCTATTTTAGACAATGACCTTTGTATACATTTATGCAATAGTTATTTGACTTCATCCTCAAGCCAGCACACACATATATAAATGGAAAGTCCCCATACCAGGTAAGTAAGACAGCTATATTTAAAAGTGATGCCACAATAGAGCAAAATTCTACAGCTAATAAAGGCATCCTGCTTATGTAATCATGGCGCAGCTGTTTTTCGGACCACCCTGTACTACGTGTTGCCACATCAACGACAGCAGTGTCACGTGTGGAACAACGTCCAGAGCATCATGGCTTAAAAGTGTAACTGTGGGTAAAAGTATCAAGAGGCAGAATTTACCTACGGAGTCAATGTCCAGTAGCCGCTGGAGGTCGCTGATGCTGTGGATTTCACTGTGGGACAGTCTGTCTATCAGCTCCTGGGGAAACTCCACTTCCTTTACAGGGGGCGATGGGGGGGCGACAGGAAAAAAAAATAAACAAGAGATGAAGGTTAGAGATGTGTCGGGTCAGTGGCAAAACGTGTGTGTAATTGTTTGCCTGTATAAGTAAACGTGCTGGGTTTAAACAAGCACCAGGAAGATCAGTGCGAGAACAATTTTGCAACTATGTGCCAACTACAACCAGCAGATCAACCCCCCTACGCACGGGGAGAAGGTGGCGCTGAACCTCCTTTAGAAATTAAACAAGTTAAGTAGAGAGTGCTTTGCACGGGGGCAAAACTAAATGACTGAAGAACAATATATCAGATATATTTTATTGGGGTCCCGTGGTGAATTCGGCACCCAGATGAGATTAGAATGAGCACAGTTTCCCTGTAAAATATCTATTTTCGTTTTTAAAGAACCCCACTGCCTTTACCTAGCATGCAGGTCAATGATTATGAGAACTCTATCATGAAACGTGAAAATTAGTTAATATTACCACTGCTTTGACTATTAATGGGATGCCGAATTATTAAATAGATGCCAATGAGCTCAAACCGACTTTAATAATTGTTTCATTAATCATATCCCCGTGCTGTTAGGTGAAACAACATTAAACCGTCTATTTTTCTAAAGGACTTTGGCACTGTTCTCTGCCCGTGTGAACGGCAGCTCGCCACACCATGCACTTGTTGCGGTCTTGCAAGCACCTCAAGTTGAGCAAACCGTGCAGCCTTACAGGAACAGTGGCTATTTATATCGCCCGCAGCGGTTCCCATGAAAGCGCTTAGCCCAACCAAAACGTTTGCCCAGTTGGCTCGGGCTACAAACAAATTTGGCACAAAAGCCAAAAATAACTACGATGTGCGTCCAAGTGCAAGACGCGATGTTGGTGCTCAAAAGCGCGTAGTCACTGACCCTCATGGTAACTGGAGCTGATATGGTGTTTGCTCACTCTTGAAAATATGATTTCATATATTCACCCTGTTCTTATAATAGCCTCTTAGTCTGACCTGCCCTTAGAGTGTGTTCATTCAAATGAAGCATTGCTTTAAATTATGTAAGCTCATAATCTTATCTCCAATTTAATTACAGGCTTTAAATTCAAACATATTGCTCTGTAGTTTTCTGTCTCTGGGCATCAAGTTGCGGTGTGTTGCTGGAGCAATGCGCGCTCTGTGGGAACTTTGCACCCTCACAGGAATAAAACCCCGCACCACTGCGTGTGACATGGCACCAGAGGGACACAGTCTATCCGTCCTGGTAACTTTACCTCAGAGGTGGCCTGCAGCAGGTACGTCGTCCACAGCAGGAAGTAACAAAGTGCGGCTCTCATCTCCCTTTAATTTAGATTTAACCCCGAACAAGAAAAAGGTGCTGTTCTGTAGGAGCCGCAGAATCGCTCCTGGCCCCACAGGATCCACAACCATCCCCTCTGGGAGAGGAGCCGGGGTGTCAGAGCTTGCTACGCGGGCTCAATCAGACTCCGTCTTGCACTTGCTTCTAACTGTGAAAAAGGGCTGAACAGGCTGGACGCTGACTTATTCACATTGGACTGCGTCCTCTTGAACAAGATCTGTGCGGCAGCTCGGCATAGCTCCTCAAGCGCAAGTGGGACATTCCCATGAGACAAGTCTGAAGCGCATTGCACTTGTCCTTCACCCTCTAAACAAAACAAGCTTCAAACTTCACCCCCACTTTAGTGAAATATCAAGCAAGAAGCGCGGCTGTTCAGCTTAAACAGAATTAAGACTTTTTTCTATGATGGTATTTAATAGTCGTGGAGAAATATAATCCAAACGTGCAGATCCTCTTGGGGAGAAAAATCACAGGGGAGAAAGTTGTCCGCGCTGTGCTATCCAGAGTCTGTCTTGCAGCAGTCTGCACAGGTCCTTAACTGTGTAGGACTCTGGAGTGAATGGAGTCAGAGCGCCTCTGAGCCGCTGGATATAGACAGCCAGCAGCTCCGTGCCCGTTGCGCCTCCCCTCGCGTTTCGGTGATCGTGCATCTATTCAGCGAGGGGAGCTGGTTGGCTGGTTGGATGACTTAAGACTCAAGAGCATGTCCCCATCCCCCCTTTAGTGTGTGTGTGTGTGTGTGTGTGTGTGTGTGTGTGTGTGTGTGTGTGTGTGTGTGTGTGTGTGTAGGCTATGCCCCTCAGCAAAGCGCTCATTCAGAGATTAAGGCTGTGTTTGATGACTGATTATCACCTATTGGAAAGGATGCCAATAATTATGGACAAAGTGAGACACAGAAAGGATTAGGATGCTGATGAAGATAAGACACCGTCCTCATTCCTCATTGTTAATAATTAGCTTTGTTTGTAACACAAATAAGGATCAGGGGAAGTCAGTGATTACATTTTTTATTAAATCACTCAGGATGATTTCAGGATGTAATCAACTTTGAGCAAAATGTAGAAGATGGTGATCATTATCATGGAAGTGATGACGGTGGTGACTCATGATGTGTCATGATGATGAGATCTCTTTGTGCCTTTGAGTTAAAAACCCATTTATGTATCATGTCTGCTCATTAAGCGCATGGAAATATGTAAACATGTCTGTAAATGTACATTGTGATGACATAGATGACGCCCATTTTACACCTGTGTGTGTGTGGGCATGATTTTGGGGGCCACAGGAAGCAACTAGTTAACAGCAGGTTAACAACAGACTGGTCTTAACTTGTCGTGGGGAAGCTGGAGGCCGTGCTGTGCTGGGAGGTCTGGGAGGAGAGCCCGAGGGCCTGATAAACGAGACATACCAACAGGAGCGGAGACACAGACAGAGACGGTGTGCACGCACATTACCAGCCAGAGGTGACAATCAGCAGGGAGCCATAGGTCAGCCAACCAGGTGGTCTCTCCCTCCACCTTGTCCATTCAGCTGGATCGCAGAGCGCAAGGCCGGCCTGAGGGCGTTGTGGCTGGAAATGCTGCATGGAGGAAGCGCTCCAGCAGCTGGTGGAGTAATTAATGTCACTATTTTAATAGGCCTGTGAAGTTCATTTCAGGATGGTACCAGTGCTGTAAAATGAATGTAATCATTTTTATTTAGAAAAAAATGTCCCTCTGCTGAAGCCATTTACTGAAGCCTCTTCTTTAAAATTAGGGGAGAACGGGGTTGGTTGTCACACTTTTTGCTTTCATCTGAATCCTTCAAAAACACGTGGTGAAGTTAAGGAATCTTACAGGACGCAAATATTGCTCTCTCGGGTGAAAGTCGGTGTTTGTTGGACCCATCCACCACCCCTCCCACTCACCCCAGTCAGACTTTTGTCACGATAACTTTTGTCCTTGTCTCACCATGTTTCTCCGACGCTGCTGGGCGCTGTTAAACTATAACAGGCTACAACTGGCCGCGTATCATGCCGATGTTAAAGGACGCCTTTTTTGGTTTGTTTCTGACGCCAAATGTCACTGCCCAAGCGCCAGATTTCGACGACTTCGGAGCGAGACCTGGCTCTCTTAATAGATTCCCTTTCAATGTGTAATGGAAGGGTTAGTCTAAGTCCATGTTTGTGATGTCCAGTAATCCATTAATTACCATGGTGCAGTCATGCAACATTTTCTCATTAGCTTAACTGGCATCAATTATGTGAAGAAAATAGGTCAATATCAGGAAATGGCCATATTTATGGTAACCCAGAAAGGTGATTATAGAGTCTAAATTGATGTTTTAAAGTCCAGAAATCCACCTTTTGCTGAACTACTCATGCAATTATTATAAACCCATCATGTAAAAGCTGAGAGGAGACACTCAGAAGAACTGGATACTTACATTTTGACATGAAAAACACTCCTCTTACCTCAATGTCAAGTGCCTTACTCCTGAAATGACCCTGTAGATGACCTCTGACCCCAATTCTAACAATTTTAGTGCCAACATTTCTTAACAGGAGGGGAGAGGGAGATCTAATGAATGTGACAACCAACTCCGTTCTCCCCTACTGCATGGCACTAAGTCCTCAGCTGCATGAGTAACTGTGCATTAAATTATGTGATACGGCAAATGACTAACACAGACCGGTGACGGGCAGGTTCATTATGATCTGCAGTGTCGTCATGGTGACATCACAGGTCAGCCTCCCCGCCTGGATGTGCACCCTCGCTGAAATGCATGAATCATGTGTCTTGTAGGTTTGCATCATGGAGGGAAAGTGGGAGTGAGAGGAAGAGGTGAGAGACCAGGAGGAGAGAATGATTGTTTTTCTAACGTGAGGGTGAAGAAGTGAGTAAAAGGAAAAACTAGCAGGTGAGGATGATGCGTTGTGTATTTCTCATTCTTCCTTTTTAATGTGTCCTTTGTGTTTTGATGATCGTGCTTATAAATGACGCCTTAAAGGAGCAGTGTAGTGGTGAGGACTGTAGATTGCAGCCAGCTGAAACTTCTCCCATGTGCCAAGTATGAACTCCTAGTTAGAATTCCATCAGTGTTCAAAGTTCAGGAGGTTTTTACCAGGAGTCGAATAATCCGCAGAGGTCTCATACACTCAATAAAGCCGTTTCACTTCAGAAATCAGTGTTTTTCCGACACTGTTTTTTCGGCTTGTGGTGGACAGGCCACTAGCAGAGCACCTGCTAATGTGTGCTCACCTTATTTCTCTGATGACTTTAGATCCAGACGTTCAGTAGGTTTTTACCAGGAGCCGAATTATCAGCAAAGGTCTCTTCTTCTCCAAAATAAATGGACCCGGTGATTTAGACAGTAAAAATACTGGATAAAGCAGTTTAACATTAAAAATCTGTGTTTTTTCAATGTTGTTCAGCCCGTTGTGGAGGGGCCAGAGCGAAAACGCAAATGGCCCTATCTAGACTCATGTTTGGTTTCGTCCATTCTTGGCTATTTTCAAGTGATTATACACTAAATTAAACATATGAATTATATCATACTCCATTTCTGCAAATATCTTCCCCTAAATCCTGCACACTAAACCATTCAGCCATAATAATATGGAGAAAATAATCTTGAACTTGAGACACATAAGAATGACACACATACAATATAAAATGGAGAGCATGGTAGAGGTGGATGAAAACATTTACACACTGGGGGGAAACAAACTGAACTGAGCAAAAGAGAAAAAGATACAGTTTGGAGGAAGGAGAAGAAATTAAAACAACAAAATCAGAAAATCATTCTCTCTCCCTCCTTCTTTTCTGCGTAAACCATTAGGCAACATGTTTACTGGCAACTGAGGTCTGTGTACCTAACAACATTAACCCCATTAAATGGTTTTATAGATGCTGGTGCACAGTAAATCTAGCCATAAAGACGCTGCGGAGAGGACGCTCTCCGAGTGAGGTGATGACTCCCGTTTCCCCCTAAGGCCACACATAGTTCCCAGTGAGAGAAGCATAGGAAAAATGGGGGGAAATTTTTGAAGAATGTGGTGGATATGAGTTGCATTGCCTTTGGGGGATTGCAGTGTGCCTCTTAGTGTGTCTGTTCTTATCATTTATTTCCATGGTGAGACGGTAATGCTCATTTGGAGAGTCCTGACTTTATATCTTTAAGCTGGGACTGTTTTATTTTTGGGCAAATTGCAGTTAAGTGTAGTGTCAGATCAGTTTCATAGTCACAATAAACTAATGAAGATAGACTCAAAGATGACTTTTTAATTTAGATGTGTCCCATGTTAATCACAGTACCTGTCTGGACTTTTCATTAGGCATCCTCCCATCCTTGGTAGCCTGCTTTGGATTATACTGCTGTATCATTTGGTTCAGCATAGTCATGGACTTTCCACGTCCAAAGATGACATGCAAGGTACTCTGGGTGCGTTGGTTGTTGACGTGACAAAAGAAAAACAGGGTTTGCCTTTAGAATGTTACGGGACCTGAACACCACTCTCTCAGGTGAAAGTCAGTGTTGGTTGGACCCATCCACCACCCCTACTCAGACTTTCACCACCTTAACTTCCGCTCTCCCATCGTGCTTCTCCCTGATGCTGCTGGGCACCATTAAACTATAATGGCAACCAGCCACGCATCATGTCAATGTTAAAGGACACATTTTGTCATTGGTTTCTGACACTGCAAGCCACTGTCCAAGCGTCGGATTTCAACAACTTCGGAGTGAGAGCGGGCTCAATCAACAAATCTGGCAAATCACAAAAATGTTGCTAGTGAACATATTAGCAAATGTTCACAGACAACATATTTTTTAGTTGTTTTGCACCAGAATAGGCAATCTTACAATACAGTATCCACATGTGGTGACTATGCCATTTTTTGTTCATCACTTTTTTTTTATTAACATTCAAATGAAATTATGATCTTTCTCTAACTGAAATAGAGTGCATTTTTTATGTCTAAATCTAAGACAGGAGTCTGGACACCAACCCAAAGTTAAGATGTAACACTCCTACACTTTCTACACCTGCCCTGCTCTCCAGCCATCTCCTTCTGAAGCATATGTGGTGTTTCATTACCTGTAAGAAACATCTTTGAATGTAATCCTGCGTTGCAAAAAAAAACACGTAATTAAGAAAGCAGGTTTGTAGCATACAAACATAATTTCTAGTAGACAGGTTGTTTGGTCCGGTGAACCTGTGGATAAATAACATATACAATAAATATAATGTATGAATAATATAAAATGATAAAAGCCTAGACTTGTTTCCATCAAGTTCCCTGGTCCAACCTTTAACCAGATAGATCGGGTCCATGTCATTGGTCCGACAGCCCATTGGTTCAACATCCCATTAGTCCAACGGTCCATGGTGCTGAACTGCTCCCGGTGGGCGTATTTCTGCCTTGATGGTGCGCCGCGACCGGCTCTGGGTCAGCTGGGAAAGACTTGAGGCGGAGCAGGCTCACGGCTTATATGTTTGCCATTTTCTTTTTCATTTTAACCCACACCATGATCTTTTCCTGACCCTAGCCAAGTGGTTTTTGTGCCTAAACCTAACCAGACCTTAACCACAGGGCATCATGATGATTTCGGAACGGACTTCGGAGCAATGGGTTTAATATGGTCACAACAATGGGATGTCGAACCAATGGGATGTCGAACCAATGGGCTGTCGAACCAATGGGCAGTTCCCAATAGATCAACCTGGTTTCACGCCGAAGTTGTCGAAATCCAGCAATTGGGTGGTGACCTGCGGCGTTAGACACTGATGAAAAAAGCCATCCTTTAATGTCAGCATGATACACGGCTAGTCAAGAACTAAAGAACAAAAGGCGGCAAAAGTCTGTCTTTTGTTGCCTAAACCCAACCACGTGCATTACTTGTTGGACGGAAAAAAAAAAACGTCAATTCGTGTTGTTGTACTGACGTAGTGTGTTTATTTTGAAAGAGACTGTATGTAAACGGTATATTGTATTTGGTGTGTATTTTGAAAGAAGACAATGCATGTAACAGGCAGAACTTGACACATCGTACCAGACCTTTCACGTCATATGTGGATGTGGAAAGTCCATGACTAAACGTCGATAAGTGACGAGGTCGGAGTGAGAATGTGTTGGATAGATGCAGGTATTTAATCATCATACCTGACCAAGCAGAGACCCTGAGAGGTCAGATCTGGTTAACAAAGCTAAAAGTAAATATATACCCTTCATCTTGCTCTGTCTAAAATGGCCCTTCTCCGTGATTGTTTTATTTTCCATAGTCTGATACAGTCCTGACACCTATAGGATCAAAGCAAAGGACCTGGTATCTCAGCACAGTAAGTGTTTTAACACACACATTATCATCCATAACCCAATCTCAACTTGATCCCAGTGCAGCTGAACTCCGACCCTGCAACGAAAGCAAAGAATCTCACACTTCAGTGCGCTGCAGAACCATAAAAAGATAGCAGAGCTGACAATAGAAACTCAATACACTGATAAACGCACATTCACGACAGTTATGATACCCGCACCTGATACATGTCCTTTCCGATGAAAGCGGTTACATATTTTCCATTGGGCATCCCTGTTCTATGACACCTCATAATGTCAAAGACCGGATGACCGCGTGGATTGCCTTGCAACAGAGAAACAAACAACAGATCTTAACCTGGTGTCTCCCTCCCCGCCACCCAGCGATATCATGAGCACGCATGAGTCACGGACACAAGGAGCAGGTCCTGTGCAGACTACAGAGTGATCTCCTCCCTCCTCCTCGGGGGAGAATCAGGCTCCGTTAACTAAAGCCCAAATTAGCTCATCAGTGTCTATGATGACAAAGTTGATTCCATTAGTGGGTTGTGTGTTGATGTGTTTAGTGTGGAGCTGTGTGTTATTTGACACACGCTCGTGTCTTGTAATAGGTCCATTAGAGACAGCGGTGACTTTTATGGTTAGGTTACTCATGTACACACACGGGTAAGTAATTCAGGTGAAATTTCCCAGGAGCAAAGGTACATTCCACAGGCTGGTAGCGATATAGATTGGACTTGGAAATTATCCAGAGCAGAGTGCATATCCAGGGCAACCTCTACACGCATAAACAAGCAGCTGAGAAAGACTCACTCTCACCGCTTGTTCTCCTGAATATTAAGCAGTGGAGGGAGGCCAAGTACAGCAGCCATACTTACAACTTACAACTCGACGCAGCTGCTCTTTTATAGGGACGATTATTGGCAGCCATTTACAGGCCTTCATCTCTCTAACATGCATAGCAATCTGAATGAAGTGCTCTGTGGGGCCTCCCAGGACCCCTCAGGACCCCCATTTCCTTTCAGGCACTATAGGTGTGCAGGCATTCAGAGGGCACGGTGCCCAAAACGCGCTTTCATAAGTCACAACTGCGTAGTCGAGTCAACCCCCAGGATCAAAAATTATGGCACATGCACACATAAATGCACAAAGCCGGTGGTACAAGGTATGCGAGGCAAACTTCCAGCTGCAACACATTATACATTACAGCGGCACACTTCAGTTGTTAAGGGACCGCGGCATCCTCTCCGTGTGATCTCCAGATCTGTCAAACTGCGGTCTGCTCTTGTCATAACTCTGCCTCGACTTTCTCACTCTGTACTCCTCCATGAAAGCCGTCCTTAGAGAGCTAGAAATAGGTGTTCAGCGCGAAAGAGAAATGACACCAAAGAGAGAAAATACTGGGAACACGCTGGAAGAAATCCGAGTTTGTGTGTGTTTTTGCACGTTCCTTGCAACCTCAGCATCCCATTCCTGCCTGGCTCCGAGGTCTGACCCCATCATTTAGGTCAGGGATGGACTCCTGACTGCAGCCTGCGACCACAACAGTATGGAGGGCGCAGCTAACGGCAAGCCACAGCTCCAGATGTGAGACGGAAATCCCATTAAGAGACACAAAATCGGACTTGCAGCTCAGGTATGAACAGACCCACACATGCTGTGAGTGTGGGAATCTGCACTGAACAGACAAAGTTGTGCACTAACACTTACACACCTGCACTCTCTCATGCGCATTCTCCGATTTCCACAGATGGACAGACAGACAGACATGAAGCAATTTGGGCACAAGTCCTTACATGCAGTTCCCCCTGTCCCAGCTCCTTTTCCCCTTAAAACACTGCCTCTTTATTCTCTATGAACTTAAAAAAAAACACCCTCTCTTTCTGCACACACACACACACACACACACACACTCACACAGAAAACGGGGGACTTCCAGCCTCTGAGAAATAGCAGCGTAATTGCCGGTGCTCTGTTGTCTATCAAGACCTGACCTTTTCAACATGTGTGTGCCGTGTTGGGAGCGGTGGGAACCGGCAAGGAGGAAGACAGGGGTCTCCCTGGCTCTGTGGTGGTCTGACCCAACCTCCCCCCTTCCTTACTCCACTCCAACTCCCCCAGAACACTGGGAACTCCCACTGCGTCCCCATGTTCTGCGGGTTCGGAGGCTAGGAGGGGAGGACACGGCTACCCCACAAATCAGGCTCTTGGCAAGGGGGACATCAAAGGCGGAACAGGACGATGTGGAAAGGGACAGGGGGAGACAGAGCTGCCCTGTCTCACTGCGGTCCCAAGGGAGACGGAGGAAAATTCGAGGTCTATGTGTAGAGCCCAGACCTTATAGTGGCACAAATGTACGCTTTCTGTTGGTGCCAGTGGGAAAATAGCTGACTGGTATTGCCTTACATGCAACTGGCCCTGAAATAAGGACATTAAAGAACGTAACATATACAGGGGACATATTCATAATAAACATATGAGAGTTCATAGGATTACGCATCGATGGCAAGCGGAAAGAAATGGCTTTGACTTGCAGAGAATCCAAACAAATAGCAAGAAACTAATATCAAGAGTGAAGACGTAGATGTGGGGTCCAAGAGGCAGCCTCTTAAGACTATAAAACACTCACAGGTCCAATGACAAGTCATCTTAAGACATGACAGACAAGCCCAGCTCTCAGTGGGGGCACACAAAGCTGTCCTCAGAAATGTATTAGGAGCCTATAAGCCCATAATTACACCAATTGGCATGTCAGATGGGGCTTTCACTTCGTTATTTACCCTTCCTTCTCCCCTTGTCTTTCACTAGCCATAGGCTGCCCCGCTCATGGTGTAGGGACCAGGAGATGGGGGAACTAGTGGTGACCGGGATGATGGTGTGCATGTGGGAGGGGGCAGGATTCTGTATCAGAGGGATTAAGGAGAGATTTTTGCTTGACTTGCCTTGAGTGACATCTATGACAGAGATGAAGAGGAAAGACTTGGATGGAAGGAGAGAGGGAGTGAGGAGATGAGGAGAGGTTGCAAGCATGGGTGGATTATGAGACAGTGGGCCCCTGGGCACAGATATGCAAAGGGCCCCACCACCTTTCTTACGTTTTGTGTCTCCTTCAGGTAATATTATTGTCTTTCTGGTCATATTGTGTCACTTTGTAGTCATTTTGTGTCTCATAGCGATTGTTTTTGTAGTTGTTTGGGTGACTTTGAGGTGATTTTGTGTCTTCCTGAGGTTCTTATGTGTCTCTTTGAGGTAATTTTATTGTCTTTTTGGTCGTATTGTGTAACTTTGTGGTCATTTTGTGTCTCCTAGTGGTTGTATGTTTTTGTAGTTGTTTGGGTGTGTTTGCCATAATTTAGTGTTTTATTAAGGTTCTTTGTGTCTCTTTGAGGTAATTTTATTGTCTTTTTGGTCATTTTGTCTCTCTTTGTGTTTGTGATTTTTTTCTGTGATTATTTTAGCAGTTTTTGTAGTTATTTGTGTCTCTTTGCAGTTCCTTTGCATCACTCTGTGGTCTTTTTTTAATTTCTCTGTGGTTATTTTCAGTCTTCCTGTCACATTTCAACTGGGCATTTGACATTGACCAGCAGGCCCGTTCATTAATCCATCTATGGTTGCAAGGGTTTGAAGTAAAAGATGCCACTAAAAGAAAACCCCAGGATTAAAGGGTGATTACAACCAGTTAGAGAATCCACTTGGGTGCACTCATCGTTTTACCATGTGTTATCAGCCCCAGGGCTGTGAAGGTGTGCAGTGAGCAGTGCCATGAATTGTGTTTGAGATTTTCCTCAACACAGCGCCATTCCTATAGCAACCACACCTAACTGAGCAAAGCACTTAACCTCCAGGAGAGAAGCCCTACCTAGTTTATGGGCCGTACTGTGATGCTATTTCGCACGCATCATGGTAACTATTAACAGCGGTTAATGTGAGCCCCCCTACCACAACAAGCTCCCACCTAGCTTCTCTGGAAGAAACACTATAGCTGCTTTTAAAAAATAATTACTGCAGGTTTTTGGCTCTTTTATTGTTGTTGTTATTATTGGAGGTCATAAAAGCAGTACCAGATCCACCGCTGAGGGATGTTTGTCAGTGAGTGAGAGAAAGCGAGACAGAGGAGGGAAAATATGAGACAGGACGGAGTTAGCAAGACCTCCATTTTTGTTTTCCTGGTATTCTTGCCTTCATTTGACAGTTAAGAGTAGATTCAAACAAGAGGGAAAAAAAGGGAAAATGTCCCTGCCAGAATGGAGCTGGAGACGGCACCCCCGCCTGGTGTTCGTCCCCATCTGCTGGCCCTCGAGGAAACCCTGAGAGCCCCATACTTGTTTGATGTCAAGCAATCTATGCCTTGTATCAAAGAATGACACACTGGGTGACGTTTCCATGCATGCACGTGCATACACAGAGGTTTGCTGAAGGATCTTGAACTCAAATTGGAAAAATAACTTTTTTTGGTCCCCAAGCCTTTGATGCCAGCCCATACTGTCATTATGGTACACAGACCAGAACCATAATAACACCTCTCCTCCTCCTCCTTCTCCTCCTCCTCCTCCTCCTCCTTCTCCTCCTCCTCTTCCTCCTCTCCTAGGACTCAAGATGAAGTGTCAAAATCCCAAGGCAGAGGGAGATCACAACAAACTGATTATTAACAGGAAGTGGCTCCATTATGGGCTTAAAGATAGGAGAGAGTGCTCTCTGGTTACAGCACTCACTCAAATCCACACATTCCTGCAGGGTTTAGGGAGAGCCAGGTCACCCCTGTGGACTCTGCTCCACAGCCACTGCCTCAGCCCAGGGGCATTGCTCAGGGTGCAGCTGGGACGTTGAAGGGATTTGAGGGTCCTTCAGAAGGGGCTGGAGGGTTGTGGATGTCTAGGGTGGCCTCAAAATCAGGAGACACTTGACAGCCTTTGCCTTGTGACTTTGCACACCTGCGGTGAGTGGCTGTGTTTTGGGGGATGAGGTGAATCCTCGGGGATGTGAGGGTAGACTTACTGAGGCACTCTCATCTAATAGACCCCAACAATGTGGTCATTACTGGGGAAGACACCGAATCTTATCCAGATATTGAAGAATGTCTGAGCACCCAGTCCAAACTGAAGCATCACACGTCTCAAAAGCTGACAATTGGTTTTGAAACATGAGATGCTTCATCTGGGGAAAAAAATCATCCGTCAAAAATGTCTTAAGGCCAAAGATCTATTAACCATTTCCTAAACAGTCCAACAGGGACTCTTCGCTCATGGCATTCCTTCATCTTGCTAATGAAATTAGAAGAGAGTTCGACTACTTTTTATGATCTGCACTCAAACCCTTAACGATTCCTCAGAGAGTAGGAGGCACTGAAAAAAAGGAACAATTGAGACAATTGCTGAGCTGCCTCCCCAGAGAGTGAAGTCAGAGTCGAACTGAAGAGATGGATTGTGCTGGGTCGGGATCAGCGTGGGCAGGAGATTGCAGAGTCATGTGCATGATGGAATATCTCACTCAGAAAAATGCTACTCACACATTTTTCCCCCCTTGAGCATGCAGAATATCGGGAGAACATTTCAGCCTTTTGTTTGTTTTTTCTACACGTCGTTTGGAGGCGAGTCACCAAGGCTCCGTTTACTGGGAATAGCTTTGAAACTGAGGCCAAAATCCAGACGAGTCAGGGAGGCCTGGGCTCAGTGTTGGTACATGTATACATGTGAATTATTTACTTGTCGTCCAGCAGGAAATGAGGAACGATAACAAGCTTGGGAAAGAAAAGCAGAAAAACAAACAGATGGTATCTCATCCCCTCGTTCATTTCTTGCTTTCGCTCCTTCTCCTTTCTTCTCTCGGAGGCAGTCGGCCATGTCCTACTGTGGACAAATGGCAAAGGACGTGCCCCTTTAAAGACAGTGGCAGGAAGTGGAACAATCATTTCAATTGCTTTGAATTGGTTCATGACTGTTACTTTAAGTAAGAATATGGCTAGAGGGGAACTGCATCATTTTTTTTTTTTCACATCAAAGGCCCACTTCCATTTCTTATATTAACCCCTACCCCTTGTTTTTCAGCGCCACCTTGCCCTTCAGAACAGTTACAAGGGATAATGGTTGAAATCTTCCGCTCTGAAATAGGACCACCCTTCAAGACCCTGATACATCACTGATACATAATTGATTTACATAAAGAAATGCAACAAGACTAGGCAGACATTGCCAATATGGCGTCTTCTGCTGTGGTGATTTCTCTTACGTGTGCTACAGGCATCTTTTTGCATCTGCCCGGATGCTCGCAATTTGTTCACAGCTTAAGTTTCATGCTATTAATCAATCAAACAAGTCATCAAATAAAAAATAACACTACTTAATTACCAGGAAATGAGCGATGCTCTGTAGGCTAATGTCAGAAACCCATGTTCCTAACCTACCAGTTAGATATTAGAGGAGCAGTAACAACTGGATTTTAATTATATTATTGGCGTCATATGCAACATATACAACATGGAAACATGTCAAAATGGGGGACTGTCATGTAAAACAAGGTAACATTAGCTTATGTCATGGCCTGTTACAAAGAAAAGGCCTATAATACATTAAAACAACACTAAACTATGATACTGTGATAGTTATCATAATTTTTATATCTTTAATGACAGAGAAAATATATCTGTGGGTTTCTCATGTTGCTAGTACAGTCATCTTGCCAATGATTTCTCATAACACTTGGTGTGAAGTGTGCCTCCGAAAAAATCTTCATTTGGAAGGCCATGTAGCCCTAATGCGGGATTTATACGTCTGTGTTGAATCAACGCTGTATCTACAGTGTACCCTATGCCATAGCCTGATGTGCACCTCCCCAGAAATGTAACTACACGTCACAGCAACGCAGACCTCCTATCTATTATTGTAAGCTGAAACCATTTCCCTCAGTGGAAACAAAGTTTTAATTTACTTTAATTTCACAGATAAGAAACAATACATTGTGAAGACAATAAGGCCCAATAAGCTGTGATTTATCCTGGCTTTATATGAGCAGAGGAAATCTCTGCTAATCGCTAGGCTCATTTATACAATGTAAAATGCCATAGACTTGTGCTAATAATGTTAGCATGTTATATCCGTTTGGAAAACGTGTTTAGTATAAGACAGCTGTTTTGTCTGTCTGCCATATTTAATGTGTGTTTAATGTGTGTTTTGAATCAACTGAAGTTTACAGCACTTCACAGAAACCCTGCCGCCAACTAGTGTCTTGGAGGTGTAACTGCAGAGTGACACAGACACCACCACCACACAAGTATAAATGCTCACAATGGCGTCGGCCATGTGCGTAAGCTACTACAGCGTAGGGTCTGCATACAGTTGACACACAAGCATAAATCCCGCTTAACACTTCACCTTACCCCTCTATCCCAACAAGAAAGAGGATACCCTACATCTAGACATGAACACGCAACACGGATGGGTGATAGGGGCAGAGGGTGTATTGGGACTGGGCCTTAAAGTCTGTTCACAGGCGTTAAGGAGTTCTACAGCATATGTGACGAAAGTTGAACAAAGTCAGCTCCAGAAGGAGCTGCACAAAGTCTAATAAATTTCCTCAAGTGATGTCTTACAAGTCAGCAACAGTCAGGACCGAAGACTTTACTGTTTTTTACATTCCAAACCCCCTTTCACACATGCGCTGCAAGTCTGAAATTATCTAGACATCACTCGGAGGAGCTGTGTGTGAGAATGTCTTCTCCGGGTACAAAGTCCATGTAATGTCCAAGTGAGCACATGTGTGAATAGAGCAGGTAATTGTCTGCAGAATTCACCACAAGTGAGTGAGTGTGTGGATGACATTTCTATTGAAAGCTTGCAGGAAACTGGAAAAGATTAAACACTCGTGGGTGAAACAGAAGGGTCATTTGCACGAGGACAGTGACGGAATTGTCTGACTGGAGAGACAACAAGATCTGGAACTTCTGTCAGTAATGGTTGATGCCAAAAATCACAGACAAAGTCAAGGAACAGCAAGAGACTCTGTCAGTTACAACCAAGTTACAAACCGGCTATGGGACTGTAGCGTAATCTGCATCACATCCTGCCTGCTGCATACTCTGCCCAGGCGTCAACC
Organism: Epinephelus fuscoguttatus; assembly: GCF_011397635.1. Taxonomy (NCBI): domain Eukaryota; kingdom Metazoa; phylum Chordata; class Actinopteri; order Perciformes; family Serranidae; genus Epinephelus; species Epinephelus fuscoguttatus. Next base: position 23,786,691 of record NC_064770.1, on the reverse strand, counting down.
CAACACCATAACCAAACGGAGTATTTCCAGTAGGTGAGAATGTGTCTGACACAGACAATCTCCTGTTGTGTGCTCCATGTGTGACAGGGAAACTCTGGACAATGTCTGGACCTGATTCTCTGGACATTCTCTGGACTTCATATAAGAAAAGGGCTCAAGAATGTGATTGGAGTGTAATGCTAAATTGGTGCTCTATAACCATAACTGACCACCAAGTTATCCTGTCGTCATTATGTAGAAGGACTGAGCCAGACCTTGTGATGATCTTCTGACCCAATTTTTGACCCTCATTCTCCCCCTGACACCCCCTCTCATCCCTAACCTTTCAATCCCATCAGCCTCACCACTGCTCAATCACCTGTGACCAGGCCTGGGTGGTGACCTTTGACCAGAGAAGGTCACGATTAGAGCTGAGAATCGGAGCAGCAGAATCAGGGTCCGGGCAGAGATGAGATTCCCCTGGACCTCGAGCTTCAGCCCAGCCAGGCTGAACTCTGGAACGGTCAGGTTGCCACACCCAGTATATCTCGAGGAGAAAAGAGCTGCTTATCAAAGGCTCTGGTCATTAGCGCAGGCGGTTGGGGGTTGATTTTTTTTCCACACGGGTGTAGGGATCATGGAGGAGGGAGCAGGCAGCGAGAATCAATGGAAGTTGTAGCCTGGTGTTGGCAGGCATTTTAATTAGCCTGGATCTACCCAGACAAGGGATAGAAGGGAGCAGAGATGGCAGCTATGGGAACACAGAGAGCAGAAGAGGAGGACAGGAAACAAAAGAGAGAGAATCAGAGAGAAAGAGAAAGGGGGTGAGGGTCACACGCCCAGGGGCTACGCTCACTGTGCCAGATCTAAATATGCAGCACCAAATAAAACTTCCTCTCATGAGATCATCAGTGGCTGTGTCTGGTTATAGGATGCAACAAATACACATGTAAGCATGCACACACACACACACACACACACACACACACACACACACACACACACACACACACACATACCAAATCACTCCCAGCCATCTTATCTTGTAAATTTTTGGCAACCGTTATATAAAACTTGGAATTTGGAGGGATGCACTTAAGAAGCCCTCCTGTAAATGAGGAGACATAATGTTCCCATGCTGGGATAAATTCTTTAAAATGAATCCCAGTGGTTCTCAGTGGACTTCACACCACTCGGGAGCGCACTTAAAAAGCAAAGGAAAGCATATTAGAGGTCAGTAAAGCTGGCGCAGCATTCCCTCACATTCCTCTTCCTCATCCTGCATGTTCATCGCCTCCTCCACCTCCATCTTTATCCCTTGCTTCCTCTCCGTCTCCTCCTACTCCTCCCCACCAGCCCACTGAGTCTGGCTTCTTATTTGTTTGGACAACAAAATGCACAGGAGTCTCGCACCTAACATACTCCGCTGTGGGAGTAGCCGGAGGTTATATTAGGGCTGAGCTGCAGTAGCAAAAAAAAAAGGGATGGAGGGAGTGGAGGAGATGGTGCAGTTGGGGTCATTTATCCTCCTGAGTCCCTGCTACTGTTGCTATCCTCCTCTTGTGAAACACTTCTGCTTTGCGCTGCGTGAGTGAAGAGAGGCACAGAGCGAAACACACAACTGAGGCTGTGCTGGCTGTGAACAAAACATGGAAAAACATATGTTTGCACTCATAACAAGAACCACAAAAAACAATGTATAGCCTTGAGGCATTTAAGCAACCTCTACCACTGCATAAATACTGATCCAAAATGTTTTTTAATGCCACCTTGAGCCTATACAGCTCTGAACTTGTTTGACTGGTCTGTCCAATACCCCTTTTCCCACACAAATTAGGGCGTATATGCAGGTTTTTTTTAAATGCAGGAAAACCCATTAAAAATAGACAATAGACATCTTTCCCATTGCCAGTAGACCAGAGCCACGCACAGGGCTCTACAGTTTTGTTTTTTTCCCTGGTGTATCACGTTTGACGTCACAAACAGCTCAGTAAACAGTAGAAAGCATCATGGAGGCCAATGAAAATGTTAAGGAGGTGTAATATTCTGTCTAGTTTATGCTCATATGTTTGTGTTCCTGTTTTATTTTGAAATGTGTTCTCATTGTGCTTAGTGTTTCTTTTACTCCCTGAGTTTTCCCGCCTTTGTTATCATGTGTTTCACCTGTGTCTTGCTCCACTCACCTGTGTGTAGTTAGTAATCAGCCTTTGTGTACTGAAAGCCCAGTGTTTTCCCCATTCAGCTGGCAGATTATCATTGTCGCCTTAGTGTGTTCATGTTCTTCAGCTTTTTCCTGGTGTTTGATTCCTTGGTTTTTGACTCTGCTTGCATTTACGAACTTTGCTTTTTGTGTGATTTCCCTGAACTGACTTCTCTTCCTTAGCTGTCTGCCTTCAGGTGATTGACCCCTGACCTCCTAAGTAAAATTTGGATTTGATAAACTGTTGTTGGTGTTTTGTGTTTTCCGCTGCAACTGAGTCCCAGTTTTGTAGTAGATCGTTACAGGTGGTTACTTCTTTCTTTGAATCTCTCACTTATTCGGTCTCTACCTCAAACTCAAAATTCTGAATTATGTTCGAGCACTGCTTGGACGGAGACACGAGGGATTTTGTGCAATGACACACCGGCAAAGGGGCTAAACTTAGTGCATCCACCCCATGGATGTAAAGAGAGAAGTGGATGCAGCATTGGAGTCGGAGCTATACTCATTCCTATGAAAAAGCTCAGTGGCACAAGCCACAAAAGCTCAATTTCTATGTAGATCTTCCACTTCATGGGGCCCATAGAGCAGGTGCAATAGAGACATCAGCCAAGCAACTAACTTTCAGTTTAGCTTTATTTTACTAATTTGATTGTGGATAAAATTATTTAATCGTGTGGTTCTTCTTGACCTTAGAAAGTTTATCAGACCAGATGGATCAAATCCTGACAGTCAAATGCATCATTTCGCAGGTGCCCAGTGACATCACACGACAGACCTGGTTGTTATAATTCCACTTCAGTCAGGAACACTTCAATCAAAAAAAAACTTTACTTCCATTTGCAGTATAGTATTTGGCAGTATGGCTCTGTTTTGGGGCCTCTCTGCCTTTCCTCAGGCCTGCGCAGAAAGCCTCTTCCACGCACCTCATGGAAAGCCTAAGGCAGAGAGAGCACACCTCTCTGCCCTTCCATGCGCCTACATGGAAAGCCTTAGGCAGAGACAGCAGCAACAAAGACCCCCCCAGGGACGGAACAGAGCAGCATCAATGACGAACAGAAATGATAAGTCAGACACAGCAAAAGGAGGAGCTGGGGTGGAGGCAGGTTGCAGAGATTCACCAACTGGCTGCATAGAAAGGAATCATGTGATCTATCATCTGTCTCCCTTTCATCAATCAGCTGCTCCATCAGTTGATTGGCTGCTTGAGATCAGCTGATGTAGCTGGGATGTGAGCTGAGCTTGACATCGTGTCCTGCCTGAACTAACGCTTTGCTCAATTTTTGGCTAATATGTAAAATTTCAAAGCCTGGCACTGTTCCCGGGGGCTTGGTCCACCTGGGTGTCGTATTTCCATCACTGCTGATTGAAGCTATCAGAGCTGGAGCTGATAAATACCTGTGACTAATGCAGTCATTTGTCCCAGGAGTGAATGCTGACTGTAACCTTTCCCATTAAATACAAAAGCCAGATGTGTGTGGGTGGGTATTTTGTCCAGTGGAAAAGGGGCTTAAGTGATCTGCAGTGAAAAAACAACTGGATATTTAACAGAAATGTATGTTTTGTGGAAATAAATTACATCAGCCACAGCACTGGATGATCTCCAAGCAACATTTTACAGTCCCTCATGTAAAGGTGAATAAAGCTGAGAAGCTTTAATTATTTTTTCAGGTAGAATTACAACATTAAAAAGTCCTTTTTAATTGGCTGCTGTTGACCATCAGAGCGTTGATGGCTGAGCTTCTTCTAACCTGATGATCATGTTGCTTTGAATGTGAAGATGCAGTTACCTGAACTGATGTTAGCTTACCTGGCGAAATGTTTTTGGCCTCAGTGTTGCGGGCACAGTGGGACCACAGGAGCTGTATGACGGATTATGGGACTGTGATAGCATGAAGGACCCAAACACAGAACAGAGTCACTTAAATTAAAAGTTGGTAAAAGAGTGTGTGAACGTGTGTGTGTGTGTGTGTGTATGTGTGTGTGTGTGTTTGGTTGGTTGGTTGGCACAGTGTTGTGGTATCAAGGGTTCATCTGACTGCTCATGTGACTGTGCCAAGTTTTTTCCTTAGGTGGCCCACCCAGGATGGCCCAGTAATGGCCCTGCCTAATCAGGCACTTTGGACACACACGCAAACGCACACACACACGCACACACACACACACACACACACACACACACACATACACACACGGGTCAGCTCAGGTTGATTTGTCATTCTTATGTTACCAGTGTTATAAAAAAAAAAAAGCTTTCTTTGGGATATGGTGGTTTGATAAAGCAGTCCGAGCTTTAACTCCATTACCTAGCTTTTCCTGTGAATGGAGTCAAATCCACCTGCACAAATTCCATCCACTGATGACCCTTGGTTGTCATGGAGATGCATCTGTTGACACTGGAGCTCAGTACCTGTTATGACTGCATCCACAGCTCTTTCAGGTTGTCTTTGTTGGACTAAAAGTGAAGCCTGTAAGTCCATTCATGACCTTGGAAACAGTAGTTTGAGAAACAATCACAACTCAAGGTCCACTTATGCCGGGTTCACACTACACAACATTTTTGTCTGTTTCTACAGTCACTATGTCACATTACACGATTGTGGAGTCATAAAATCGTGCTGTGACTTGGCCGACAGACACGACAGGCTTCACGATGTTCCACACCAATTATCCTTTGTCGTCTTTCACGACGTGTGTGATGTCATCAGGTTATTCTTGCCCTATTTTTATTATTATTACTATTATTTCAGTCACTGTGTCTGTTCATGTGCCAGCTGAAATGTTGTCGTAGTAACGTAAAAGACAATAAAAGCCTATTTAGAAACCGGCGCAATGCATTAACTTTATCAAGGCAAACAGGCGTGGATTAAAAATAGAAATAGAAAAATACAGAGGGAAAAATAAATTCTAATGTAGTTTGTTTCAAATGAAGCTGGTAGCCTCTGCAGTTGTGGTTTTATTACTTTATATCCTCCATTATGAAACATAACATTGTTTGCTAGCTTGATGCTAATGGCAGTACTCCCAGGTTGCTAAAGTGTCTCTGCTCTTTGACGCCATAATTTTTCCCTTTTTGGCTGTGGTCCCTCGTGGTAACCTCAAAAAAGCTCGGTTGTCTACAGCAGCAGATCGCTCTGTGTTCCTATTGGTCAAAGTGACGGCTGTGACGAGAGGAGTCACGAACGACAAAAAGAAAATCAAACACGCTAGACTTTCTACGTTGTCGTTCACGATCCAAGCCGAGCGACACTGTGTCGGGCTATAATTGGGCAGGTATCGTGTGGTGTGTTCCCGGCATTTTTCTTTTAACAACCCATCCTCCTTTTAGGTCATCTAGAATTACCAGTTTCTCAAGCTGTTTTAAAACATCAGCTGCGTCCTCTTCAAAGATTTACTGATCCACAAAACAACAGGAGAAAATTTTAATTCCCATCAAAGAAATACTTCAAACAAAATGATCGTTCACAAATCAGTTACTCGCCCTGTGTTATGTTGAATTCATTCAGAAAACTGCAGAATCCAAAAACAGAGATAATTCTTGGTTAATTGATTTAAAGGTAACCTCATTTCACAACAGCATATCAATGTCAAAACATTTGTTTACAAACTCCCACACAAATCCTGCAGTATAATCCTGTGCTGTGTCTCAAATTGCATACTTCCGTTAGTACACTACCATGTAGTATACTATGTGCACTATTACTTACTGAGACAGAGTAGCGTTGTCTCAAACCAAACACGGCTGATGTGCACTTGCCGGAAATGACGACCGAAAATTAGCTAGTTAGAAAACTAGCATTAGCATTCGTTAGCGGTGCTTAGTGCAAAAAACACATGTATTTATACAATGCAGCGACGTTCACGGTCGCACAGTCCTCGGCCGCTATTTCCAGTTTGAAAAGTGGTCCCTCCCCTTCCGCTAAGTCACCAAGATGGTGACCATTGAAGGCGAGAAGTGTCCATAGTTCCACACTCAACTTCATTTTTTTTTTTTAAAGATATTATTTTGGGCATTTTTTGCCTTTAATTAACAGGACAGTGAAGCATGAATGGGGGAGAGAGAGAGAGGGAGTGACATGCAGCAAAGGGCCACAGGCTGGACTCAAACCCGGGCTGCTGCGGCAACAGCCTTGTACACAGGGCGCCTGCTCTACCACTAAGCCACCGACGCCCCCCACACTCAACTTCTTGACCATTTTGAGTGCACCATCCGGGTACTCATAGTGCACTGCATTTTTCCACACTTCTCAAGCACTTATGCACTCAAAATATTAAGTCTAAGTACAGAAGTATGCGATTTGAGACACAGCACAAGTCTTATTTACCTCAGTACTCTCTTAACACATGCATTTTTGTATGTATTACTATTTAAAACACTTCTGCAGACCATTAAGGAGCGCTCCAAATGCACACGCTTGCATATGAGTAGCATATGAGAAATGTGACTTTCATGACTGAGTATATGAGATTTGGATTAAATGGCAAGTTTTTTGTGAGAGTTTGTAAATGGATGTTTTAAAAAGTTTTGCAGTTGTTGTCTCCTTTTACTTCAGTTAATGAAGAGTTTTCTGTTTTTGGATTCTTTGTTCTCTGTTGAGGCGTGCGAGAAAAACAGTTTTATTCAGGAATTCAGCATAATACGGTGGGTAATTGATGTGCATATGATCATTTTGTGGGTGACATATTGCTTTAAGAGTCACAGTGGGTCTGCAGTAAAATATGAGTGATGTCGCAGCTCACGTTCCTTAGGTCATGTTCTTTATTTTTTTATTTCATTCATTCACATCTACTATTGTTTCAGATCACCTCACTTCCTGCCCCTGTGTGTTTTCCCTCCCTTTTGATGACTTCACCTGTGTGTGATTGTTTGTCTTGCCCTGATTAGCCTCACCTGTGTCTCGTTAGCCCTCCCCTCACCACAGTATTTAGTGTGTGTGTCTTGTTCTCTCTCAGTGCCAGTTTGTCCTAGCTCCTTGTGTGTCTACAGTAATAGTTCAGCCTTTTGTTTTCATTTTGGTTTTAGCCTGTTGATTAAGTCTGCCTCTGCCTCATCCCTACTGGATTCCACTGATAAACCTTCTGTGTACTGAACCCACCTTCTGACTAGTAAAGTCTCCAGAGTCATACGTTTGAGTCCACTCTCACCTGGTTCACCAGTTGTTACAAGTGAAGTCTGAAACTAAACGACAGCTGACAGCGTCTAACTGCCGTGAGTGGACTTTCGTGCTTGAAATCAAACCCCAAATCCTTGCAGATGGAGGCCCAATACTTGTTTCACTGAGCTACAAACCCCAAATGTGTGCGCTTGTGAGTTCATGTGTGTTTGTGTGTATTTCCAAGGTGATAAAGTTGTGTGTGCAAGCCCATATATGTGGGGAGGGGGGTACTAAACTCAATGTCGGCAAGTTGGGGGCGCATTCCTTAGTTGATTTAGTGGGCATTAAGATGAAGAGGAATGTGTCAAAGCTGCAGAGGCTTTAGTCCACTGTGGTGTAAACTGGCTGGGAGGAGCTCTGAGGCTCTCTGACAGCTTCGACTGACGGGTGACTGACACTTGGCTTAATGTGAGAAGGATGGAGAGCAAGGAAGAGTGGAGGGAGACACAGAGTAGAGGGAGCATGGGATGGATAAGAGGTACCTGTAGGGAGAAATGTGAAAAGTGTGATTGAAGAGGACAGTTTAAGGGAGATTAATAGAGATATAACGTTTTGGGGAGGCAGGGTGCAGGCATGAGATAACATAAAGGGTAAGAGAGCGAACTAAGTCCAGTCAGGAGAGGAGGAGAGGATGCCAGAAGTGGGGATAAACGAAGTGAAAAAATGTGCACAGAGTCACATTCACACGGGGACAAGGAGGGGCTGATCAAGAGAAAATAACGACTCACATCAAGAGGATTTCAGAAGCTTATCTTTATTTGCTCAAGATGGTTTGATAGTTCAAAGAAAGACATACAGAGAGAGAGAATATAGAAATATTCTTTTCATAAGGTCCCATTTTATACAACATCAGTCGCTGGGTCAGGTGTGCAACTTGGACACATTACAGTAGATCAAAGGAAAGCAACACAAGTATATTTTTTCTTTCTTTTATATATTTATAACATAGAAGTCATGTCTTAAAAACAGCTAAATCAAACGTCTGTATTGACCCAACGTTACGAACTCTGAAGTGGTGCAAAAGCTTTCATCTAGCGATTTAACATAGAACAAAATGAGCTTAAAAAAGCATCAGGAAAGACGTGTGAGTGTGTGCGTGTGTGTCTGTGTTGGAGATCCATATAGTCCTGAGACAGTGTAAGCGTATACAGTATGGTTGTGTGTTTCATGTCAGTTAGTGTGTATGTGGACTGATAACACTACCGCTCCTTTGGGATTCCACAGCTCACAGATCAGACTGAACCGCTTCAGGGAATTTGGGACAAAGGAGAATTCTTGAGAAGAAGCTAGTTAATTTGGCTGGCACATAAAATAAATATTCAAATCTTAACTGCCTTTAACAAAGCCCCCAACTGATAACAGCAGTAAGGTCCACACTTAAAGCACTAAAATGAAACATCCAAGAGTTTATTTGTCTTCAAACCTCTACATCTACGTTTTAGGGGGAACAGAGGTCAGTGTAGCGCGGGTCTGATTTGGCCTAGAAATGGCACCGCGCACAGCCAAAGGTGGGGGAAAAAAGGCAAACAGCCAGCGAAAAAAGAAATGTGTGCTCACTTCCTCCCGCTGTACGTAAACATGACTTTACTTCCTTCTTATTTCCTGAATTCATCCGTACCCTCCATAAATTCATTCAAGTGCAAACTCCATTCTTTGACAGTCTAGAAGCATGCATCATATACAGCTGCCACACTGTATATATGACTCATTTACAGTATATAATGAGCTGAATGATCTCTGTCCTCGCTCTGGTTTTTACACTCCTGCATGTTGGTTTTGACATAAAGCTACATGACAGCACAGGTCAAGTCAAAGTGCACAAGATCAAAAGAAAAGAAACACGCAAAATGGAAAAAAATAATAAAAGAACAAGGCAGGAAATGAGCGCCCTGTAGTTGTGGATGTTAAAACCCATGTCCTTTACCCCACATCCTCACCTCTTCCCACCCATGGACCCAAACTCTGATGCTGATGCTGCCCACCCCTGCTGGTGGGGCCCAGAGGGGCCGACGTGTCACACAGTGAGGGAGATGAAGCTGTTGTATCTCTGGATGTTCCTCTTGAGGATCTCTGAGCACGGCCCCAGCACACGCTCAAAGCGGGGCCGGTCCAGCTTCACACACTTGAGCGGACCACGAGCGACTACGGTGGCTGCCCTGGGACGGTTCAACAGCAGGGCGATCTCACCTGGAGGAGGAGGAAGGGGAGAGAGCAATCAAAATTAAATGTTTAAACATTTGAAATTAATTTAATCTCAGTATCAATAATGTATCCCTGTGTAATACATCATTTTAGTGCATTCAATAAATTTGCGATGCAGTTGCGAGAAGCAGCAAATCTGTTTTTGGCACACAGTAAACTGACCCCAAAACAGCAAGAAGTTGTGGAAAATACTGTATGCCAAAAGAAAGCAACGCACTGGAGAAAAAGATCAAGGTTGTTTTTATATTAGGTATGAATGATTTGTACCATGCCTGAGTACAATTGGCTCCATCTCCACTCCCCTGCTGCTCCGCTTTCACATTAGTAATGCTGTTCCGTACCTGAATAAACCTGCCTCGTCATCTATGGGACATTTTTGTTCTTCTACAGTGTAGGAAAAGGTGCCACAGATGGACACCTCTGGCCCAGAGCAGCCAGCTGAAACTCTGCTCCTGGCCAGAGGAGGAGCCGCTTGAGACGGTTTAAAAACCGCTTAAAAACTCCTTGTAGTCACGTTACATAGCAGTCCACTTCCTGTTTTGGTGCAGCTGGAGTTCACACTTGATTCACAGTACCGGAGTACAAATGAACTGCACATGAGACCACCTTTTCGGGTAGACTCAAGAACAGATCGACGTATGGTGCCTGTGTTTGCAGTGTTCACACTAATCAAACGAACTAGACTTTGGGGTCAAGTGTACTCAGGTCCTGAGACTGTTCATTGGATGACAGTTTGCTTTTATTCCGAGCATTTTCACTCAAATTCTGATCTCTCAAGCTTCTCAAATGTTGATATTTGCTACTTTGCTTTGTCTCTTGAGCCCAGTTCAGACCAAAGATTCGTGACGAGACGAGTTGAAAAAGGCAATTACTTGCAATGCAACGTTCTACAAACCTTCCGGTTCACACCAATGTTACTAGATGACACAAAAACTAACTACCTAACTACTACTACTTACTTATACATTCACAATTTATATTTACAATGCTAAATATCAGGTATATTTTTTGACCCACTCACCAAAGTAGTCAGAGGGTCCGAGGCGTCCAACCTCCACGTACTCCTCATTGTCAGACCTACGCTGCAGAACAGAGGCTATTCCCTGGAGACAGAAAAGAAAAGGAGGGTTGGAGGAAAGAAAGGAGAGACAAGAGAAAGAGCAGGATAAGAGGGAGAGAAACAAAAGGAGGAGGGGGTGTTGGTGAAAAAGGGGGAGAGACGGAGGAAAGGAGGGGGGTGGGAGAGAAAAGGAGGAGTTATTTAGCGAGGGGCTGAAAATCGTCAGGAGGATTAAGCCGAGGAGAAATTCCTTTGCTTCATAAGAACACAGGTGCACGGGATTTAGCCCACTTTCCTGTGGGACGGACACCTGTTCTGTGGTGCGCGTATGAAGCAGATATTCCAACGGGGTGCGTGATACAAATTCTGATTGGTTCTGCTTTATTTCCTCCAGAGTGTAATAAATACAAACATCTAAGCCCGGTTAGAGGCTGAACTGACTCCTCAGTGTCTCCGTCACATGATCCCGTTTATCAGCACTGACCCACAAAATGGAAACAATGGTATTGTCCAAGACTAAAAAGCTCCAATATAGTCTCCCTAAATGACCCTAGAACACTAACACACCCCAAAACTTGCTCCAACAGCATATCGCTAACCCACATAGCCTAATTGCGCATTTGCAGACACACACAACTAGGCAACGATAACAGGGAACACAGACACAGATGGATTCAGGGTGAAACACAAACTCGCACGCAAATGCACATACACACATGCAGTGAGAAAATCAACAGCTGATGTCTGCTGGACAGACTGACTGGACTCCACGACCAACCTCGCTACGCATATTACCATCACCCCGCTGGTTGCTGTTGTGCGAGTGAGTGTGTGAGTCATCTAAAAAGTATAACGCAGGAAATTTGATTTCCGTTCACTCTGCCCAACAGATGATAGCGGTTCATGCTGTCATATCTTGCAGCTGTTGACAAACTGTGTGTGTGAATGAGTGTATCCTTGAGTATTTATCTTTGCATCTGAGCTACCCACTAAGTGTTTGGAGCCCCGTATGCCTACATTAACATGTAACCTCCACACACTTGACAACACATTTCTCAAAAGCGTGACTTTTTGTGTGGGGCGGAGCATGTGTCTGGCATGCGTATGTTTAGACAGAGGTAGAATATGTGTTTTAAATGTCGATGTCTAGACATTTACATGCACTCAAGTTCAGCTGTTAATTGGTAGCAGGTAAGAAATCAGTGGGGGAACTTCCCAGCTTGTCTTGGACTGCGTCGTAAAGCAGACTTGACCGTTCCAGCACTCTCCCTCTAATCCTTCTCTGCTCTCTCTGCTCCGTCTGCTGACCAGGCTAATAATGCTAAATATGAATATAATGAGCTTTAATGAGAACCCCAAAACGGCCAGCTCTTTACTGCGGGCACACAAAGGTGAGACTGTATTTCAGTGAAAGGGATATGTGTGTGACTTAGTGAGCTTGTGCTTGAAATGAACTGTGGAGGAGTGGGGGATACTGCTCAAGTAAGTGAGGCACAGCGTGTGAGAGATGACCAAACTGTCCCGTAATGATCATCACACACACAGGAAAGTTGGCAGTGATACTGTAGCTGAGCTTTCCTGAAGGTGATATTGAGTGTTGGGGACTGGCTGACAAGTTCACATAGAATCACTCTGTGCAAATGATAAGAGGTTATCAGTGTTTTCTTACTACTTCTTTCTTATGTCAGAAAATGGCAAGTACTATTATGAGTATTGCTATAACAGTCCTTGGTGCTAACCTTGACACTACAAAACATGCATGCCTCTGTAAAAATGGCACTTCAGTCAGGAACAATTTAGTCAAAGAAAACTTTATTTCCATTTGGCTCTGTTCTGGGGCCTCTCTGCCTTTCCTAGGTCTATGCAGAAAGCCTCTTCCACGTGCCCCTCTGCCCTTCCATGTGCAAACATGGAAAGCCTGAGGCAGGGAGAGCAAACCTCTCTGCCCTTCCATGTGCCTACATGGAAAGCCTGAGGCAGGGAGAGCAGCAGCAAAGACCCCCGGGAACAGAACAGAGCAGCATCAATGACAAACAGAAATGACATTGATAAGTCAGACACAGCATGAAAAGGAGGAGCTGGGGTGGGGGCAGGTTGCAAAGCAGCTTGCAGAGGAAGCAGCAACAGTAGGCAGGCCAGAGCAGTTTAAATACGGCGCCCTGAATGAGATTTGCCAATTGGTTGTATAGACAGGAATCATGTGATCTATCGCTGACTCTATTTCATCAATCAGCTGCTAACTCAGTTGGTTGGCTGTTTGAGATCAGCTGATGTAGCTGGGATGTGAGCTGAGCTTGACATTGTGTCCTGCCCCAACTAACGCTTTGCTCAATTTTTGGGGGCAGCTGTGTCTCAGGAAACAGAGCGGGTCGTCCACTAATTGAAAGATACGTGGTTCAGTCCCCGGCTCCTCCAGTCCGCATGTCAAAGTATCTTTGGGCAAGATTCTGTACCCCAAATTGCTCCTTATGGCTGTGCCATCGGTGTGTGAGTGTGTATAAAACCGAGTAGCAGGTGGCATCATGTGTGGTCAAAAACATATTTTGTGAGGTCATAGTGACCTTGACCTTTGAAAACTATAATCAAATGAATTCATCCCTGAGTCCAATTGGACCTTTATGCCAAATTTCAAGAAATTCCCTCAAGGTGTTCTTGAGATATTGCATTCACAAGAATGCAACGGAAGTACGGATGTATGGACAACCTGAAAACCTGCATTTTTTTGTTGTTGTTTTTTTTCTACTTAACTTGTGACTTTAATCTCAGAAAATATCCAAGTTCTTTTTCTCGGAAATGTATGACTTCAATCCCAAAGTTTTTTCTCTCAATATTACCCCTCTCCCACTGGATTTTATTTTATCTTTTACATTACGATGGTCGTAATATGCTGTCGAATATTCCTGTTTACTGCTTTGGGTTTCTATTCTTTTAAGAAGCAAACTCTACCCTATAAAACATTTTTTAAAAAACTGGTATTGAAAGTAAAATGCAACTCGTATTCTGACCTGTGAAAGTATGTCCCTGTGGGAAAATTCTAGCACATTCTAGCTGATGTAACACTGCACTTTTAGTTGGACTTTTATGGTATACACTAAGAATATTTGCACAATATTAGAGTAAGTTAGTGGTGAGTGTTACTTGGAAAGTGTGCACAATGGTGTGTGGTTTTAGTGGGTTTTAGTTTGATTGGACAAGCTCGACAGGCGCTGAGATTTGCGGCCAAAATTCCAATCACTTGGTGACTGCATGAAATGTGTCTGATTCGGCCTAATGATTAAAGATTAGCCAGTCTCAGTAGCTGAAATGATCTCCCAGGACAGATATCTGAACTGCCCTGAACACGAGGCTGAAGGCAGGAGTCAGGTTATTTCCTGTGTCAGCTGCCCTGGGTTCTGATACTGCTCCAGACTGCTGCCTAATGAGCAGCAGCAGCAGAAAAAAGGCTGGTGTTTCACAGTTTACTTTTGTGGCTGACTAACATGTTGCTATGCTGACCAGTGAGTCTTTTCATTGCATATGGGATGGCATTAAAACCACAATGTGGCCACACAGGAACAAAGAAATGAAATGTTTAAAAAGAACTCCCCACAGACGAGGAAGCAACACTATCATGTTTAGTACAACATATACCCCCCAAGTGTCACAAACTGGGTTCTATTATTAAAAACATTGGTACATATTATCATCAGACCCAACAGTATCCATGGATTTAAAAGAGCTAACACTCACAGTTTACCGAAGAGGACGTAATCTTAAACCCTGTTTCCACCAAATACTTTCGGTATGGTACCTTTTGGAACCAAGGCCCAATCCCATTTCTACCCCTTAAATCTTCCACTTGGTATTGAGTGCCCTCGTTTGCGAGATAACCCTTGATGAGGGAAGTGAGAAATATTAGGGTAGAGATCTTTCCCTAAGAAATGAGACACCACCGCATACGTCACACGTAGTAGCGACGCAACATACTGGTAGTTGTTCAGGTTTGAAAATACTGGCTCAAGCGCTTGTGTTGTGGCGTGTGCTATTTTTATTCTTCTCCGTCTGATGAATCAACGGAGAACAAATGCTAAAAGCAGGAGACGCCTACGACGTCTTCTAGTTCTGACTGATTTTGTTCAGGTAAGTCAATCTGTTTAAATATTTTGACGCTGTGTTCAACCGAGTTTCTGATGAGTTGACGCTAGTCCAACCATCTGTTGTTTGTATAGCCTACATTCCGATCGTACAGTAACAAATTGTTTTCTAAAACTTGCCGAAGTTGCTGACTTCGCAAGGTGTTCTCGGAAATGTCATCATCCACTTCATTGAAAGTGTGGGTCGGGGCTCCCTTGGAATCTAGGGCTGGTTTTAAGTGTTGGAAACCACTTCCACTACCTCAATTCTGTTTTGGGACACCACTAGCCGTGAACACACACAAAGTGCAAGTGGGTATTTCTAGGGGAAGTGTGGGTATTGGGACAGGCCCCAAAAGTAATCCTTCAGACACGGTACCTAGACCCGAGCATTGCCACAGCAAACAGTACCCTTAGATGTGGGCGGGGTTGTTGTCACTCACTGCTCCATCCAGCACTCACTGTATTTCCTCATTACTGATGACACAGAGGGAAGTCTGCACCTCCTTAATCGTCCACAGAATGAGGCTGCATGCAGACATTTTCCTGAACAAAATAAAACAGGCTGCAGTGAGAGTCTCTCTCCATGGGACATTTAAAAATAATGGGTTTCTGCATTTCGTCCTTAACAGGCAAGCTCAGGGGTTTAGTGTGGGGAGCTTCAGTTTTTCCTATATTTTTCTTGTTCCCTTGTTGTTTTGTTTGTGGGATATGTGACATCTGGTGCACAGGCTGTTGTCAATTATTGAGAAACACACCCACAGCTGATTAATTCCTCCACACCTGTGCATTCCTGTGCACACCTGTGAAATTGGTGGGGCAGTTTCTATTTAATCTCGGTGTTGGAAACAGTGGTGTTGGACACTTTTGATGAAGCTCCAGGAGGACCGAAAAGATGTGAAGATTCTTACACATATTTCCATTTAAAACAAATGGTTTCAAGTTTTAATTGTAAGAAAGCATTTGCTTAACCAAAAAAAAAGTCCTTAAGATTTCATTATATAATATAATAAGTACATTTTCTTTAGTGTATAATCACCTGAGAATAAGAATCATTGTGTTTTCATTGCCTTGGAATGATCTACATGGGGAGCAGGTTCTCGTTCACAGAGAATCAAACACTAGCTCCTGACAGGACCATTTGTGTTTTTGCGGCGACCACCGTAGCAAGAAGCTCCTCCATGTTCAGCAGAAAACATTGATCTTTTAACGTGAAACTTATAATTTTACCGGTTTTAATCACGTGAACCATTTATTTTGAAGAGGAGAAGACCTCTGTGGATAATTCAGCTCCTGGTAGAAAACCCCTGAACATCTGGATCTTACGTTATCATAGAAAAAAGGTGAGCACATGAGTAGGTGCTAAGCAAATGGCCTGGGTCCGACATGCCAAACAGCATAAGAGAAACACTGATTTGTAACTTAAAGCTGCTTTATATGGTGTTTTTACCGATTTGTTTTGGAGAGGAAGAGACCTCTGTGGATAACTCAGCTCCTGGTTAAAACCTCCTGAACAGTGACTACTGAAGGAGTTCTAATTGGAGAAGTTTCAGCTGGTAGAAATCTGCAATCCTCACAGCTCGACACCACTAAACCTCCCTGAATTTGAGCCTTGAAACCTTGAAAATCAGAACACATCCGGTCACACATATTGGATGTTTTCAGCTTTTGATAAGTCACATGCTTTATGTCCGTCATGGTTTATCCACTGAGTCTGTTCCCACTGCACTTTTTTGTTTGATTTTAACGTACCATGTGTAAAAAAATTTTTTTGCATTACTTTGACTTTTTTTTCCAGCGTTTCCACTCAATTTTTTTGAGTGCAAACTGAAAATGTGCATAAAAACAGGAGGATGGAAACACAACCACAGTAATAGACACTGAGATTGTTCATAAAGTGACCACATCCCATAAATTTATACCACTGTTGAATCTCACGTGTAAAAACTGCAGCGACCACTGTTATTGGACCTCTCATCACACCACACCAAACAAGCGGTCTGAGTACAAACGTGGCAGAAAACAGAGATGTGAATGGGGAGAGCATGAGGAGGGACAAGGCATCGAAGCTCTTGTGTTTACAACCAGTTGATTCCTCTCCTTTCCATTCATGTCCAAACAAAGAAAAGTGAGACAGTGCAGCGCCACCAAGTACAGTGGTTCCTTCGTCAACAGGCCTCTTCTGGTGTGGTCTAGATAACCATCGCATACTGTACCACCCCAGGGGCAGTGCTCTGCTCCACAGATATTTCTTTTATAAACAATGAAGATCCTCCTAACAGTGCAGGGCGCGAAGGACTGGCAACAACACAAGATAGTAGAGGAGAAAAGACAGAGAGGAAGGGAAGACAAACAAGTGTGAATGAATGAAGTTGTAGAGAAACAGAGTGACGAGAGAGGAAAAAGTAGCGCGAGCCAAATCATCACTACCACTACTTGCTGGTCAGATAACACTCTTCACAGTCCTTAACCAAACCGCATATTCACACCCACTCGTACGCATACCTAAACATATATACCACATGCAGAGCATGGCGAGTCGGCTTGTGGTGACAGAGCGAGAGAGAGGCACAAGCAGAGATGGAGGAAGAAAGGTGATATCCTGAGTAGCCTGTTCACGAGGCCACCCAGCACCAGCAGTGTCTGCACCTTCTCACTTAAACGTCAACACACACACACACACACACACACACACACACACACACACACACACACACAAGAAGCATAAGGGCTGCTTCTCAAAGGGAAAATGACAAAAAAAGGGGTCCCACCACACGAAAACCTGTTAATCTTTACCTTTGTTCTTATTGCCATATGCTTGCACTCAACAATGTCTTTATCCATTAACTGCATTGATCTTCAGTCTATAAAAGCGTGTGTTGAGCGCCATTAGCTAAATTACATTCCAGTACAGTAACAGGCAATATAGTGTGGACAACCCACAGAGGATTTGTCCTCCGTGTGACCCACAGGGACCCTTCACATCCCCTCAGTGTAATTACTCTTGTGTTGGGTCAAAGGACAAATATGAGATACACACGTTTAGTAACTGTTCAGATGGATGATGGGAGGAGATGAGAATAAATGTACTCGCAGTGAGGATGGCACAGGCACCAACAGCCCTCACCTGACTTTACTAAACTTTCATCCAGCGGCTGACAGGCGGAAGTCAACTCGAGTCATGAGTCTGATTGGCTTCATTTCAAAATCAAAAAAGATTTGTAACTCCACTGTGACATTAACACCAATGACTCAAGACTTAAAGTTTAAAAGCATGGCCGACATTTAAAACTGCCATCAGATTAACGTAAAGAGGAGTCTTAAAAGGGATTTAAAAATTGTGAAATTGTTCCACCTATGCTAAAATGTGAGAAGTAAAGAAAACTGAGAGGAAAGAATGTGCCTAAGAAGCAGCATATCTAACACCATGTTTCAAAACTCCCACTGACTACATTCACATACACACTAATATTCACACACTATTATTGCGAATATAAGAATATTCCAATTTTGATACGGGTCATGTAAACAGCATTAGGCCTTTCTCCTTTTATAGCATTTTCCGGTTAAGACGTGGGATACACTGATGATATTCAGGTTTTAGGAGCGTTCTTTGGACATTCATTTACAATATGCATCTCAACTGGGATTTTTACCGCAGTTTGCGGCACACAGCCTCATACCTATTGACGGTCAGCTCTGTGTGTTGTACATAAACCAGTTTGCCAACAGTTTGCAAGGCTGCAGACACATTTGGACATCAACAGGATTTTGGAGATGCGAAAATATCTGGCCTTTTCAAAGAAGTGGCTGAAGGAATGAAAGAGGAAGGCCATGTTCACACGGTGAAACAAGTTGCCACTGGTGGAAAACTTTGAAAAAAAATCCAATTTTGATGCAGAGAAGCAAAACAACAGAAGTGGCTCCAGTTGTTCCAGTTTTTCCATGTTTTGAAGTGATAAACAGCATGTTAGGACACGTTAACCGGAATATGCACAGCTGCTTGTAAATGGGAGTATTAGTGGAATATTCATTTTCACTAGCCATGTAAACAGCTTAGTGCAGGGGTGTCAAACTCATTTTAGTTCATGGGCCACATACAGCTCAATTTGATCTCAGATGGGCCGGCCCAATAAATCCATCGCATGTGGGCCTGTGGGCTGGTTCTGGCCCACAGGCTGTATGTGTGACACCCCTGGCTTAGTGGGAACATTGTCTATGTGGATAACCTTAGGCGGCAGTGGTCATGGATGGAATACTGAATGGGCCTTAAAATATCAGCGCCCCCACCATGGCCTTCACCTGCAAAATGTCCCTCAAATTAAGACATACTGATCAGGAAGAGACTCAAAATGGCCACAAAGAGAAACAAAGGAACTGTAAAGAGACACAAAATAACTACATAAAGGGGCAAAACAACCACAAGGAAACACGAAATGACATCTACATCTAACGACTACAAAGAGACACAGAAACACAAAAAGATGTATGAAAAAAAAAAGGTAAAACCCCCACAAAGCCTGGGCGTCTTGTACGACAGGTGGTGGAGCCTTTTGCATATCTGTGCCCAGATGCCCATTGTCTCATAATTCGCCCATGGCAGTGGTGAGAGCACAGAGGACAGGGTGCTCGGCTTGAGTGTGAGCATGAGAGACCAAGAATGTGCACGGTGGGTAAGCAGGGGCATAAGTCCTGAAGACAGGATGAAATG
The DNA here is from genome assembly GCF_011397635.1 of Epinephelus fuscoguttatus. Taxonomy (NCBI): domain Eukaryota; kingdom Metazoa; phylum Chordata; class Actinopteri; order Perciformes; family Serranidae; genus Epinephelus; species Epinephelus fuscoguttatus. Next base: position 23,767,271 of record NC_064770.1, on the reverse strand, counting down.
GAGGAAAGAAAGGAAGGAGGGGATGCGCGGGAAGGTGAGACTGAGTCTTCACGGCCCCGGAGTTCTGTAAAAGCTTGTTTGTACAGTGCGAGAAAGAAAAAAAATGTAAACATGTCACTTTTCATTAGGGCTCTATTCCTCCCAGGCAGGCAAAGAAAGTGATGCCTCTATGCCCCCCCCTTTTGTTAATCCTCCCCATCAGCAGCATGTAATTAGTGATTGTGGGGTTTGTGTTTGGCTGATGCTCCGAAACCGCAGAAACAACGAGAGAGTGAGAAGAGACAGAGGAAGAGGGAGGCGATAGGAGTGAGAATGAGGTCTGACTGAACAAAGCGCTGACATCACAAGCTGGTTTAAGTAAAAGAATTAAAGGTGTGCACATAGAGAAAAAGAGGAGAGGATAGCGAGTGAGTAAAGTTGTCGTGAGACAGATCTCACTGTAGGACAAAATCGTTCTCTCCCACCTTTCTTGTGGTCCTTTCTGAATCAACCTCCTCTCCCTATATGTCCCTCCCTGCCCTCTGTTACTCATCCTTCCTCTCTCTTTCTCTCTCTCGTCTCCCTCCCGGGAGGCTGGGTCTCCTGACCCCGTGTGAAAGTCAGCAACACACATTCCACCACAGTCCACCCTGCTCTGGGAAAGTCAGGCCCTGCTGCATGGGAGACGGAGAGAGTAGGAGAGACAGCGAGGAAGGGAGGGACTGAGAGAAGGAGAGCTTAGGGGAAAATGAAGGATAGGAGAAAGGGGAAAAGGGATTAAAGAAAGAGACAAAAACTACTGATGGGTGAGGCTCAGTGTCTGCAGTGACACATACTGGAGTGAGGTGCCTGCCTGCTACGACTTCATCCCTGTCTTTCCTCCTTCATCTCCTCTTCCTGCTCTGTCTCTCCATCCAATAATCCCCCAGATTTCTTGGCTAATTTTGCCTCTGTCCTCTCTGGGATGTACAAGTCTTAGTTTGAGTCATGCATAGCTAAAGTGACTGCTATATTTGTGTCCTAAACCCCAATTTGGTTCATTTTCTGCATCGTCAAACTGGCTTTTAAAGGATTTCTGCAGCTTCACAAGGCTTCAGTTGGAGGCTTCAAACTTGACCAACACTAGTCGGGTAATGTGAGGTAAAGATATATACAGTGCAGTCTATAAATGTTTGGACAGGGATGCATATTTTGTTGTTTTGCACTTAAGAATATTTGACATGACAAATGTCAACTTTCAACTTTAAGGCCCAGACACACCAAACTGACATCAAATAACCAGCAGCCATGAAGGCAAACTGTTGCTTCTCTTCACGTTGCCTGTGTTACGGACAAAAAGTTGCACTTGCACACATTGCAAAGATTACAGCCAACAGTCAACTAGAATGTACATTCTGCACCTGCATGAGAGGAAATAACTCTCCTTAGCAGCAGGCGGCGGTAGTCTGTCATCATCGTTCAAAAATGATCATGCTCTGTTCCCAGGCGGGTCTTTGCTGCTGCTCTCCCTGCCTTAGGCTTTCCATGTAGGCACATGGATGGGCAGAGAGGTTTGCTCTCTGCCTCAGGCTTTCCTTGTTTGCATGTTGAAGGGCAGAGAGGTGTGCTCTCTATGCCTCAGGCTTTCCTTGTTTGCACGTTGAAGGGCAGAGAGGTGTGCTCTCTATGCCTCAGGTTTTCCTTGTTTGCACATTGAAGGCAGAGAGGTGTGCTCTCTCTGCCTTATGCTTTCCACGTAGGCATGTGAAAAAGGCTTTCTTTGTAGGCCCGAGGAAAGGCAGAAAGGCCCCAGATATGTTCAGTAAAGCCTGGACTTCATTGTTGGTCCATTTATCAGTGCTTTCTTCTGCGTTTTTTTTTTTTTATTATTTTTTATGAGCTGTTGTTTGTGCTTTGTGACGTCTGTTGTTTACACAGCTAAGGAGTTTTTAAAAATGGCGGTTGTCAGCACTGCCTTGGCTCACATGTTTGATCATACTTCCTCTCATGCTGCGAGAGTACCTACTCTGAAATATTATTTTTTTGGGGCATTCTAAGATCTACAATCATCCCTGGTTCATTTATTGCGGGCACAATGAAAAAGGGGGTTCATAAACCTTTTTTTTTTTTTTTTAAAGTTTCTCTGCTCCAAAAATGCCTATTGTCGCTCTTTATTGGTCTAAACAGTCCTCACATCGGACAAATAATGTAGGAAGCCATGTTCAAATGTCCTTTTTTTGTACATTCTTTGCAATCACTTACTTCCTGCTAACATATCTTCTTCCCTAGTTGTGCACTGTGAGGGCTGAACTGCAGCTGTCTTCAGTTTTTGCTGGTTTCAGATGCTTTTTACCATTTTTGCTTTCCTTTTTCAGCAAGTTAAACACATGCTAAGTTTGATTTACTGCATTGGGTTTGTGCAGAAAAAGGGCCACACCAAGTGTTACGCCATTCACTCAACATAGATGTGACCTCCATCAAAACTCTTAAGTAGAGAGTCAGAACTTTAAGCTTGTTATATTTCAAATTTAATGCGCTGGATGGGTGCCATTACAACTGGAAATATATCACTGTCCCAATACTTACAAACTACAATGTGTAACTCTGAAGAGAAGCAGAACTAAGAGAGTGAAAGGATAGATCAAAGAAAGATATAAAGGAGGAGTGCTGTGCTGGAGGGGCACAGGTGGAGAGAAAGAACCAGAGCGAGTCAAAGGAGGGATAAGGAGCGATAGATCACTCAGCACCTTTGATAAAATCCTCCTCTGGCTTAACCGCACCTAACCACTCCCATACACTGTAACCAGTGCACTGCTCTCTAGAGCTACTGTGCAACAGACAAAGCTACTGACAGAGACGAACCTTAAAGTAAGTCTGAGAATGAGAGGCGAGGGAAGGAGGAGGAGGATAGCAGATTGGGCCCCCGCCCCTTCAACACACAGGGCCCTCTTGACTTGACCCTGGTGAAAGATGTGTAAGTATGGAGTTAATCAAAAGTGTGTTAGGATAACAGGCAGGGGGCCCTTTATGAAGCAGCACCAGGGACCCCACTTCCACAGAGCTTGCAGTGTGAAGGATGCGTTTTTCACACAGGAGTCGTGGTTGTGGGCCGGGGCAGGGGAATAACACCAGGTAGTCTGTCTGCTGGTGGCAATAAACTGGGATCCGTTCGGACCTCAGCAAAGAGCCCACCAACGTCTCTGCATGATGACATGAACATCAACCCCAGGCGCCCACCTGATGACAAATGCACGGTCTTGGGCCCTGTGTGTTAACAGGAAATGTAACATTAAAAGAAAGTTATTACACATCCCATCCTACTGAGCTATTTCTGCTTTTTCTTCAAGATATCCACAACAGTAAAACACCACAGACTGTATAAATTAATTGATGTAGCCACTGTGATGTCATTCATTGGTTTGAGGACTCCAATTTTGAAGCCTTGAGTTTGACATTTTGACTGTCACCATCTTGGATTTTTTGAGCCAGAGGTGACCATGTCTGGACGAGAGGATGACTCTAGTGCTAGCTGTCTTGGTTAGCATGGTGCATATAGTCCATGGTGTTAATGCTAATGCTACGTTTCATGAGCGAAAAACAGGCTCATAAACAAAATGTACCACAAAAAATTTAACATCCGACTCTATATAAAGGGTCTTACTAAGACTTTGAGGCAACCAACATGTTACAATTACACTTTAATAAACTAAAAACACACTGAAATGGTGACAGTCATGGCTACACCTTTACTCAATAAATCTGGGGTTACACCATGGTTACGTTACCTAACCAGCGTTGTCACTGTGGTAGCAAATTGTCAACTGGCACAAACCTGTAACTCAAAGTGGCCATGCCCTTAATTATGTGTAACTTTAAGCTTTAATCAAATGTGAACAGGTGAGTTATTCAAGAATTCACTTCCTGTACAGTTGTGATGAACAGAGAAATTAGCTATAGAGACCAAAACCTTTTTTATTTATTTATTTTATTATTATTATTTCTGCTGGAAAGTTTCACATTTTAACATGTGAATCTATGGGGATTAGGGCTGCCCCCTAATAGTCGACCAAACGTTAGTCAACCAGAAAGGTCGTTAGTTGGCAAGATTTCATTGGTCGCTTAGTCACAGAAAAAAATAAACAAAACAAAACATGAAACTATTCGCCTTGTCGAAATAAGTCAAAACCTATATGACTGGACCATGTGGGAATTCAATTTGAAAGGACGAACCCAAGGTGATATGTAAACTCATCTTCATTGGTCGACTACAAACATGACGTATCATCTGAAACATGGAAGTAGCTACATGCCCATTAGCAACCTAGCACAATCATTACTGCTTTGCCGACAGCGTCATTAACAGGCGGCTCGCTCAGTGTGTGACGTGCACTTGTAGATAAAATATAGGCCTATATTAATGAAGGTTCATTAGTACAGTTTTAGTGTTAACAATGTTACTGAGACTATTCTTTCTCAGACCTTCAACTCAAACCACTGTGTTGCCCCGCCCAAAATACATCATTTAAAAATTGAATTAATATCATAAACATGTGGGCAACTCGTCATCTAATGGCCCTAAATGATGACTATTGGTTGACTAGGAAGATTCTTAGTCGGGGGCAGCCTTGATGGGGATTGACTCACTCTTGGAGCCAGCCTCCAGTGGCCATTCAAAGAACTGCACTTTCTGGCACTTCTACGTCGGCTTTATTTTTCAGCCCTGGAGGTTGCCCCTTGTAACCTACAAACACACACAGTCCTCCCGCAGACCTTACCTCTGTAATAATGAAGAAGTCATCGCCAGGTTCTCCCTGCACCACTATCTTCTCTCCATCCTCAAACTGAACGGGCTCCAGAGCATCGGCCACAGTCAGACGTTCCCACTTATCCAAAGACTCTGTGAGCAGATCAGTGAGAACAATGTGTTATTTACACTGATGAATACAACAGCAGATAAATAAACATGTATTCTCTGTGTTTTTCGTGTGTTCTGTGATCTGAGATGACGTCTCTTGCTAAACTCTACTAAACTGGTGGGAACGATAATTCCTACTTTGGTCTAATCCAGTCATTCATCAGGGACCGTTACATCTCAGATCACCCTTGCCTCCTCCCTCTTCTCATGGAGCCTCATGGAGCTAAAACCTTTAAACTAACACCTTAATCTGTAAGATCTCAGTTCTGCAGATTGTGGGGTGTGCTGACAGAGAGCTGACCATACAATAACAGAAGGATCTAAAGTTTTATCCCAAAGACATGATCGCTCAGTGTAAACTGGCACAGATAAGAGCATCTGCTTGGTGCTTGTAAAGTTAATATGTAGAGGATATACTTACAGTGTGAGATGTAATCCAAAAAAAATGAAGTGTAATGCAAACCATAGTGAGAGTACTGTCGGTTCAGTGGCTGAGATTCATCAAGAGAATCTAATGCTGTTTTGAAACTGAATATTTCCCCTCTGTTATTCAGCTACACCTCAGGGACAGGACTTATATTAGTATAGGTTGTATTAACAGCTATTAAATCAACTGAAAATATATAGCTAAAACCATTTAGATTGAGTGATAAGCAACTGTGAAACCTCAGAATAGATATTTATTTCTAAGGCTCTATTAAATGTGCACGACTTGTGAAACATGTCCTGCCAAAACCTGTGATAGGATCTATCTTTCTCAGTTTTTGTTGATCCTGAGAGCTGGTGGCGACAGCTGTCTTTCCGACTGTCCGACCACATGTACAGTGACGTGGTTAGCCCCAGGATATTTCTAGAAGCTGTTGGTATTCACACAGAAACCAAAAACACAGACGGTCACACATCTTCACTGGGAAAAATGTTCCAACCAGAGGAGTTTTCAGCAACTCTGAACTATTGATATATATAGCAAGAGGAGCCACTAATAACTAAATACCACCACACAGATGATTCACCAAATGAGCACATCCTTCTTTCACAATTCGGTGGATTACTGTTGCCTTATCTTAACAGTCTATACATCTAAGAGTGGAATGTGACTTATCTGCAGCAAAAAGCTCCTCATCTTGAGTTTTGTCTGGATAACAGGGTGAGTCAGTGTTTTGATTTGACTAAGACGTGAGTTAGAGGTGTAAACTACAGCAGATTCTTTTTGTCTGAGACTATTGTCTCCTGATGTGCTCAGTAACCGATCCCAGTGTGTAAATGTGTATGTTCTTAGGATTAACTAAGGTGAAGTCTGATCAGTCGGAGGTGTCCAGTGTCCCCTCTGGTGGGGCCGCGGTGTCTGCCGGCCCCAGATGGATGTCCTCTGTCTGGCTGGAAGCTAAAGGCAGCAGGTCCTATAGTAGTGATCCTTAACAGCTCGGCATGTAACACGATACACAAATGTGTCGACCAAAGAACCTACATTTCACGCTCCGCAGAGCCTGAACCCACTTGGATCACCTTGCAACACACATATATGGTATGTTACACAGGGAATTGGCCACTAGGATGTGTGACAAAGAACATGTTGTTTTTCACCCCCTCCTTCACTCCTCGACATCAAGGGCTTGTACCCAATTTCGTGGCTATCTGGAAAATCAAAGACAAACAAAAACACTCCCGCCTCTGACCCCTCCTCCAATTCAAAGAGGTGGAGCAGAGAAGCGGAGCGACAGAAAGAGGGATGAAGAGAGGAAAAGCACTTGGAAGAGGGAGGCGGGCTTTTGAATACAGGCCTCGACAAGGCTGTCAAAAAGGGAGACGCAGAAGAAAGGAGGGGAATGAAAAGAGAGTGGATCTCGCAGAGACTCTCTCCTAAGACCTGAATTGAGTGTATGTGTTTACTCAGCCAGCTAATAACTCTGTACAGGGGGCATGGCCTTACTCCATACACCACACACACACGATCAAGTGGAAGGGGATGAGATGTCAGTTCCAATTGCAACTCGTTTTGAAAGTCTGAATGAATCTCATTCGCCGTTCCTCCGACGGCCTGTGCAGGCTGGTGTGATCCAAATTCCAATGGGAAAAGAGAGGCTTATGTTAACTCCCTATTCTTTAATTGTCCACACAACGACATTGCAGTGTGTGACTGGCTTTAGTATGAACAGTGCGAGAAGATTAGGACTGTACACACAGACCTTACTCAGCTGTGGGCCTTGTGTGACAACGTGCGCCTGTGTTTATGTGGGCAAATCTACAGTATATGTTGCACCCGGCAGATTTAACTGCCTGCACTCTGGACTCTCTGACCTGGTGTTTAAAATTAATGCGTAGCATACACGTGCAAACACACTCCACACTACACCACATTCCTAAATGCAAGAAATAAAGGGTATAGCAGAAACATGGCATGCTCATTACATGATACATTTTTAGACATTCAGACCTACCAAGGATGGAAACCTTGCTGAGGAACTCTTCATACATCTTTCTCTTCCTCAGTGTGCTGCCCTGTAAGACAAACACAGGAGAGACATTCAGCATTAGACACACACACACACACACACACTCTGAAAGCGTATGTAAAATTGAATATTGGGATTATCCTGCAAAACATTGTGATCATGGTTTCAAGAGGAGAAACTGATTCAAAGGTGCAGTGTGTAGGATAGAGGGGGATATACTGGAAGAAATGAGGTATTATAAAATAAGTACATTTTCTTTAGTGTGTAATCACCTGAAAATAAAAAACTGTTGTGTTTTTGTTGCCTCTACAGTTGCCCAGAATGTACAAACCAAACACGAGAACTCTAGAAAGACGCATTTTCATGTCGGGCATCACAGTTAGCAGCCCTGCTGTGTCGAACAGCATCAGAAAAACACTGATTTGTAAGGTAAAACTGCTTTATTCAGTGTTTTTACCGGTTTAAATCACTGGGTCTGTTTGCTTTGGAGAGGAAGAGATCTCTGCGGATAATTTGGCTCCTAATAGAAACATCCTGAACGTTTGGATCTTAAGTCATCAGGCAAAAAATTTGAGCAGTGGGCTAGTGGCCCATCTGTGACAAGCCAAACGTCATTAAATAAACATTGATTTGTAACATAAACTGCTTGATTCAGTGTTTTTACTGGTTTAAATCACTGGATTTGTTTGCTTTGGAGAGGACGAGACCTCTGCAGATAATTCTGCTCCTGGTAAAAATCTCCTGAACAATGAACACTGAGGGAATTCTAACCAGGAGAAGTTTCAGCTGGTTGAAATCTGTAATCCTCACCACTGGACACCACTAAATCCACCTTAATCTTACACCAGACCTTTAACTATATTTTTCTGATAATACTTATATTCTAGAACTTTTACTCAGGCCAAATACTGTGCACAAAACACCTTCAGTTTTCTACTTAAGTATGACACTTACAGCTTAATTTCTCCTTAGCTGAGGGGCTTACACAGTCGCACCGAATCGCCATTGAACTGTTAAGTCACTCACTGCATTGAAAGAGATATTACAGAGGTAAAAGTGTTCATGGAGATTGTTTGTTTACTTGGACTCATACTTCTGATTCTTATTGTCATCTTACAAAGTTGGCTCATAGTTAGATAGTCAAAAAAAAAAAGGCAGAGGAAAAGAAGAAAAGAAAACCATGGTCAGAGGAAGGAAAGGTATACAATCATAGAGTAGTAACTGAAACAATGTTTTAACTTTGATAATGAAAAGATTTTGTCAATAAAGATCATTCTTTTCACTAATTAAACATGTCATTATGTTTTGATATGGTCAATGTAAGATCTCTTTCTTTCTTTTCCTACTTTCCTTTTTCTGTTAATTAAATTTCATCAAAATTACAAATTCAACAAAAATCAGTAGTGTCATATTACATTATAGATTATGGAGACATTCAAATTAAAATTCCAGTATGGGGTAATCTATCACCAACATTATAGACACAGTTCATGAGGTCACACTAATGGAGGTGTGTATGACTTGTGTGGTAATTTTCATCGCTTGTGTGTGTGTCTGTGTGTCTGTGCGTGTGTGTGGCCCACCCCACCCACCAGGCATGGGGACTTTCCCCTCGCTGCCTCTGCTATGAACGTCAGGTGCTTCCTGACAAGTCTAGACCCAGAGGACCCCCTTCCCTAACTGCATTTCTCCGTTTTTTCTCCCTCCTTCGTTGCACAGAACCGCTCGGAGAAAGCGGGAACATAAAGAGAAACAGAGAGAGAGTGAGGAGAGACGATCTTGTCCGCCCTGTGTCTGCCTCTGCATATGGAAATGATATATTGAGGCTTGGGGTGTCTTTAGTGCATAAGTGCCTGAGTCCCGCTGCTGCCTCTAATTTCATATAATTTCACATTTTGTCTTAAAAGGGGAGAAAATGTTCCCAAGTGAGCCAACGTCAAGCTCAAAATCGTAAACAACTTGATTAAAGGAATTCTAGCCTGCATCGCCTCCCTCCTGGATAAATGATTTGAGTGAGTGTGTGTGTGTGTGTATGTGTGTGGTGTCAGTGTGTGTGTGTGTGTGTGTGCGGGAGCGTGCAGTCTGTTTTAAGTTCTGCCACTTATGTTTCGTTGCTGTCTCTGCAGAGAAGAAACTTCATGCTCATTAAGCAAGCAAATACAAACACTCACACATGTATACTCTACCTCTAACACAATCTCGCACAAACACACACATGCACCTTCCACAAAAATGTGGAGTTGGTCCCCTGATTTCATAGCCTCCCCACAGAGCTCCTCAGACAGGCTTGCTGGGCTTAAAGGCTTACCATGCGTACATAACATTACATTACACAGCAGGTCTGATTTATGCGACTGGTGTAGGAAGGGCTGGGTGGGCCAACATGGGGGTTGACCGGGCTGGATGGAATGAAAATGATACTTCTCCAAATTTCTGATTCTAAAATTTCATCATTCATTTTGTTGGTGCGCATCATTTTTTTTCTCTCTTTGCATTCTTTTTATCTGTCCTTATCCTTCCTGTCTACTTGGGAGGGCCTGAGCACATGTTTCATGTACAAAACTCCCCTACTCCTGTTGTTGGCCCTAATGTGTTCGCTCCTCCCGCGGTTAAAGATGAACCAGCCTCTGTGTCTGCTCGCCGTCTTTGAGGTAGGATCATCAAAGAGTTGAGGTGTGGAGTCAAGCCAGACTAAACCAACCGTACCTCACGCCTCATCCCCATCACCTTCATCTCTGTCCAATGCGAAACACATCCCTCCTTATTTCTTGGTATCATTCCTCCTTGTCTCATTTTGTCTTGTGTTCTGTTTGTTGACAGTGGTCTGTCAGTTTGTTAATGGCTTTGTCTGTAGCTGTGTGCGTTTAAAGACTGAGATGACACAACAAGGTGGGTATTGTATGACTGGCAGCAACACAATGGAGAGTGTGTTTATCACAGGGAATGGTATCACATTGTTTACTAAATGCACTCCAGGATAAGGAGGCGAGGAGGTGGTGAGGGGGTAAGGTGAGATTACAGACATATTCATATTGTTATCAGCATGCTCAATGGCTGAAATTGCTTCAAGGCCAGTTTGGATGATGCTGATTGGTATGGGTATATGTCATTTTTGCCATTGGGTCGTGGCACAAGGTACAGGCTAAAGGAAGAATTAGAACTGATGTCTTCAGGGGCAAATGCAAACATGTGGATGCTATAAAACTGAGCTAGTATTAAATGTTATATTCATTATCAATCAATCAGTCAATTAATTTTTTGATAACCTGATGAACTGTTTAGTCTATGAAATATCAAATAATTGTGAAAATGCTCCTCAGAGTTTCTGAGAGTCCTCAAAATGTTCCTTATTGTCAAACTAACAGTCATTTTCCGTAACTGCTTATCCTGTTAGGGGTCAGGGGGTTGCTGGAGCCTATCCCAGCTGACATTGGATGAGAGGCAGGGTAAACCCCGGACAGGTCGCCAGACTATCACAGGACTGATACATAGAGACAGACAACCATTCACGCTCACATTCACACCTGCGGGCAATGTAGAGTCACCAATTAAGCTGCATGTCTTTGGCCTGTGGGAGGACACCAGAGTACTCTGAGAAATCCCACACAACATGGGGAGAACATGCAAACTCCATAAAGGGCAGAAGGGCACCAGGAACCCTCTTGCTGTGAGGCAACAATGCTAACCACTTCACCACCGTGAAAATGCTCCTCAGAGTTTCTGAGAGTCCAATGTGATGTCTTCAAAATGTTTCTTATTGTCAAACCAACAGTCCACGACCCAAGTAAATTCAATTTATAATGATATAAAACTGTAAAAAGGGAAAACCTCAACATCTGAGGACCTGTAAACAGGGAATATTTCTACATTTTTGCTTGATTGTATATTAATCAAACAGTTGATCACCAGAAAATTAATCAGGTTTGATAAGGACTTCATCTTTTCAGTTCTAATTGAATACGCTCTACTCTACAAAGATTCTACTCTACAAAGACAAAGACTTGGAGACTTGGAATATATTTCAATGGCTTTAGCCTGTGATCAATTGGGATAGTGTTTTGTGAGCTTCACTTAGATCAACAAAAATTAACTCATTGACCTTGTTTCAGATTCCTGAAAAGCTTTCACCCAAATGCTATTAAAGAATTATACCAAATGACCATGCTTTAAGTTAAGTGTAATAATCTGTGGAAAGTATCCTGAATATGTGAAATATGTCATGACTGTGCAATAATTTATCACACTAACTCTGCCATAATACCCTATTATTATGCTTATTTATAGTTATATATATCGTCTTTAATGTGTCTGCTTGTCTTTGAATTTCTAAATGTACCCACTGGAAATACCAAATTTTGCAGTACAGCTGCTCAATGACAATAAAGGCACTGATCGGTTGAATAATGTATCATAACAATATTTTTTATTTTGTTTCGATATATGTCAACACACATGCAATCAGCAGAGGTAAAATATGTTTAGGGATACGGTTGCTCCAGATGGAATCTCTGAACCCATCAGCTATCTGTCTGACAGCCAATATTTCGGAAGTTCTGTTGTGGCCAGCGAATATCTGTATGACGGATATCTGGGCCAAGACTTTCTCTTTGGTGTGCCATTATTGTTTACAGTCTGATTAGCAACCTGAGACACAAAAATGAAGCTGGAGTTTAGAGACGATAACCTTCATAAACAAAGATCTGCATATAAATGCAGATAAATGAAAAAACAAGGGAAAACGTTGTCAGATGTGTCAGTGGGTTCCGATGAGTTATCAGATGAAAGCTGATGGGTTCCGAGATTGTGCTCTGCCTCTCTTGCTCTCTATACAGACTATTACCTGCATGCAACCAAAGCCCACTCAAAAGTGACTGAGTCAATGCTACTCAGAATACAAACGGACTACAAACAGAAACCAGAACGCTTCTGATACCAAGATCTTGTCCGACAGATTCTGCATTCATACGCACATATCTGTTTATAGAATTCATGAACAGAATTCATTTTGATGTTTTAAAAGAAAACCAAATATTAACTTATAGATATATCAACTTGTTTTCTTGAAGGTGATTGCACAGATGTAAAACTGTTCGGCCAAATTATCAATTAGACAATGTGGAGATCCAGCAGAGACGCAGGACAGCAGAGAGGCAGATGTGCAAACAATGAAACTGATGGTAGCTGTAGCACACCTTCTCGCGCTCCTGACTAACTAGCTGCAGACACAAGCACTCACCATAATTTTACTGGGAAACACACACACACACACACACACACACACACACACACACACACACACACACACACATACTTAGACACAGAGAATGCTTGTTGTGTTGGCCTACGATGTTGCCAGAATACCACACTTTATAAAAACAGCTTTACAAATCATTGACAGCAATAATTAACTACAGGTTCACATAATTGAATTCTGCTTCACCCCGTCTCCCCTCCTGCTGCTGCTGGAAGGAACGAAGGAATGAGAGCTGGAGAGGGAGAGAGAATCCTCTCAAAGAAAGGTTACCAGGGCAGACTGTGCCCTCAGTTAAACTATGTGCTTAAGAGGTGACATGAGCGCTGGGCGGGCCAGTGCCAACTTTACATTGAGCTGAGCAGTCCAAACAACGACCTCCTTCCATCTCTGTGGGTGCAAACTGTTTGACACAGAGCAGAGCGTTCACTGTTGATGATGAAAGCTTAGATCCACACGGGTGTTTGGAAGGTTAATTGGAGGCTATCTTAATTTATTTGGAGCAAGGTGTTAAGAACATTTTGAGGAAGTATTTAGTTGGGCATGGAGACAGTAATTAGTCAGTCTAACAGCACCCAAAATGTGTGTGTGTGAATTTGTATGACAGCTAGGGCAGAGCACCTTGTGTTTCCAGTTTAAACATTTAGACATTCCTGCGAGATAAGCTCCCAGAGCTGGAAGTGTGTATCGAGGCATTAGGGTTGACCCTCTCTCCTCGACAGCCCTCCCTTTTTCCCCTTTTTTCGTCTAGCACCAGAGCTAGAGAGACATTAAGGGGAAGATACACCCGCTGGTGGAGGTGGTTTTTGTGTGTGTATGTAAATGCATGTGTGTGTGTGTGTGTATAGATTTTGAATATAAAAATGAAAGCAGCTATCTTAAGTGTTTTTAAGGAGTCTTAAGTGGTTGAGTGGGAGAAAATATTGCAATAGGAGGACAATAAATTATAAGACTGCAAAGAGTGTACTACAGTACATTTTTATTGTGTGTACATCACATTTAGGGTTTCTCTCACACCTGTAGTCTGTAGACCATGTGCGATTTGGAGTGAAGTTGCAACATTATTACATTTTTCATTTGGTTTGGTTAGCGTTTAAACTGCACTTTGTCAAGCACACCGAGCATTATAAACAAATGTCACATGGTTGAAGCAGTCGCTTGTCTATAGAGACAGAGCACAATGCGGCATACTATGAATACCACGCCCACCGGAGGGGGAAAACTATTGGCGCCACAATATGCAACAAAGGGCTGAAATGCTAACAAAATGCCTGAAGCTGGCTACAAACATTAGAATCAGCATGTCAAAGGATTATTTAGCACCCTATGTTTACCACACAGAGAAAGGTACATTGACAAACTCAGTATTATTGGTCTATCTCAGTGTCCCTTCTCCTTACCTTGCGTATCTTGGAGAAATGATACCACTGAACAGCCAGAATAAATCAAATTATCAGGTAAGATCATCATTTAAGATGACAAAACTCATAACCAGGCATTCCATATTTAAGTTAGCTTCAGCCTCTGCAGTTTATCTAGTCAAGTTAGCAAAATGCTTGCTGTACACAGGCATACTGAGTATTAGGATCCCACATTTTTCCCATATCTTCCTGCTGATGCCTCACGTCTTAATCCTTAAAAGCTCAGTGTTTTGGTTTGGCAGCTATGTAAAAACATAGTTATGGATTATTTCCCATGTTAGTAGTGCATCCCACCACAAAGCAGCTCCTAGGTAATTTTGTCTTTTTGCTAATTAACATAAATGACAAGGAGGCACCTTTTATGTAATACAAAGTCAATGGAGAGCGATCAATTGTTTTCCCCAAGCGAAACTAGCCAACCCTTTCTTGTCTCATAAATAATGGAATGACACCCAATTTATGCAGTCTTGGGTTTTCTGGTTTTGCTTACTGGTGAAAATGGGGGTGTTTTGAAAACACTCCCATTTTCACCAGGTAACGTAGCCTGTCCCCCCACCGCAGGAAATAATGGATTAATCCTGGAAAGCTGTTGATGTAGCACTTTTCTCCTTATGAAAGTAACACAGCGACTATTTGACTAATGGGAATTAGGTCGGATGAGAGCATAGCGACCAAATATTCGACTAGTCGACCAGGAGACTACAGCTCTACTATATTGTGTCATTGTGTGGGTGTTGAGGGGTTGAGATCTGTCATCTCTCCTGGGTAGTTCGAAGATGGAAGAAGAAAGGTCGTAACCAGATTTTTTCATCCTAAGGAAGAAACTAAAGAGGGTGCGATGAACAAGCCAAAATATCCTAAATAATATAATAATAAATTTGAATATTTGAACTAAGTTAAAACCCAGGTGTTAAATTCCTAATCTGTAGTGTATTGGAAGAATACTTAGGACTGAACAAGTCACTACTTCTGCAGACATTTGACACTTTTGCTTACTGTTACTGTTGAGTCAGAGAAACAAGCTTCATGCTATGCCCATTTGATTATAACATATACATAAATTAATTCATTCACAAATTCCACAAAAGCTAATACTTTGCATTTTAGAGCCACAACATAAATTGTATTTCCACTTGAGTATTCAACATCCACTGGAGATTCATGTGACACAATACCACTTTCTTTTCCATACGTCCAACATAAGCTGTAATGCACCAGCAAAGACACATTGGATCTTTAAGAAATCAGATGTTTTTATAAAGAAGGAAATATATTCAACAAGGGTACACACAATACATCTTGGTGAGGAACACTGAATGTAAACATGGCTTTTACAAGAAAACTCGACGGTGCACCCTTAATGTATACCCAATCAAGTTGCTACAGAGTAATAGCAATTGTCAATCAATCAATCAATCAATCAATCAATCAATCAATCAATCAATCAGTCAATTGTATTTGGTATGTTGAGAGAGTTTGAACTTAACTCAAAGTGTATCCTGAAGTAGTACGAGACAGAGTGTTGAAGTACATACCATCAGGATGCGCCGGTAGCTGTCTCGGTCGATGCCCCACAGTTTAAGATCAGTCTTGGCCTTGACGGTGGCAGCTCTGGGAGTCCCATAGATCAAGGCCAATTCTCCAAAACTACCTCCCTCTCCAATATTGGTCACCCACTCCCCGTTCACATACACCTGCAGACAGAACAAGAAACAGAGTGATTCAATGCTTCTGAAGAATGTAAATCATTGCTGGGTGAAAATGCTCAACTCTTCTACTCATCCTGAGACACCTCAATCCTTTTTCTTCTCCCCCTCTCCTTCTCCTCAGTTTCCGGGCAGTTTGATATGTTCACTGGGCTTGTCCCTAAGCATTTGATCCCCACTAAGCCCTCAAATGAGACCCTCTAAAAGGCCTTCTATCCCTCCAGTCTCTCCATCCATCCCTTTTATTTTCTCTGTCCTGTCTTGTTAGGACCTTCCCTTTGATTTGGAAGTGATGGAGGACAGTCTTCTCCATATAGGCACTCACATACTTGTTCACTTACATGCACACACACAAACACATGCACAGCTCTATTTAGGCCAGCCACTATAGCTCTACAGACAATACAACCTCATTGATACTCATTCAGGCTGTCTCTGGGGCCGTTACGGTTTCACCTGTTGACACACTATCCGCTATCTTGTTACCTTAATAACTCAGAGAGAAAGAAGGGGGTGGGGGTGGGGGGGGGCACGTATCCCTGCAGTGGCTGTGAATTGCCAGAATTGTCGCAAGCCATTATCCAAGGCTCAGAAAAGACCACGGGGGACTCATCCTTCACTATATATTGCGGTGGCCTCAAAGAGACACAGAGTGCTGGCTTCAGGTACGTCAAGCTTAGAAGAACAATCACATGAGTGTTGCAAAAGTGTTACATCAGAGCAAACAGTACAGGTAATAATATTTTTTTCACTGCACAGTTTCCTGTTCTAGTCCTCAAGTATCTCTTGTCCTGGAAGTCTTTGTTCGGTCTTCATTGTTGTACATCTGATCCCATAAGGTTCCACGTACACTTTCATGCTGTTTCAAATGTTCAAACAATCAGCATTACATTATAACAGGTTCAGGTATGGAATAGAGTTGGGTCGATTTACGGTTTTGCCAGTCTGGTTTGGTGTGCAAGCTTGAATCGGTTTGATTTTATGCATACCAGCTGAACCAGCATTTGTCATTAATTGAGCATGGCGTTAGTTCATGGCAGGACATGATGTCAAGCTCAGCTCACGTCCCAGCTACATCAGTTGGTCTCAAGCAGCCCAATCAACTGATGGAGCAGCTGATTGGTGGAAGGGAGTCACCTGATAGATCACATGATTTGTTTCTGTTCAATCAATTAGCAAATCTCTTTCAGGGCACTCTATTTAAACTGCTCTGGCCTGCCTACTGTTGCTGCTTCCTCTGCAAACCACTTCACAACCCACCTCCACCTCAGCTCCTCCTTTTCATGTTGTGTCTGACTTATAAATGTAATTGCCCTTTGTCATTGCTGCTGGCTCTGTTCTGTTCCAGGAAGCTGTTGCCCTCCATTGCCCAGGGAGGTTTGCTTTCTCTGCCTCAGGCTTTCCACATAAGCACATGGAAGGGCAGAGACCAAAGTTTTCTTTGACTTAAGTGGTTCTGACTGAATAAAAGTTCTGGCAAAGTAAAAAGTCGTCTACATCAGCAACCTGTGCCACAATAAAGAAGGAACTGCCAATTCATGAGGTTGAAATAAGGAATTGTCTACCAGATACCTTCTTATTTCACTACAAAACCCTTAATAGGGTGGCAGCTGGCTGGAGGGATATTGCCAGTGAAATTGAACGTTTCTAGTTAAAGCTCCAGTAGGCAACATTGTTTTGGTATAATTGAGTAAAAATTTTATAATATCCTCTAAGCATAATGTAAATCAAGTGGTCTGAGACAAGCAATAGGTTTCTGCACCTCACCATGGCTCTGTGTTCAGCCTCTAAAGAATCACTATAGTGCCAATGTGCATCAACCAATCAAAGGTCCTATTGGCTGTTCTACTGCATATGCACGTTCCCGTGCCGCCAGCAGAAGGGGAGAGCAAGCAGCAATGGCGAATAGTGCACCAGGTAAAATAACTATTCCAGCATTGGCTACAACTGTCTACACGGCTAAACAACCCAAAAAAAGGAAGACAGAACTCGGTTCCCCGGAGTCCCGGAGGGAGGGGAAGGGTGAGGTGGGGCCGGGCCCGGCCGGAGGGCGTGAGGGTCGGCCGTGGGAGCGGAGCCGAGGGCTCTCCGCGGAGAAAGAAAGCCGAGCCTCGGGGGTACGTGCGGGGCGGGCTGCTGCGTAGTGAGGGAGAGCTGAGGCTCCCAGAGAGGGAGAAATAGAACCAAGTAGGATAAAATACTCGCGTGCTCATCTGGTAGGAGGGGCTCAGGGCGGAGACGAACAAAACCTAACTCAAATAAGACTCAAAAATCAATCGTTTTTAGGCTTTCTACCTACTGCAGCTTCAATGATCACTACTAACAACCTACTTGCTGGCTATATTTTATGTCATGTCCAGCAAATATCACAATATTAAGTGTGTTTTCTGTTTAAAAAGTACAAATGTAGGAAGATAGCAGGTACGCCATTTTTCAAGTGTCTTATCTTGAGTGCACAGCTGATAGATATGTGGTTTGTTTATGAGGTAATAGAAGTGCATATATAACGGATTCAGTGCGGACAGAGAGCTCCAGTGTAACATGAGGCAACGTGATAGCCTGAGGGTTGTTTGCTATTAGGACATGGTGTCATTATGTTCCACCCGAAAGCAGCTGCTGAGTCAAGTGAAACACCTAGTGCTAAAGTTTAGTATATTTGTCCAGTTTGGCTTAATATCAAACTGGTTTAAACATTTTTACATTGGCCCAACCAAAGTATGGAACAGAAAAGCAGGACAAAAAACTTGCAGCAAAGGTAGTACATGAGGACTGAAATTGGAAACACTTGTACTGCATCGAGTCAGCCCTGTGCTTAAGGTAAAATGGAGTTCATGATGAAACAACTCAAGTCTTGAACCATGTATGCTGTTCCACAGCTGTCACTGAATTTTCGACATTCGAATATCTACAGTAAACTGCGTGTGCCTGGTGGTAATTAAGAAGCAACAAATCAAATGTACTGGAAGGTGGATGAGCAGACAGTGTTGCTGTGTACTTCTGTTTGTGGTTACTTGGAGTGTTTATCTGTGCATACCCATGGGCTGTGTAAGTGTGAGAGAGTGTCTTTATATGCTGTCTATTTGGCAGCAAATCTTTTATATCATTTCCAAATGCCAAATCTACTCAAATAATAATAACTAACGTACACTCAGTGGAGTGCAGATCTTGCCAGGCATCCGAGCAGCAGCCTTGGCTGATCATGACCACTTACAATTTTTGTAATTCCAGCTGATGCAGCGCAAAGCATTTTAGAAACATATCAGCAGAACATCCCCGAAGCTATGAAAATACACTGAAAAGATGGAAGATGGAGGGTTGTTCAATTTACAAATATGCAACTTGTATATATTACATAATTGATTTATATTTCTCTTTGAAACATGATTAAATCTTATCTCTTATCTTGTCTCAGTCATGTTAACAAGAAAGAAAGTAGTTATGATTCAGCATTTTCAGCCATGGTCTTGAATTCATTTCAGCATTCAGCATCCACACGCATGTGCCGCACGAAATGCATTTTCTAGTTCATCACTGTTTTCCATCTTTCATATGCTCTTACAGCCTTTACTACTAATACAACTGTTGCTAGTTTTGGGATTATGAATGTTAAATACATATTGTAACTAGGGATGCGTGCATTTAGTCGTCTTCATGATTAAACATCCGCCCCCTCTCTAGTCGGCACCAGAAATATTAGTCGGTTAAACCAATTAGTGTTTTATTCATGTGCAAGGCCTCTTAACTGTCACGCAGCCGCCCGCAACTAGTGAGTGCTACAGAGCCGTCAGAAAGCAGTCCCCATCCCCAATCCTCGAGTAGAGTGGAGTTTTTAAACAGCACGGTGGGAAACTGGAGATATGTCCTCTCGCAAAACTAATGCGGTTTGGCAGCACTTTGATCTAGAAAATGAAAACAAGGTAGCATGTTGGCTGTGTCAGAAAAAAATGGCATATAATCACTCAACTGCAGCAATGCGCAACCTCATTCATCTCAAGCATTTGGATATTAACCTGCACAGGAGGACGGCTGCTGCTGCTAGCGGTGCTAGCCACACACTTGACACACCAGACCAATTTGACATTGTTCCCCCGGAGATGCTGTGACCCAGCCTGGTTTGATAAGATAACCCAGCTCATCACAACAATAACCTCGCAAGTTATGCTTCTGCTTAACTCTGTCAAAGGTAAAGGCTTCAGGAAGTTAATGGAATATGTTGAGCCTGAATACACCGTGCCGGGACGCAAAAATGATAACCTCCTGGCTGGAGTACATTCACCATAAAATTAGTGTTTTCCTTTCTTTAGACTGGTCAACTAGTCGAACTTAAAATTTTCATTTAGTTGCCAGGAACATCCTTAATTGTATGTAGTATTAAGAATGTTATTATGTATCGTTATCGGGATATGAAATGACCTATGTCGTGATATGATATTTTGGTCATATCGCCCAGCCCTACAACGAAGCCCAAAATGTGGCCTGCAACAGATGGTAAGACTTGTTTTTAGCCAAGACGATTTCTGGAAAAGTTCAGCCGTTACCAGCTGGTTAGGAGGCAGCAGTTAATGACGATATAAAACAGCTAATAAAACAGGTTTTTCAAAAACTGTGAATGACCACAACCAAGAGAGCTCCTTGAGCATATAGTCATAAATGTGCACACAAAATATTAGGCATTTACTTATATATGAAATAAATCCCTTCACAAGACACATTGAATTCTTTAATTAGTACTTTATTATTCATATTATAAAAATTATTATTATTGTAAAATATGTGGGGGAAACTGCAGCACCCAGAGAAAACCCACAGCACGTGGCAGATGGTAGATTGAAAACTGTGAGGTCACATCTTCTAACCAATAAGCACGGGGCTGTCCTTAATTAACTGAGTAATAGTTTGACATTAAAAGATTATTTTGTCAAACTACTACTGTCAAACTATTACTGAAAAACAGGAGTTTTAGCCTCTGTTTTTCACTCCAATGCCAGGGTTTGGTGTTACACTCTTAAAAAATTTAAACTAACTTGAGTTGTTTCTGTAACGTAGTGCTGGGTTACTTTGGCCCCGGAGCACAGCGATACCGGGGCCAATTATGGAGGCAGACCTGGGGCAGCTGTTGCTAAGCGTCTGATGGTGGGGCTTTTTTTTGTTTTTTTATGTGTGGGGAAACTGGAGCATCCCAGAGAAAACCGCACACAGCAGGAAGTTTTATCCTCTACCTTTTACCTATCCAAATTTGGCCCCGGTGCCCAGGGATACCAGAGCCAATTATGGAGGCCTCTACTTTTTACCCCAGTGCCAGGGCTTAATATTATAAATAAATTTTTTCCAGCCTTTACGCTTCTTTTTTGGGGGCTTTTCCTGCTGCCCAGAATCATCACGTTCCCTAATGATGTCCTCAATTTCTACATAACATCCAAGCTCTTCTTCCTGGCCTGGGTTTTCAGTGTCGGGCTTTTCATGCTGCCCCAAGTCATCATTATCATTAATAACGCCAAACTCCTTTGCTGCGTTAAATATGACGGTTCATGGGCAGAACCCTATCTGGTTGGCCACGTTCAGTGAAAGCATCCCACCCTTGCCAGAAGCCATCCTCTCCTGTGCTTCTATAATGCTCTCGTCAGCGTATTCAGCAAAGTCCTTCCAGCATTTTTGCTCCTTGGGAGGCTTTTCATGCTGCCCAGAATCATAATCTTCAGTAATGATATACTCATGTTCTAGGTTAAAACGGACAGTCTTTGGGCTAGCCCCTTTCTTGCTACATGGTACAGCCTTCGGGTTGGGTTCCTGATCTACTGTGGACCCTGCTTCCTTGGGCTTTTCGTTTTGCCATGCAAGCTTTTCTTCAAGCTCGGCCACCTTCAATGTAAGCCTTTTCTCCCTCTCAATAGCCCTCAGGTTCTGCTGGTTGAGGAGGTCCTGCAGCACTTCAACCTTCTTGCTGAGAGCTTCATTTTTTTCTATAATCCTCTCTTTCTCTGCTTTTTCCGCTAGAAATTTTTCCATTATATCCTTAGCCCTAGCTCTACTTTCTTCAAGCTCCTGGAGGTCGGCCTTCCTCTCCTTCTCCAAGGCTTGGACTTTCCCTGATGTCTCTTGCAGGTGGTCTTTTTCATTGCACAATGATGACTGAAAGTTAACCTTTCTATCAAACAGAGGAAATTCCTTGATCATCCCTGCCACAGTGCTGTTGATGCTATCATATGCATCATGCAATGATTCAAGCGCATCATCCAGGCTGTCTGACCTCTCTGTCTGAACCCCCACTTTCAGCACTACACTTTCAAGGTTCTCTCTACTTAAAGCTGGGAATAAAGACTCCCTGGTTAATTTTTCTAAATTTTCCATGGCAGAGTAAAACATACTTTCACAGTGTGAATACTCTGCCTCGAGTGTCTCACCTGGCATCTTTGTTTTGCTCATTTTAAGATGTGTGTTAAACTAAAACGCGGTCTTGAGTTTAGGCACAATGAAAGTCATGCACTAATGCAGCCTGAGGTTCTTTGAATTCACTCATACTTACAGACTTGGTAGAGGTGTGTCGTGATGTCACAAAGGGTTCTATCCACCATAGAATTCTTTTTTTTTTTTTTTTTTTTTTTTTTTACAAACCTTTATGTACAAAGACACACACACACACACACACACACACACACACACACACGGAATGTTTTAGAGCTAGAGTGAAGAGGGGCTCAAAAATATTTTTTTAAAAAATGCACTTAGTTCACTGTCATGCCCACAGTTTCCATTCTACATAAACAATCTATACATCAAAACGCAGGAACATTTGTGCTGGTCGCAGAAATGTTACTATGGAATCACACACAGTTACACATTTGGCTCAGTGAGCCTCCAAGCAAAGGGAGAGACATTTTTTTTCACATTCACTCCTATGTAAACTGAGATGAGAAATTTCTTGAAAAGAGTTGGGAGGCACCAGATTTCTAACCTGCTGCCATGATCACATTTTTGACACCACATACATAAAAAATACATCTACACATCCAAGAGAATTACGTCTCTCTGGTGGTATCCATATGTTGTGTTTGAGAAGTTTCAACTCCATTAAATCAGCTGCCTGACTAGTTGACTAGTTGAACTTAAAATTTTCATTTAGTCGCCAGGAACATCCCTAATTGTAATGTATTGTACATACATACAATATTGTAACCACACAGTGCTCAGTACCTGTAGTACATGTACTGTGTATATGTAGTTTGCAGTACATATCAATGACTGAGCTACTGCTATCGATATTACTCGGTGGCGGTAGTAGGCACCCGTCAAAATTTCTTGTGAAATTTGCTAGGTTATGTTACAGCTATGTTTTTATTTATGATCTGTTTATGCACCAGTCAGCCATTATGGGTGGCCACAAGAGGAGTTATAGTTGTTTACAAGTACATTAATAAACACTTAAATATCAGCTGACAACCACATAGTGTTATAAACTATTCTTTATATGTTTCTATATTTCTTTATATGCAAAGCAGGGGAACTTAAACTAAAGTGTTACCAGAAACTCAATATTTAATTAAAGCTGCAAGCAGCGTTTGGCGGGACCTCGCACTTGCGCCCGTTTCCGCCCCCAGCTTATGTCGTCACTGTGAATTATTTAGAAATATCAAACATATTGCTACAAACATCAGAAAATCCTTACAGAGCTGAACGTTTTGATGTTTGAATGCTTTCTGTAGCTGTAGGTATGTACAAGTGATGTCACAGTATGCAAATTAGATGGGCAAATTTCTTCCCATCAGATTCCTCTTCCTTTATTTTGAGGAAGAGATGACAAAAACAACACAAAACAAAATAAATCTACTGTGTAAATCTGTTCAAAATGTTTTTGACTGAGATTTATGAAATCCAATATGGCTGTCTGCTGGTGATGCCACAATATGCAAATGAGATGAGTTAATTTACTCCTATCACAAACTTTGGGTTATAATGAATAGTTTTCTCATTTACAGTATGCCTTTATCTCTCACCACTGTCAAGCCACAGCCTTTTGAAATGTTGAAATGAAAATGGAATATTTTCCTCAATAAACTCTGGCACCTCAAGGGTTAAAATGGAGATGCTGCCCCTGTCATGTCTGAATGTAAGATGTAGAAACGCACAGACATCATGTTTCTGTGAGTTTGTGTGTGACAGCGGTTGCCATGGTAATTAAGTAAGCACACCTGGCAGAAGAGCAGAGAGAGACAGACAGAACACAGAGAGACCTCTTGTAGTGGAGATTTAACTTCTCGAACAAATTCTTCCCATTCCCAAACTGTTGGTCCAATCATGAAAATAATGTGATGATGAGAGAGATAAAGTTATACAAAAGATCTGTTTAGTAGCAGTTGAGATGGCATGTGTGCATCTTTAAAACTGATAAAATAAACGGTGTAGGAGGAGATGTGTTTTCTTGAGACCACGTTTGAGGCGAAATCTTACTTTGAAAGGTCAAATAGCTCACTTCCTGTTGGAATCAGGTCATGGGTGTCAATGCGTGATTTGTAAGTCAAACACACCAGTTTTGGTTTGATCTTGATACGACATTCCTACGGGCTGCAGTGGCCATTTTAGTGCACCTAGGTGGCGCTAGAGAGCCCATTGTGGCACTGTAGGGGTTAATAATGTGTATTCAAATGAAGTTTCTGCTGCTGTAATCTGTCCTTTAAAGATTGTGAGACAGACAGAGAGCCCTGTGGCTGTGTGTCTGTGTGTGCAGCCGTTGTCATGGCGATTAATGACTTGTCAGCACCTGTGGCACACACAGACAGCTCAGGAGAGCAGCTCACCAAAGGCTGTTTATAATGGGTTTTAACTCCTCGAACAAATGCTTCGCATACCCAAACCGTTGGTCCAAGCAAGAAAATAAAGTGATTTTGAGAGACAGCCACTTCTTGTGAACACACGTGCCGTGTTTTATATTTCTTGAGTCAAAAATGTGGTCAGAGGAGCGAGTTTAAAATGTGTTGCACCTCAGCTGTTTCCAGAAATTTCTCCTCTCAGATTACATGGGAGTGAATGAGAAAAAAATCGGTGCTCCCTTCGCTTTGGAGCCGCTCAGCAAAAATGTGTACGTGTGACAGATTCCATGTCAACATTTCTGTGAGCAGGACAAATTTTCCTACGTTTTGTGGTATAAATTGTGTATGTACAGTGAAAATTGTGGCCGTATGAGCGAGTTGAAGAGAAAATTCAAGTATGAGTAGAGGGCTGTGTGTGTGTGTGTCTGTGTGTGCAGCCGTTGCCATGGCGATTCCTGACTTGCCTGCGCTTGAGGGGCACACAGACCGCTCGTGAGAGAGCAGAGGAGCAAAGGCTGTTTTTAATGGGTTTTCACTGCTCGAACAAATTCTTCGCATACCCAAAGCGTTGGTCCCATCATGAAAATAAAGTGATGTTGAGAGACAGCCACTTGTCGTGAACGCACGTGTCAAATTTTATATTTCTCGAGTCCAAAATGGGGTCACAGGAGCGAGTTACAAATGTGTTGCACCTCAGCTGTTTCCAGAAATTTCTCCTCTCAGATTACATGGGAGTGAATGAGAAAAAAATCGGCACTCCCTTCACTTTGGAGCCACTCAGCAAAAATGTGTACGTGTGACAGATTCCATGTCAACATTTCTGTGAGCAGGACAAATTTTCCTACGTTTTGTGGTATAAATTGTGTATGTACAGTGAAAATTGTGGCCGTATGAGCGAGTTGAAGAGAAAATTTCTTGATTAATTTTCAGCTGCTCTTCACGCTAGTGATGACACCACCACACTAGCTCACGCAATACACACCCATTATAAAGTCTGAGAAGGGCTGAAAACTTCATGTATTTTAAACTGACTTTGTAGAAAAACTAAAAGAGATATTGAAAATTTGAATTAGTTCCTGAAAGTCGACAACAGCGTCAACATTTGAGAGTTGGAATGGAGTTTCTACGTCAATGTATGAATTCGTGATGTGTGGGTGAAGATGAGTGAGTTTGAAGGATTTTCTCATTGACTTCCATTATAACAAAGTTTTAGAAAACGCTGAATATTTTTGAAAGTTTGAATGGTATTGAAAAGTTTAATCATATGTAAAATGTCAGCAAAATGATGAATATTTTACCATTTTGAATGGAGTTTCTAGCTGAAAGAATGAATCGGTAGTCACAGTTTGAAAAAAGGTGAAATTTTTAGATTTTTGAGGATTCCGTAATGCATTCCAATGGGAAAAGGATTTGGGAAAAATCGGAAATATCTCGGAAAGTATGAACATTAGGAAAAAACTGAATACATCCGTGAATGTCCTAATTCAGCTGAACGTTTTCATGTTTGAACGGTTTTAATCGGTTGAAGTTTGTGGAACTAGTAGCGGTCCAACCGTTTTTGCTCCATCCGCTTTAATAGAAGTCGGAATTTTAACGTTGAATTCCCGGGAAAATATGAAGGTTATGGAAAAATTTGAAAGTTTCCGATAATGTCCTCATGAAGCTGAATCTGAAGAAGTTTGAATGGTTTGAATCGGTTGAAGTATGCTGAAGATAATTGATGTTGAAAAACGCGGCGGAAGAATAAGAAAAATAAAGAATTTTGGTAGTAGAAGAATATAGGTTGTGAATGCTTGCAGCATTCACACCCAATAAACGAAGCAAAAACAATAGGGTCCTCGCCTTTGGCGAGGACTGCTCTGTGAGCACTCCTCTGCCTTAGGGCTCAGTCCCTAATAATAATAATAATAATAAACGCTACAAGAACAAGAGGGTCCTCGCCCTTCAGCCTTCAGAAAGCAGTCCCCATCCCCAATCCTCGAGTAGAGTGGAGTTTTTAAACAGCACGGTGGGAAACTGGAGATATGTCCTCTCGCAAAACTAGCGCGGTTTGGCAGCACTTTGATCTAGAAAATGAAAACAAGGTAGCATGTTGGCTGTGTCAGAAAAAAATGGCATATAATCACTCAACTGCAGCAATGCGCAACCTCATTCATCTCAAGCATATGGATATTAACCTGCACGGAAGGACGGCTGCTGCTGCTAGTGGTGCTAGCCACACATTTGACACACCAGACCAATTTGACATCGTTCCCCCGGAGATGCTGTGACCCAGCCTGGTTTGATAAGATAACCCAGCTCATCACAACAATAACCTTGCAAGTTATGCTTCTGCTTAACTTTGTCAAAGGTAAAGGCTTCAGGAAGTTAATGGAATATGTTGGGCCTGAATACACCGTGCCGGGACGCAAAAATGATAACCTCCTGGCTGGAACACATTCACCATAAAATTAGTGTTTTCCTTTCTTTAGACTGGTCAACTAGTCGAACTTAAAATTTTCGTTTAGTCACCAGGAACATCCTTAATTGTATGTAGTATTAAGGATGTTAATATGTATCGTTATCGGGATATGAAATGACTTATATCGTGAGATTTTGGTCATATCGCCCAGCCCTACAACGAAGCCCAAAATGTGGCCTACAACAGACGGTAAGACTTGTTTTTAGCCGAGACGATTTCTGGAAAAGTTCAGCCGTTACCAGCTGGTTAGGAGGCAGCAGTTAATGACGATATAAAACAGCTAATAAAACAGGTTTTTCAACAACTGTGAATCACCACAACCAAGAGAGCTCCTTGAGCATATAGTCATAAATGTGCACACAAAATATTAGGCATTTACTTATATATGAAATAAATCCCTTAACAAGACACATTGGATTATTGAATTAGTACTTTATTATTCATATTATAAATATTATTATTGTTGTTGTAAAATAGGTGGGGGAAACTGGAGTACCCAGAGAAAATCCACAGCACGTGGCAGATGGTAGATTGATAACTGTGAGGTCACACCTTCCAACCAATAAGCACGGGGCTGTCCTTAATTAACTGAGTAATAGTTTGACATTAAAAGATTATTTTTTGTTTGTGTAATTCCCAAAATGTCAAACTATTACTGAAATACACGAGTTTTAGCTTCTGTTTTTCACTCCAATGCCAGGGTTTGGTGTTACACTCTTAAAAACATTACTTTGGCCCCGGAGCATAGGGATACTGGGGCCAATTATGGAGGCAGACCTGGGGCAGCTGTTGGTAAGCGTCTGATGGCGGGGCTTTTTTTGTTTGTTTTTTTTATATGTGAGGAAACTGGAGCATCCCAGAGAAAACCGCACACAGCAGGAAGTTTTATCCTCTACCTTTTACCTATCCAAATTTGGCCCCGGTGCCCAGGGATACCAGGGCCAAATACTCTACTTTTTACCCCAGTGCCAGGGCTTGATATTATAAATAAATTTTTTCCAGCCTTTACGCTTCTTTTTTTGGGGCTTTTCCTGCTCGCCAGAATCATCACGTTCCCTAATGATGTCCCCAATTTCTACGTAACATCCAAGCTCTTCTCCCTGGCCTGGGTTTTCAATGTTAGGATTCTCATGCTGCCCCAAGTCATCATCATCATCATCATTAATAACGGCCAACTCCTTTGCTACGTTACATATGACGGGGCACAACCCTCTCTGGTTGGCCACGTTCAGTGAAAGCATCCCACCCTTGCCAGAAGCCCTGCTCTCCTGTGTTTCTATAATGCTCTCGTCAGCGTATTCAGCAACGTCTTTGCAGCATTTTTGCTCCTTGGGAGGCTCTTCATGCTGCCCAGAATCATAGTCTTCATTAATGATATACTCATGTTCTAGGTTAAAACGGACGGTCTTTGGGCTAGCCCCTTTCTTACTACATGGTACAGCCTTCGGGTTGGGTTCCTGATCTACTGTGGACCCTACTTCCTTGGGCTTTTCTTTTTGCCACGGAAGCTTTTCTTTAAGCTCGGCCACCTTCAATGTAAACCTTTTCTCCCTCTCAATAGCCCTCAGTTTCTGCTGGTTGAGGGGGTCCTGCAGCTCTTCAACCTTCTTGCTGAGAGCTTCATTTTTTTCTATAATCCTCTCTTTCTCTGCTTTTTCCGCTAGAAATTTTTCCATTATATCCTCAGCCCTAGCTCTACTTTCTTCAAGCTCTTGGAGGTAGGCCTTCCTCTCCTTCTCCAAGGCTTGGACTTTCTCTGATGTCTCTCGCAGGTGATCTTTTTCATTGCACAATGATGACTGAAAGTTAACCTTTCTATCAAACAGAGGAAATTCCTTGATCATCCCTGCCACAGTGCTGTTGATGCTATCATATGCATCATGCAATGATTCAAGCGCATCATCCAGGCTGTCTGACCTCTCTGTCTGAACCCCCACTTTCAGCACTACACTTTCAAGGTTCTCTCTACTTAAAGTTGGGAATAAAGACTCCCTGGTTAATTTTTCTAAATTTTCCATGGCAGAGTAAAACATACTTTCACAGTGTGAATACTCTGCCTCCAGTGTCTCACCTGGCATCTCTGTTTTGCTCATTTTAAGATGTGTGTTAAACTAAAACACGGTCTTGAGTTTAGGCACAGTGAAAGTCATGCACTAATGCAGCCTGAGGTTCTTTGAATTCACTCATACTTACAGACTTGGTAGAGGTGTGTCGTGATGTCACAAAGGGTTCTATCCACCATAGAATTCTTTTTTTTTTTTTTTTTTTTTTTTTTTACAAACCTTTATTGTACAAAGACACACACACACACACACACACACACACGGAATGTTTTAGAGCTAGAGTGAAGAGGGGCTCAAAAATATTTTTTAAAAAATGCACTTAGTTCACTGTCATGCCCACAGTTTCCATTCTACATAAACAATCTATACATCAAAACGCAGGGACATTTGTGCTGGTCGCAGAAATGTTACTATGGAATCACACACAGTTACACATTTGGCTCAGTGAGCCTCCAAGCAAAGGGAGAGACATTTTTTTTCACATTCACTCCTATGTAAACTGAGATGAGAAATTTCTTGAAAAGAGTTGGGAGGCACCAGATTTCTAACCTGCTGCCATGATCACATTTTTGACACCACATACATAAAAAATACATCTACACATCCAAGAGAATTACGTCTCTCTGGTGGTATCCATATGTTGTGTTTGAGAAGTTTCAACTCCATTAAATCAGCTGCCTGACTAGTCGACTAGTTGAACTTAAAATTTTCATTTAGTCGCCAGAAACATCCGTAATTGTAATGTATTGTACATACATACAATATTGTAACCACATAGTGCTCAGTACCTGTAGTACAACCAATTGTGAATCCAATATAAATAATAGACATCAGGAAGGATTATGGTAAATATAAGAAAGAGCACAAACATCAGCCCAGGATATGCAAGCAACATTTCCCAAATTTACAGTATGAGTTAAGGTTACACAGCTTAGAGAGATCTGTAAGGACCGACTTGTGGTAAAAGGAAAAGCTGCTACACCCAACTAGATCAAGTGGTTTCAACACGCTGACTGGTTGAAAAGAGACAAGACACAGACTGTAAGACTACTGGTGAAAACTAAAAACCATGTTTCCCAGTAAAAAGCCTCTGTTGTGAAAGTAAGATTATCACACACTGAATATCAGATGTTACACAACACTACTAATGTTGAAGATAACTGAGAAAAAGAGAAATAAACAATCATGCAAGGAAAAAGAAGAGAATATGCGCACAATTTAACAAACAAAAACGTAATTAGATCAAACAGGCAACGTTTCATTCGGCCTAAACTAGCATTACCGTCAATATGTCAAGTTATAGTTTGCATCCATGTCTGTCCAGACTCATATAATATAGACTGGTGACAAATTAAAGGAAAAACCTGAATGAAAGAGAGGAACTTAAAATTTTCATTTAGTCGCCAGAAACATCCGTAATTGTAATGTATTGTACATACATACAATATTGTAACCACACAGTGCTCAGTACCTGTAGTACATGTACTGTGTATATGTAGTTTGCAGTACATATCAATGACTGAGCTACTGCTATCAATAGTACTCGGTGGCGGTAGTAGGCACCCGTCAAAATTTCTTGTGAAATTTGCTAGGTTATGTTACAGCTATGTTTTTATTTATGATCTGTTTATGCACCAGTCAGCCATTATGGGCGGCCACAAGAGGAGTTATAGTTGTTTACAAGTACATTAATAAACACTTAAATATCAGCTGACAACCACATAGTGTTATAAACTATTCTTCATATGTTTCTATATTTCTTTATATGCAAAGCAGGGGAACTTAAGCTAAAGTGTTACCAGAAACTCAATATTTAATTACAAATAGCATTTTTTTCCAACAAGATCATCTCACTTTGTGGAATGAAAGCTTTAATTTCCTTTGTGGTGCACCCATATAAATACAGGCCAATGTCTGTAAGTGAATACACTTGTGTGCAGACATGGAGGGGTGTTTACATCAGTGGCAGTGGTTGTGCAGTTTATGGGATGCCAGCAGATTTACACCCCTGTCTAATGAGAGACATCTCCACACTTTAATAACCTCGGCACAGAGATTTAAGTAGTTTACTGAGCTGTGGCTGGGAGGCAGCAGCTGTCTGCAGATATAGAGGGGTGGATTGTAGAGAGAGGTGAAGGAGACACAGATGAGCATGTGGGTGAGACCAAGGGCAGGGGTCTTCCCCCAACGTGGGTGCAGAATGATAGGATCCTGGCTGTGGGAGCAGATGCCTAAGATTCACTGCTGGCAGACAGAAAGAGGTTTAAGTCTCAGCCCAGAGAAGGCCACCTCCCTCACACTGACGAAGACGTTAAAGACATAAAGCGACGCTGCAGCTGCTGGACAAAGCTCCAAACCAACTGTGAATCCAATATAAATAATAGACATCAGGAAGGATTATGGTAAATATAAGAAAGAGCACAAACATCAGCCCAGGATATGCAAGCAACATTTCCCAAATTTACAGTATGAGTTAAGGTTACACAGCTTAGAGAGATCTGTAAGGACCGACTTGTGGTAAAAGGAAAAGCTGCTACACCCAACTAGATCAAGTGGTTTCAACACGCTGACTGGTTGAAAAGAGACAAGACACAGACTGTAAGACTACTGGTGAAAACTAAAAACCATGTTTCCCAGTAAAAAGCCTCTGTTGTGAAAGTAAGATTATCACACACTGAATATCAGATGTTACACAACACTACTAATGTTGAAGATAACTGAGAAAAAGAGAAATAAACAATCATGCAAGGAAAAAGAAGAGAATATGCGCACAATTTAACAAACAAAAACGTAATTAGATCAAACAGGCAACGTTTCATCAGGCCTAAACTAGCATTACCGTCAATATGTCAAGTTATAGTTTGCATCCATGTCTGTCCAGACGCATATAATATAGACCGGTGACAAATTAAAGGAAAAACCTGAATGAAAGAGAGGAGAAACGTAACAAGTGAGAGAATCTGGTGGCTGTTATGCTGTGGGGGGCAATTTGCTTGCATGATTTGGGTCCACTTGTCTCCTTATAAGGAATCATTAATGGGTTTTTTTGGGTAATTGTGGTTTTCTTGCTTTTTACTTCTTGTTGCCACTTTTAAATGAGTTTCTCTTTGTTTTTTTATGCTGTGTCTAAGGACGCATTCACACTGGCGCTATTTGGTCCACTTTAAACAAACCCCGATCCACTTCCACGGATAGTTTGGTTCATTTGGAGTGGTGTGAACGCTCATTTGAACTAATTTGGAGACAATCCAGCGAACCAAAGAGAGGAAGTGAACCAAAGAGAGGAAGTGACGTAGAGCGCAGTGCATTTTGGTGTTTGGTGTTTTTCTGGTGACCAAGCCAGCTGAAGGGGATGGATTTCCGTTTTCGGTCCTGGCCAATTGATGAGCCGGGTTTTCTTCTTCCTCATGTTGTTTTTCTTCCTGGTCAGTGGTCATTTCGTGCAATACCGCCCCCAAACGAGCAGCTGTTGTAACTGCATGACATTTTCCAGGCAGTTTGGTCCACTTTAAAAAGTGCAGTGAAAGGGAACCGAACCAAATGAAGGTGTGAAATTTTTAGGCATTCCCCGCTCAATTGAACCGAGTCCCCGGGACTACCCTGGTGTGAAAGAGCCCTACATAAGTGCTTTTATTTTATATTGTTTTACTTGGCTAAATTGTAATTGAGGTCTCTACCTCAATGTATTTCCAAGTTAAAATAAAGGTTGAATTTGAATTTGAATTTGAACAATACACATTGATCACCTTTATCTTATGATGAAACATTTCTATCCTGGTGGGAGTGGTCTCTTCATGCCATTCAGCCCCATCAATGGGGGCACGAGGGGTCACTGAATAGTTTGATGAGTATGAAAATGTTGTAATTCATATGCTTCGGACTTCACAGTCACCAGATCTCAACCCAGTTGAACATCTATAGGAGATTCTGGGCCAACATGTTGAGGCTCACAGGTACGGACAAAATGAAGCAGTACCACCAGAAGTCATGGGGGCAGTGTAATGTAGTCAAAGCAAGATTCGACCATAGGAGACAACAAAGACATTTATAAAATGGCAGAATGGCATGAATTGGTAATATAGTTAAAAGTATTATACAATCACATGTCGCAATGTATTTAACAGCCTCACAGATCAACGCCACCTACAATACTGCCTCCATTAAAAAGGCATATTATTACCAACTCCAGCATCATATCGTTCGTTGTCGTCTGAAACTTTTAACTCTGCTCTTATGCCAACATAAATGGTGCATGAGGGCAGCAAGGTTTACAATGTTTGAAATGGGCGTAACAATTTTGTATGTAAAGGGATTATCAATGAGCCCTTGGACAGCGCTTTCAGCCACCATCATCACAGCACCAGATGAAGGAATATATTCAAGACCAAGGTGCCAAGGCCAAGATGCACTGAAGCTGTTCGGGTGGCATGTGGTGGCCCAACACCTTTGCTGCATTCCCACATTGGTGAATGTGTGATTAACCTGAGCTGTGCTGCTCCTCAGGCTCTGTGGGCTTCAGCTCTAGCTTCTCCTCGCCTCTCATGCCATTGGCTGGTGGAATCTGGGAACCTGCAGCCAGTCAGTCCGTCAGTCTCCTGTTTGCTGCCACTTGTTACCTGTGTCAATATCTGACCAAACGTGAAATATGATCATAATCATCCCTTCTGTTCCTGACTTATGACGTTTAAAAATGGCCAGAAAAGTTTTTTGCACAACATTATGATGTCACAGTGAAGTTGACCCTTGACCTTTTGGATATAATATGTCATCACTCCATTATTTTTTGTGTGATTTTATTTTTTTTAATAGTGCATGAATTCCTAAATTATGACCAAACATTTTTTGTGAGGTCACAGTGACCTTGACCTTTGACCACTGAATTTAATCAGTTTGTCCAAGTGGACGTTTGTGCCAAATTTGACGTTCCTGAGATATTGCGTTTACGACAATGGACTGGACGATGGATGGACATCTTGAAAACATATTGGCTCGATCCCTCCTGATGCCGGCCTGGAGGAATAAAAACATCTAATTTCAAGGTCGAAATGTTGCCTGTTCAGTCTAATAAAGTTGGGGAGATAAAATCCAGTGCGTGGAGGATATTCTCCGCTTATTTCTTAACTGAATTACTTAACTTGTACCTTGCCTCAACATGACAATGTACGTACACACAGCTTCCCCTCTGTGGAAAAGAATTATGGTCTATCACTGTTTCACCAGAATCTCGACACAGGCCTCATGACTTCTCAAATCACATCTGACAAGACATCATCCGAAACATTGCAATGATGTTTGGAAAGAGTTTTGCAATCTCTCTATCAAGGCAACATCTCAGTACTTATACACGTCCTTTTCTATGTCTGTTAGGTGGGCCGACTTTGTCAGCACGCTCGGCCAAGCTTGCCA
Organism: Epinephelus fuscoguttatus; assembly: GCF_011397635.1. Classification (NCBI taxonomy): domain Eukaryota; kingdom Metazoa; phylum Chordata; class Actinopteri; order Perciformes; family Serranidae; genus Epinephelus; species Epinephelus fuscoguttatus. The sequence goes on along the minus strand of NC_064770.1, from coordinate 23,732,833 downwards.
ACCTGCCTCTCTTCTATTACCCACTGTGTCTGTGCTCAGGGCTGTAAGCTGATAAGGTCACTTCCTGTTTAACTTTCCGTCAGCTCCTGTTTTATCTCTCCACTTAACTCTATCGCTCTGCATCAGGCTTGCTAAGACAAAAGACGTTCTCAGTTTGGCTGCCTTCACAGTGCGTTGGACTCTATAGCGCCATGTTCAGATTGTCATCGGAGTGGAACCGAACTTTGTGGAGAACAAAACATGGGGGCAATCCAATACAACCTGTCCATTGTTAGAGGGAAACATTGTCTCACCATGAGTGGAGAACGCTGGGTTTTCCCACTCTGTCAAAATCCTTCTTATATCTGATCCTTGAAAACAGGTGAATAAATCCTGGCACGCTGCATATTGGAATCCCCTTTATATGGAAAAAAATCACTCTAAAGAGAAATTAGTGTTTTTGTGTGTGTGTGTGCTTGTGTCTCCATGTTGGCCACTTACATCCACTTCACCTTGGTCAATCACATAGAAGTTGTCTCCTTCATCGCCTGGAGGGGAGACACAAGGAGAAACACAGGGTTTTGTGTGAGAGCAGGGGAAAAAAAAGGCAGGAAAGGCACCTGGAGCCAACAGGAAAGCTTACACTTCCTATTACTTCCACTGCCTGCTTAAGTTCTCAAAGGTGGATTTTTAAACCATTAAACCTAAATGGGTGCATTAAGAGATTGAAATCATTTGTCATACACTTGGAATACAAAAACAATCCTGAGACTTCTACACACAGGCACACAGTCTCACTTCTATCCTCATCCCTTCTCCTTATTAAACACACTGTTGAACTTCTTGTCTTGCTATCATTTTTCTTTTTCTTTCTTTATAACTTGCAGGCCTCTAAAAGCTTCAGGGCAGATCCAGTGTCAAAGGTGTTGCTGCCTCCTCCAGAATGCATATTTCACTGAGCCTGCCAATATCTAAAACGGTGCTCTGCCAGCAAACAGCAGCACTCATTACTGCTTGTGTAGCTTAATAGTGGAAACTCTGAAACAGAGGTGCCTGAGCATGCAGAGCTATAACACCTCAGTACGATGTAAAGCATGGAGAGATTCACAGAAGGCAACCACAGACGTCAGCTTCATTTATTCTGTTCTAGATACTGTTATACTAAATGGGCACAGACGCACATTCCGATCAGTAATTGAGTACTGCTATTGAGATCTCTGTCTCCTTTAAAAGACTGTGTTGTCTTAGTTTCTGTTTACTGTGTTCTTCCCCTCCTGTGTTCCAGTGCTGCCTTTCCTTCATTTGCCCATCTACACACCTGCCCTGTATCAGCCTCATTAGTCCTCCCTGCTCCTGAGTTTTTCCCAGCCAATCAGCTCCATTCCTAATCACCTTATTCCCCTCACCTGTGCTCCTCCACCCTTTCATTTCACCTGCACTTCATCCCCTCGTCAGACTAGTCTGTATTTAAGACGCCGTTTACACGTTGCCGGCTATTTTCATAAACGGACATTTCACCGTCTCCGTTTTCAAAAAGATCTTTGTTTACACTTACCCGTGTATATATACACAAGAGCATGCCAAACCTGTAGGTGGCAGTGTAACGAGAAGCTCAAGCCTTCAATGTATCCATTGTCACCATAGCAACATAGGTTGCACTTTTTACACAGGCGCAAGTTCCGGCGCATACTGTGACGTGGGCTGCCTATAACTCCGTTTATCTCTGTTTACCTCAGTTTACATGCAAACATGCAACCGGAGTTTTCCAAAATCTCCACTCTGGCCGGAGTTTTTAGAAAGATCCGTTTTCAGAGGAGAAATCTCCGTTTGCGTGTAAACGAAGGGCACAAACGAAGGAAGATGTCTCTGTTTATCAAAATCACCGTGTACATGTAAACGGCCTCTTAGTTCTGCTTTTTAGTTCAGTCATTGTTGGATCCTTGATTTGGTTGTGTGATCTTCAGTTTGCTGTTTCCCTGCTCACACAGAATAAAGACTGCTCTTTGAGAGTTCCTGTTGCTTGCAGTCTCCTGCATTTGGGTCGACCTGCTCCACATCTTATAACAGTTTATGCTGTGCTTATTTTATGCACTGTGTTGCTTTGCTAGCGCCTTTAATAAACCAAATCTATTGATACAGAAGCTGAGCAACATACTGCTGTGGACGAGGTCAAAACAAAACCCAAAAAGAATCACCAAATAAATAAATAAATAAATAAAAATACAACCTAATATCGGTTTAAGCGTATGCTATATTTGGAAAGTTTTCACCACTTTACCAACACACTAAGCAGCCCCTTTTACACTACCAGATTTTCGGCGAATGTTGGGCTGTTTTGGCGGCAAGCTGCAAGCGTTTAGACACACAGAGCCGGATTGGCGAGTTGATCCGAGGTGCCCAATTTTCTGCCTCATAGGGTAGTCATATAGGTGGAACCCTTTTAGTTTAAACAGACCGAGGCGGCCTTCAGCGACGGGAGGGGCTGTTGATGACGCCGCACGTGCGACCCACTGGCGGTGGATAAACAGGAAACAGCTGATAGCAGGAATTAGCGAGCAGCTAGTAGCAAGAGGGAAACGCAAACCTGACAGACACTGTAAAGATGAGCAACTGGGGAGACAAGAATTGCGTGCCCTCCTTGTCCTCGCAAACGAACAGGCCATTAATTGTCAGATGACGGGGACGGTGAAGAACGGGCTGACTTATGAGAGAATCGCCAAAGGACTGACTAGCCGCGGCTTCCCTCCCACGTCACTGTTTACGTCACACAGTGAGCTACATGTTTTGTCATGTCCCCCATTGCCCCGAAAAAGGCGCATTCTGTATAAACAAAAGTAGGCAGGCAGCATTTTGCAGCAATCCCCGATTTTGTTTTTATACTGCCAATGCTGAAAAAAAACTGATTGGGCTTTCCTGCAAATTTGCACAATTCCTATCTAAAAAGGGCTAGTGATTGAGGCAGTGGTAAACTAGCAACTCCCATGTTCTGCAAGTAAAATTACTCATTTTGTCAGCACCCCATCAGAAATTGCCTTCTGACCACTAGGTAAAGCAGTGACAACATTCAAATACAGAGGACACGTTAACATGGATTTCTTTAAGTGAGTCTTTTTTTTTGGTGGCTACAAACCAACCAATTGATGCAGTATTTTTTAGTTTCTGTACGTGATACCGAGGTTTTCTACCCAGAAGAAGACGTTTTCTGCCCAGAACAAACATTGCGATTCTGTCCATATCTCGATCAGGAGCAGCGACTTCTGTAATCTCAACTGGTTGCCTGGCAGCACCTCCAAAAATGTAAAGCTATTCCTTTGTTACCTAATATCTGCTTACCAGACTTAAAAAGCAGCAACTGTGGCTACAGTTGTAGTGAGAATACATTATCCTTTATCAGTTTTATTGGTTCCAATGGATATTACGTTCATTTGTTTGCTGTTTTGTGTTTTCTCCGTCTCTCGCTGGCTGCAACTAATTACTGAGTACCTATCAAATGTGCATGGCTGGAAACTCAAAATGTTATCCGGTTTGCTCACTGGTTCCCTGTTGTGTCACAGACAGGGGCTGTCCTTTCAAAGCGAACCCTAACCCTTGAAGCAAGCCATGGGATCTGGGTTGGTTAATGTCCACTGAAAGCATCCAGTCTGGAGATAAGGCTGAAAAATGGTGAAGTGTTCCTTTAATTATGGTATCCGTTACACGGGGCTCAGGGGGGAATTATGAAAATGGACTGACAGCCACATACGAGGGAAATGTGAAGCTCTCCCTGCAGCTACCTCTCACAGTAAGACACAAATGCAACTCCATTCAGAGGTGCAAGTGGATGATGATGCATGAGTATACATGACACAAGTATGCATGTGTATGCATTGCGTGAGGGTGTGTATGACTGTGTGTGTGTTCTCGTGTGCGTCTTCACCTAAAGAGTTGAAAGGCTGAGAGCGCCTTGTGTGTAAAGTTCACAGGAGTTCACACGGCTAATTAATACTGAGTGGAGAGCGCTCGTTAATCATACAGCTCTATTTGTCACACAAAACGCTCCTTGTCTGTCTGATGGTCTGTCCCAGTGGAGACTTCAGACACACACACACACAACCTGCTGCAACCTGGCCCTCCTCTATCTCCCTCTCTCTGTCTCTCTTTCATCTCATCTATCTCTCTTTCAATTCCCTCTCGCTCTGTCTTTCTTTTCTTCTACTCTTCCTGTCTTTTATCACTTTGGTGCTCCAGTCTTTGTCCTGCACCCTTCCAATCCCCCTGTGCCTGAGAGTGCAGGCAAATATTTGACCAGAATGTGCGCAGACACACACACACACACACACACACACACACACACACACACACACACACATACACACAGCCACGCTGGTGTACTCCGTGAGGCCTCGTTTCAACACAAGCTAATTGACATTAACACTGTTAAGGTTCTTTGGCTTTGCTCAAAAGGAAAACATGGGTTACATCCTCGGCCTCTGAGGTGTTTTGTACCCAAAGTGTTGGTGCACCATCAAGCTGAACATGTCCGTCTTTTAAAACTGATCTAATGCTTAAATCTGATATTTTAAATATGTAATCATACATAAAACACTGCTTTTCAACCACTTAAAGCTGCAAAATTAAATACATGTCAAAAACAGCATATGAAATTAACGTTAGATTACAATGAAAATACCTCTTTACTCCATTTTGCATGTTATGATAGAGCAAATTCTCCCTTTGTTTAAATACCACTCGAGCCACAGAGTCAGTAACTCCTCACTGTGTCTAAATAGTGTGTGATGGGCTTGTAGCATAGCTGGGGTTTTTTTCTCTAAGCTGTACAGTAGTCCAGACATTAGCAATGACATCAGCACCATATATACTGTATACCACACTCCATAGTGTATATAACAATGGGCTGTCTGGGACTGGGGGGCCCCTGCAAAGTTAGCTAGACTTATTATCACCAAATTAGGACTGATATACTCCTGGATGCTGTCTTAGAGTAGGTGGGAGTGAGACTGAAGTGAGTGTGTGTCCAAAAGTCGATAGTTGTTTGTATGGCATGCTCCACGAGTGTAACCTGTGTGATTTAATGCAGGTGTGAACACACTGTTATCTGAGAGTAGTGGACATTTGTCTGTGTTTTCAGTGTTTTCAATATGTGATTAAACGTGTCTGTGTTTGATAGGAGTTTGAGTGGGGGGCTGCTGGAAAAATACAGTCTGGCCTTGCTAGGCTCTGTGTTCCCTCAAAGTCCAGGGATGTCTAGAGTGAGGGCTTGGAAGACTGGGGTTAGGTACAGGAGACGGACCTGACATCTGGTGCAGACTGAGGGAATGTATGAGAGGGGCAAAGAGAGGAAAAGGGAGGGAACAAGGAAGTGGCAGGACAAAATGAACCAGAGAGTGGCAGCGCATTAGATGCAGCCTTTGAGATAAAGGGGCCTATTTTTGTGGAGCAGGCAACACTCGAACCATTTGGTAGTTTTCTGACCTTGTTTGCGAGGTATTTTGGTGCCCAGTGCAGAGCGCATGGAGGTTCATTCAAATGAGGCAGTGCAAAGCAAGTTTTTGGTATTTTGGTGGAAAATGTGTCTGAAGCCCTTTTCCACTGGACAAAAAACCCACTAACACCTACTAAAATCTGGCTTTTGTATTTAATGGAAAAGGTTAAAATTAGCATTCACTCTGAGGATGAATGAGTCTGCAGCAGGTGTGGTCGATATGGCCCATAAATATTATCGGAATATTTTTACTTAACACCACTAAAATACTAAACTACCAAATAAACTACAGTTAGAATAAAGTTAAATAAACTAGCCACTGTTATATACTGAAGTTTAACAAAGAACTGTTACAATAAAATAAATAAAGTACCGTTACAATAAAGTTAAATAAAGCCCTGTTATAGTAAAGGTAGATAAAGTACTGGTATGATAAAGGTTAATAAAATAGCCCACTGTTATATTAAAGTTACATAAAGTACTTTTAAAATAAACTAAATCAAGTAATGTTATGATAAAATAAATCAAACCATTGTTGCATATATTCTTAGGCACCCAGCTCGTTGCTGTTTTTTTGCTGTGAACTTGAAGCTTCCGGTCAACAATTAAATGTTAGCAGCTAGTGGAATTTTAACTGTTACCCAGCGCCGTTAAATGTGAGCTGGAAACAAAGTTGTCTCGTTCATATTTTAACAATAATTGCAAGTCACACTGGTGCTCCATGGTCGCAAAACCTGCACACACACTCATTTTGTTGTGCTGGGAATGGAAGCCTCAGGATCTGTCTCTGGCCCAACATCCTGTTTTTTTTTTTTTGTTTTTTTTTTCTTTATCTCTTATGAATGGACAGAGCTCAAATTGTGATATAATCCACAGTTTACACATGATTGATTCCATAAATTCATCTAAACAAAACATTTATACATACCTTGCTGGATGACTGTCTCCCCTGCGATATGGGTAACTGGGAACATGGCATCAAATATGTCACTAAAGGAGGAACAGGCAAAGAGGGAGAAGGAAGAGGGGAGAGGGAAAGAGGGAGGAGAACATAGTTATTACCAATATACCTGCTATTACAATGAATCACCTGACAGTTCCTCTGAATTGTTTATTCACTCACTCACACACACACACACACACACACACACACACACACACACACAAGTTTGTTCTGTGGAAGCGGAGCATGATTGAAAAGACAGAACAGCCATTAGAACTGCATCATCAACTGGAAGCATATCCAAAGAGTCAGGCCTAAGAACTCTGGATGACCCCAACACACACACACACACACACACACACACACACACAAACATGCACAAAACACACCCACCTGGCTGTGCACACAACTGATTTCTTCATCATCATCCACATCCAAAAAAACACCCACTGTCCTCAGTTAAAACCATCATAAATAAGAACATAAGCACCAGTTTCAGTCATCATCAAAAACCGAAATTAAACTGTATTTTTTTTTTTTGTCAATGGTATTATTAAAGGTGTAAATCGCAAGTTTAATCACAATACAATTCTTTGGACAACGACACTTTTACCACAAAGTCTGCCAAGATACGATTTTTATTTGACTCAAATCAAGGGCCTGCGATAGATGATATCCGTAAATATCCTCATTTTCTTTTTCTTAGCTACTTAGCATTATCTGCCTGGTGCTAGCCTGCTAGAACTGTTTGTATGTTCAGGAAGGAGGTGCACTCAGACGGAAACTGTGACACACATGCCATGAAAATTTCAAAATAAATGTGTATCTTAAAAGTGACGATATGTATCAATGTTTTCACTTTACATCAATGATATTGGATCGGTGATCAATGTATTGTTACACCCCTAGCATATTGACAACTTAACTATGCCTACTGACGTGAAGACAAACTTTCCGTTTTGCACGGACACCAGGGTTCCCGGCCAGAGCTAGATGACGATAAAACTGGAACCATATGAAACTAGAAGACCTAAAGAATCCATTGGTACCAACTAGCTTGTTGGTAAAGTGGTTAAATAACGCTCCGCTCCGTACATTTTTGCAAGGGGAAAACTAGCATGGCCATCTCCACAGGGGTTCCTTTACCTCTCACCTACTCAGTCTACCCTTTA